>NC_139029.1:26168693-26633630 GCF_964662115.1 Mustela nivalis
CCTCTCCATTGGCCTTTGTTGCCGTCGGAGCGCCCCGCTTGACTCGTTCCCGTCCGCCCCCTGGGCCTGGCGGTCGCGCCTGCGCACTGGCAGCTGGCCGGGCGCTCGCAGGGGGAGCTGCTGCAGGCTCCGCGGCGGCGGCGGCAACGGAGGCTGCGGGGGCAGCGGCGCGAGCGGCCGGGCTTGGGGGGGGTGCCGAGCCCGGCCCGGAAGCCCGTGCAGCTAGAGTGCGGGGTACCTAGGCCCCTCACTCTGGACTCCACAGTCTCCGGGCCGCCTGACCTCCGCACGGGTATATGGGATGGAAGCGGGACCCTCGGGAGCAGGTAAGGGCCCCCGGGAGTGGGGGACGGTGCGTGCTCCAAGGACCGGGGGACTCCCGCGTGAAGAACAGGATTTCCGAGTGAGGAAAGGCTTCCTGAGTGAGGAGAGGGGCTCTTATGGGATGGGGGGCCCAGTTTGAAGGGGGGCTGTATGCAGTTCCGGGGGAAACCTTGTGAAGGAAGCCCTAAGACGGGGGCTGTTTATCAAAGGAGGCTGTATGCACTCCTGGAGGTGGGAAGTAATCTGGGAGAAGGGCCTGAACGTACGTAAGGACTCCCGGAGATCCCGGGAGGCCTACGGGGAGGCCCGGCAGGTGGCAGGGGGCGGGCTCCAGGTGTCCAGGAGAGGAGGGGGTCGACACAGATGGGCCCAGTGCTGCTGCATGCCGGGGGGCGGGGGCTGGGCTGGGCTAGTGTCTCTTGGGAGAAGGCGCCAGAGCTGGGCTGTGAGCTCCGCCCCAGCCGGGCCTGACGCTGGGGCTAGGGTCAGGGGGCGGTGGGTGGGGATCCAGTCCCGGGATTCCCCCCCGTGAGTCTGGGGAGCTGGAGCGGAGGCGCCGGAGCATGCGCGGAGGTGGCAGCTGGAAGGGGCAGCCCGAAGTGGTGGGGGCGTGGCTGCCCGAATCCCCCCCCTCCCCCATCCCGCCCGATTTGTCTTGGAAAAAGGAGCCCGCTGATGGGGCGCGTTCTCTCAAACGTTAAGTTGGCAGAGTGCAAATAGAAATGGTCCCCTTCCCCATCTTTGGGGCTCTTACACTTGATCCTGGAAACCCTCAGTCAGAATTTGCCAAGAACGGGTTGAGAGCAACTGCCAAAGTGCCGCCGTATGCTCCTTGGATGAGGAAAGACTGGAACCAAGGCAGTGTCCTCCCCCTGAAGAGAGAACTTAGAAAGGGTGTTGGTTACTGAAGGAGCAAGGCCAGGACCAGGTTTACCTGGAAGGGGTTGTCTGCCTGGCTTCCTCGTTTCTGGTCCAATACTTTGTAGAGATGGGACCTTTTAATCCAAAGACGATGATTTTTCCATTGAAATGTCTCCTCACGTGACGGCCTACTCTCTTTCTATTCTTTAATATTTTTTGTGGCTTCTATCCCCCCCTGGATATCTTTTCTTTCTCTTCTCTTTGTTCCCCAGAAACTGTCAGGGCCTTGTTATTAGATCCAAGGTTGCCAAGTTAGCCTTTTGTCACAGATAAGTTGTTTGGGGGAGGGGGAGTTTATAGCTTTCACCCTGGTGAGTTCCAGGTAATAGCCTTAACTTCTTATTCACAGGAAATCAGGGTGAAAGGAGATGAGAACAGAGAGACTGGTGTAGGGCTACCTGAAGACCAGAGTCTCCAGGATGGGCTGTGGAATAGTGGCACCTCCTGTGTCCTAGATCTCTTACCCTTTGATTGGAAGGAGCATTCTGAACCTGGGAATCCTTTAGGTCTTGTCCCACTACCTCCTTCCATTTGCTCTAGGGGTGGAAATAGGATTTCTATTCAGGACAAGAATTTCATTTCTTTTGGGACATGAATTTCATTGTTGGTGGAAAAATCATTGTCTTTTTATGCCTGATCTTACACTCCCCCCATCCTCCCCAACGTCTCCCCCCCCATCCCCCCAAAGAGATAGCTCCTACCAATTTACTCAGCTCATCCATTTAGTGATCTATATGTACTCAGTGACTAATTTCCCCCAAACAAAAATGACCTCGTAAAGGCTGTGTAGGACTTCATGAAGAATGCGGGGAGCACCTGACTTCAGAAAACCGTTTCTCCTTCCCTTAGGATTCTTTCTCCATTCTAGTAATTCTCCTGGTTTTCTAGGCTGGAGACTATTTGAGCAACCTGTGTACTAGATAGAGTAGGAGTAGGTCACAGAGGTCCAGATGGATTGCTGGGAGCTGGCACCCATACTACACTGCTAATGACTTCATTTTGATGAATTCCTAGTAGGCTCTGGAGTGATGAAGACATTTACTTTTTTTTCTTATTGCAAGATATAATCTTCTTGGGAAGGGACTAGAGCCTGGTATCTGGAGTCAGCTGTAGCCTAGTGGGACCAGCTTTACCTCATCAGAAGGCATAGTTGAAGTTCAGTCTGGAAGCTGTGAATGGAGGGACCCCATAACTGCCTCCTTCCCAGGCTAAGACTATTTTTTTGAAAGTTGGAGGACACAGTACACAAAATTAAAGGTACTGGTGCTCACTTTACTGGGCTATGTCCTGATGTGTGCTTTCTGTGCTCAGGTGTGTTCCAAGCACATATACTGGATTGGGAGCTTCAGGAGGGTAGAGGTAATATCTAATTTATCTGTGGAAACAGTGAGTTTTTAGGCCCTGACACAAAGTACACATTTAGTAAATGAAGTGAATCACATTCCATTGTGAACATAAATGGTTAAGCACATGTATGGATATTTAATAGTTGTATATACTCATGTGTGGATAAATTTTTTTTAGGAGAGGTTGGCTTCTTAGTCTTTGCTTACTGGACAGCTAACGCAGCCTTGAGTTTGTGTTTCGAATAGGCAGTCTGGCTCTCAAGGAGGTATGTGGGCCTCAAAACTGCAGGGAAGGAATCCCTGAGCCAGGCCTTTCAGCTTGGTTACTTTTCCTTCTCAGGGCTGGTTAGGGATGGGGGAGGGGGAGTGTCCTTTTCATGGCCCCTCCCTCCTTGCTTTTGTCTGCAAGGAAGGGCCCCGCCCCTTTTCCCCCAAGGCCCAAGCTTTGTCCTCCGTGAGGGGGCCCTCATCTGCATCACAAAGTGGCCGTCTGTCCCTGTCTGGGTTTGAAGGGAAGTGTCTCCCTTTCTCAGACTAAAAACTGGGGGCAGGGTGGGCTAAGGGGGAGGACTCTGTACAGCTCTAAGGCTTGCTGGGGGATGGGATGGGAGAGAGGTTCTCCCTTTTGCCTTCCCTAGTTTGAGGATGAAGGGGAAAAGGGGGTTCTTCTGTTTTCCCAAAGCCTCCTTGGAGTGGAGGGTGCCTAAGGCTGAATTTGATGTGTAGTCCTATGTCTGGGGAAGAGAAGCCTTTGAGTGTCCCATCCCCCATCATTTCCACCCAGCCCACAGCTCTAGGGGATGCCTTTTTTCCCAAGAATCCAAATGATTATTCAGCCTGGAAGGCTATGGAGGTGAATGGAATGTAAAAATTTGGGGAAGGGAAGGGTATCTCTTATATCCACCAGGATGTTTATTTTTTGCAGGGTGTATAATTGTTTTTTAGCAGTTTGCAGGTGTTTGAATGTTGTGTATGCATGTGTGTTCTTCATGATATATCTGTGGATATTTGTTTATTCATTTAATATCTGTATGTTGGACACCTCCTATATGCTAGGAGGCAAGATACAGTCCCTGCTCTTGAAGAACTCACCATCTAGGGCGGTGAGGGGTATATATATAAAGGTAAACTGTCTAGGTCTAAGTGTGTGTTTGGGTGTGTATGACAGGAATGTGTCTTACTATGTGTTTGCATATATCTATTGCTTATATGTAATTTTTGTCCAGCTCTTTCTGGGGTAGGCACCCAGGTGCTAGTAGTTAGGCTTTCACTTCCCTATGTAGCTTGGTCCTTGATGGCCCTTTACTCCCAGGCTGAGCCTCCCTTTCTGTCTGCATTTCCCTGTCTGCAGAGTGGGGCTGGGCTTGACAGGTAGTTAGAAGGAGACATAGCAGCTTAGCTCTGGGAAGCTTGCCCCTCCCGAGAATGGTTCTGACCTCTTCCTGACCCCCCAGCTGAGGATATGCCCCATCCCCCCTGCCTGGCAGACTGTGAAAGCAGAGCTATGATGATGGGAGGTTCTGGGCTGGTTTATTCGTCTCTCCCACCTGGGCTGGTCCTCTAGTGGCAATGACGATAGTAGCTATGGACAGAGGCTTCTCTTAGGCAGTGTCCCTTTTTCTTCTCTTTCCCCTCAAGCTAGAAAATAAAACTAGGGGCAGCAATCTAGCTGGTGGCAAAAGAGGAGAAAGTAGTGGAAGCTGGCCCTGCCCTAGCCCTTTCCCAGGGGCCTGCTCTATCTTGAAACTGATCCCTTCTGTTACTGTCTGGGCTCTCTGTGTGGCAGGAGCTGTGCCTGTGCAAAGCACCTTATTCTCCTCCTCAGAGCCAGTATCTCATTCTTCTCCAGCATGTTAATGGCTGCCTCTCCTTCCCAAGTTCTGTACACTAGCCTATTCTTAGTCCAGTTTCCTGTGTTCTGCCTGTCTTCATTCCTTAGCTTTTTCTTCTTGTGAACTTTTTCTTCTTTGTCTCCCTAGTTGCAGCCTTGCTTCTTGCTCAGGCTTCCAACTCTAACCTTTATGTTTCCCAGGCCCTAACTCCAGCCTTCCCTCTTTCCTAGATTAAGCCTCTTTCTGCTGTGATTTCCAGTTGTGGCCTCTTTGTCAGCTTCCTGTTTCAGCCTCTCTCCTTTCTTTTGTCTCCAAACTGTATTTTTTTTAGCCTTTTCAACTTTAATGTCTTTCCAACCTCAGCCATTCAGTTGCCTTAATCCGTTCTAAAACATTGTCTCCCTCACATCCCCCTAGCCTGACCTTCTTTGGATCTTCCTCCTGCTTACATTGCAGAGGAGCATTATGATGTTGCTATTTCATGTTCAGGATGGTGATAAGTGAAGTGAGCATCTGGCTGGCAGAGAAGAGAAGAGAATTCTTGGTCTGTTAGATACCTGGTGGAGGCAGGTGTCTTAATCTAGTACAAGAAAGAAAGTTTTATTATTGGGAGCCAGATTTAGCTCCTCTGCTTAACATGTAATAGAAACATATTAAGTATTCACTTGATGAATCGAAGAGAGACAAGAAGGATAATTTTCCTATCTGGAGAGAGGTTTGAGAAAAATGAACGTGGGTTGTCTGAGTGGAAGACAACTGTGGAACCCCTCAGTTGAGTTGGGTAGGCAGGAAGGAGGCTTCCCTTATACTCTCCTGTTTGGTTCCGGGAGGCCTTGTGCCTTCTCTGATCAGAATGATATGAAGATTGCTAGACTCTACCCTCACCAGCCTCTTTATCTTGTAGCTGCAGGCGCCTACCTGCCCCCCCTGCAGCAGGTGTTCCAGGCACCTCGCCGACCTGGCATTGGTACTGTGGGGAAACCAATCAAGCTCCTGGCCAATTACTTTGAGGTGGACATCCCTAAGATTGACGTCTACCACTACGAGGTGGATATCAAGCCGGATAAGTGTCCTCGCAGAGTCAACCGGTAAGTGATGCACATAAGCTGCCAAATCCAGGGGTCTTTACTGTCCTGAGTCTCAGAATCTTCAGAGACTGTCCAGGAAACTGGTAGAGGGTGGTATCACCAGATTCAAAGAAGTTTTTGAGGAGGAGATTCCAGGTAAGGTAAACACTGAAAAATATCATTGAATTTGGCTATTAAGAGATATTGGTGCCTTTTGCAAAGGAATTTCAGCAGAGTAATTGGGTTAGTTAGTAATCTAACTACAGTGAGTTGACGAATAAGTAGTGTGGTAAGGACAGTGAGAGCAAATAGCCTTTATTAAATAGCTTGACAGTGAAGCATGGGGAGAGAGAGAGACTATGTTGGTTAGAGAGGATTTATAGGAGTCAAGTACAGTGCATTGTGCATTGCAGTACTTGTTAAAATGAATGAATGAACTGAAAGTTTTTAAGAAGGAGACCTAGATAAACAGGAGAAGAAGCTAATTAAAGGTACTGGGCAGAAGGGAGAGGAATGAGTTCCTACTTATTGCTAAGGCAGAAAGACATTATAGAACAGACACATAGTTGGAGGAATTAGCCTTGGAAAAAGCAATACTTCTTTCTTTCTTCCCTTTTTTTTTTTTTAAGATTTTATTTTTAAGTAATCTCTCTACCCAGCATGGAGCTCAGACTTAGAACCCTGAGAATAAGAGTCTGATGCTCTTCCAACTAAGCCATCTGGGTGCCCCGAAGCAATATTTCTTTTCAGAATTAATTTATTTCATTATTACTTGAAAACTACATATGCACAATGTAAAAATAAATAAAATATTACAAAAAGAGCAGCAGTGAAAAATGTCTCCTGTTACCCTGGTCCTTAGTCCCCTAGTCCTTTTTTCTAAAGGCATTCATTGTTACCATTCTTGAGTATGCTCCCACATATTTTTGTTTGCATATGTAAGCATATGTGTATATAAAATGTTTTTTAAAATGCACAAAATAGGGGTCCTGGGGTGGCTCCGTTGATTAAGTATCTGCCTTTGGCTCAGGTCATGTTCCCAGGGTCCTGGGATGAAGCCCCACATTGGGCGCCCTGCTCAGTGGGGAGCCTGCTTCCCCCTCTCTCTCTGCCTGCCTCTCTGCCTACTTGTGATCTCTGTCAAATAAATAAATAAAATCTTAAAAACACACACACACAGGGCACCTGGGTGGCTCAGTGGGTTAAGCCTCTGCCTTTGGCTCAGGTCATGATCTCTAGGTCCTGGGATCGAGCCCCACATCAGGCTCTCTGCTCAGAAGGGAGCCCGCTTCCCTCGCCCACCACCCTCTGCCTGCGTCTCTGCCTACTTATGATCTCTCTCTCTGTCAAATAAATAAATAAAATCTTTAAAAAACAAAACAAAACAAACAAACAAAAAAACCCATACACACAAAATATAGAATCCAGTAAGCCTTGTTTGTACCTTGCTTTTTTCCACTGAACAATATATATCAGATCATGTATACCTGCCTTAGTCTTTTACATAGCTCCATAGATATTCCATTGAATGGATGTATTATAACTTATTTAATAAATCTATGGAGGAACACTTAGCTTTAACCTAAACTTTTGCTACAAAAGTGAAACTGTTGAATATTATCAAATGTAGATACATTTTTGCACTGAAATATGAGTGTATCTATAGGATAAATTCCTAGGTGTGGAATTGCTGGCATAATACATTGAAAAATTTGGAGATACTACCAGTTGTTTTTTTTTGTTTATTTGTTTTGTTTTGTTTTTTTAAGGTAAATTGTACCAATTTATACTCCCATTATCAGAATATTAGTTCCTCTTCCCTCTGTACCAGTCCAGTGTATTGGATTTTTTGACCTTTGGAATTCTGATATGTAGAAAATTATATCTTGGATCAATTTTACTTATTTTTTAAAGTAAGTTCTTTGCCCAGCTTGGGGCTTGAACTTACAGCCCTGAGATCAAGAGTTGCAGCTCTACCAACTGAGCGAGCCAGGTGCCCCAATCTTGGTTTAATTTAATTTTATTTCTTTTTTAATTTTTTATTTTTTTAAAGATTTTATTTATTTGACAGACAGAGATCACAAGTAGGCAGAGAGGCAGGCAGAGAGAAAGAGGGAAGCAGGCTCCCTGCTAAGCAGAGATCCCGATGGGGCTCGATTCCAGGACCCTGGGATCATGACCTGAGCCGAAGGCAGAGACTAACCCACTGAGCCACACAGGCGCCCCTTGGTTTAATTTTAAATTGAGTTTCTCTATTGAGTGAAGTTGAACACATTTTCATATATTTAAAAATTACATATGGAGGGGACATTTCAAGTGTGAGAAGAAAAGAAAAGAGGTCTGCCTACATAAATATGTTTATTCATATGTCTGGGAACTTGAAGGTGGCCTTGCCTATCTTGTGCTCTTTTTAGAGTCATTAGAGTTGATTTTTTTTTTTTTTTAAGATTTTTGAAATTTATTCATTTGACAGACAGAGATCTCAAGTAGGCAGAGAGGCAGGCAGAGAGAGAGGAGGAAGCAGGCTCCCTGCTAAGCAGAGAGCCCCATGCAGGTCTCAGTCCCATGACCCTGAGATCATGACATGAGCCGAAGGCAGAGGCTTAACCCACTGAACCACTGGGGCTTCCCTAGAGTTGATTTTTGATTGGAGGTAGAAACGGGTTCTGGAGTTAAAGGGTAGAGGAGAAAGTTTGACACAGTCTGTGAGGGATGGTACTGATCAGGGACATGGAAAAGATTGCTTGGTAGCACTGAAGCCTAATTAGGATTGAAACCATGTATTTATTGTTATTTACAAATACAGTTTGAGGGTTTTTTTAAACCAATAGTATTCAAGAGCTTTGGTTTAGAAAGTAAAGAGGTCAGATTGTTGGGTGGAATGGTATTCTGAAGGATAAATGGACATTCTGGAATCTTAGGGGCAGAGGACAGGAAGTAAAATCAAGAAAGAGATGATAATGAGGTGGGACTTAGAGCTTCAGAGAGATGGAAGAGATAGGGTTCTTCCACGGTTTATTCCTATTTCAATTCACACCTTTTCCTCATCTACCTTTTTTATGTCTCAGTTTGGGGATTGGAGCAGCCTGGATTCTGTTCCTGATTCTAGATAGACCTTGGGAATGAATCCTTTTCTTCTCTGCCTCCCCACTCTGCCTCCAGAAGGCACATGTACTACTCTTTCAGATTCTTTAGAGCCTTGGTGATCTGAGAACCAGAAGCATCACTTGATAGCTTATTAAGACTGTAGAATTTCAGACTTTGCTCTAGACCTGAATTAGAATCTGCATTTTAATAAAATCTCCAGGTGATTCATATGAAAGTTAACATTTGAGAAGCACTACCACAGAGTAGAGATTAGAGTAGCTGCTAGGAGGGGGTGGACATTACCTGAACATCGAATTGCCTCCAAGAGCTTGAAGTAGTAGTCTCTCAGCTTCCATAGGCTGCTTCTATCCCCCACAGGGAGGTGGTGGAATACATGGTCCAGCATTTCAAGCCTCAGATCTTTGGTGATCGCAAGCCTGTGTATGATGGAAAGAAGAACATTTACACTGTCACAGCACTGCCCATTGGCAATGAACGGGTAAGCTGGGAGTCAGGCTAGATGTGCCAGGGGTCTGGGGTGGTACACAACTCATGTAAGTCTATTTGGAGTCTGGCAGTTCAGAAATACCTCTCATCTTTTATGATGAGAAAGTGTGTTTTAGGGTGAGGGATGGGTAGATGCTGATGTTTATTTAGCCAGTGTATATCTGTCCTTGTCCCAAACACTGAGGTTAGACTTAAAATAGACCTAAAGACTTCCTGCTAAGTTGAGAGGGATAGAAGTACTAAGCTAAGGTGGCTAGAGACTAAATGTCTGGATTTCCTCTGAAATCTTCATTGTTAGCCCTGTCAGTTTAAGGAGCAAGTGCTTGGGAAATTTATGTGGTGGGGGAAGCTGGGGCAGGGCAAGGAATGTTGGACTGTGTGGAAAGCACTGGCAATCCTTCACCTCCTTTCTTCTGAAGGTTGACTTTGAGGTGACAATCCCTGGGGAAGGGAAGGATCGAATCTTTAAGGTCTCCATCAAGTGGCTAGCTATTGTTAGCTGGCGCATGCTGCACGAGGCCCTTGTCAGTGGGCAGATCCCTGTTCCCTTGGAGTCTGTGCAAGCCCTGGATGTGGCCATGAGGCACCTGGCATCCATGAGGTACTGGGTTTAGTTTGTAACTGGGCAACTAGTGGTGGCATAATTGCTATGTGGGGAGGTGGGGAAAATAAGCACTTATTAAGGTCCCACAATATGCATTTCAAATAAAACATATGCCAAACAGTATGCATATATATTTAGGTGGTTTAAAGCCTTGGCCCTGGCCCTTATAGATATCTTTGGACCTCCACCCCATCTGTCCCTGCGGGACAGAGAAAAGATAGACTTGTGCAAGGTCAGTCATACAACTAGTCAAGGATCAGAGCTGGAATTAAAGCCCTGGTGTCCTGCCTTCCAGGCCAGGGCTCCTCCGTGCCCAGGATGCCTCACAGGGTGGGGGCCTGTGCCCGAGGGACCAGTTCTCTGCCTGTCCCTGCCAGGTACACCCCCGTGGGCCGCTCCTTCTTCTCACCGCCTGAGGGCTACTACCACCCGCTGGGGGGTGGGCGCGAGGTCTGGTTCGGCTTTCACCAGTCTGTGCGCCCTGCCATGTGGAAGATGATGCTCAACATTGACGGTGAGTGGGGAGAGCTATGGAGCCAGGGGCACCCTGAGTCCAGTGACCACACTCCCAGCCTTATCCCTCCCAGCTCTGCAACCACACTCCTAGTCTAATCCCTATAGCCCTGGGACCCCTCCCCCATCCCAATACCCTATAAGGAAGAGGGTGTAAAGAGCAGTGCCTCCATTTATTCTGAAAGACCAAACCTGAGCTGAGCTATATCCTATATCCACCCTGTCCCCACAGTCTCAGCCACTGCCTTCTACAAGGCACAGCCGGTGATTGAGTTCATGTGTGAGGTGCTAGACATCAGGAACATAGACGAGCAACCCAAGCCCCTCACAGACTCTCAGCGTGTGCGTTTCACCAAGGAGATCAAAGGTGAGGACCCAACCAGGTGGGGAAGGGAAACAGCACCACTTTGTCTTTAGTCCTAAAAGGAAATCCCCTTGGGATATATTCAGGGGAGAGGCCAAGCCTGGGTGCATGAGCAGCCTTTTCCAACTCTGACAAGCAGTGTGTGTATTCCAGGGCTAAAGGTGGAAGTAACCCACTGTGGACAGATGAAGAGGAAATACCGTGTGTGTAATGTTACCCGCCGCCCTGCCAGCCATCAGACGTGAGTTGACAGGCTGCTAAGCTGTACCTTAGTGGAAGAGGGCTGATATTTCAGCATAACTTCTTTCACTCTTGTCCCTCTCCCCTAACCCTAACAGCCTTGAGGATGAGGCGTTTTTTTCAAAGATAAGCTGTGGGAGTTTGCCATCCATCCTCCAAACTTCCCAGATCCTTGATACTCTCCTTGACATTTTTACCTTCTTGGTCTCTACCTTTCCTCCTTGGGCCTTTACTATAGAACAAGAGTATTCCCCTGACTGCTGCCTCAGTTCTGTAAATGTAAGGATCTTTCACAACTTACTCTTCGTTCTGAAAAAGAAGTCAGGGCTCCTGGGCTAGACCTTGGGGAATTTGTTATTGATTCTATCTACCTCCTTGACCTCAGACTGCGACTATGAGTCTCTGCTGTGTGTTGGACTTTATGGTCAGCACTAGAAATGCATATGAGTCAGATATGGTCTTGAGTATTGTGGAACTTGCCTTTCAGATCTTTTGTCTTCCCTATCAGAGCCCTGTCTTGCCTGTTTTCCTGTGAATGGCAGTGCTCAAAGAGGCTGGATAGGGATGAAGCCAAGTCTGGGGCTTCCCGTGGTTGTAAGTCTAAAGAGGTGGGATTAAGTGCTGGACTCTGACACTTCCTTCCCTTCCCCCGAACAGGTTTCCCTTGCAGCTAGAGAGTGGACAGACTGTGGAGTGCACCGTGGCACAGTATTTCAAGCAGAAATATAACCTTCAGCTCAAGTATCCCCACCTGCCCTGCCTGCAAGTTGGCCAGGAACAAAAGCATACCTACCTGCCCTTAGAGGTGAGGCTGCCAAGTAATGGCTGGGTTGGAGAACAAGCATTGTACCTGCACACTGGTGGTCAGAGGTGTGTTCTCCCATTCATAGTCTCTCATTCTCATTTTGAAGCTTGGAAAATTGACGTTCTGAGAGGTATGAGGTCATTTTGTGAATTGTAGGCCTCATTCTTACCTGCTAATTTCTTTCGTTATTCCCCATCCTGCTATCATGTTCTTTTAGGACTGCCAGGTAAGGTGAAAGCTGTATTTATGTTTAATAACTAAGTAGTTTATTCAGGACAGAGATTTCAGATATCTGAATTCATTTTTATTTTTATTTCTCTTATCCTGTCTTAACTTTCGATTTTTCTTATCTGGAGCTGGGGATCCTAAATGATCTAGAGATACAAGTATACCTTATTTTCCAGAAAATAGAGATATCTGTTAGTTATGATGTGAATCCTACTCACTGTTACCACTGTGGTGATCAGTGTGTTCCTTTTGAAAAGGTTTTAGCCCCAAGATTTATCATATCTTAATGCTTTAACAGATCTTTGAAGCCTGCAGTTCAAGAATAGAAATGCTATTTAAATCCTAAAATACAAATGCAGAACCATTGGGCTATATTTGAATTGGTATACACTAGCCAAAATGTGTAATGAGAAGCTACTGCTGACTTCTTCATTGTTTAGTCCAGTACTACTCAAAGTGTGATCAGTAGACAAATAGCAACAGATATTACTTGGGGGACTTGTTTGAAATGTGGGACTTGTTGAAATGTGAAGCAAGTGGGACTTGTTTGAAATGTGGAATCTCAGGTTCCACCTAGAACTGTTGAATCAAAATCTTTTAACAGAATCCAGAGAGGATTCATATGAACATTAAAATTGGAGGAGCACTAACCTAGAATAACATCTCACTCTGTTTCCACAGCAAGAGTCAAATAGATGGGACCAAAGCTCAAGCCTTCCATTAGCTTCTGGGAATTTAGAGCTAACCAGAGGAAATTAGGCAGAGGGAAGAGAAGATCCCCAAACCTAAGAACTCTGACTTTAGTTAATAGCTGTTGATGTGGGTACCTGGGTGGCTCAGTGGGTTAAGCCTCTGCCCTCGGCTCAGGTCATGGTCTTAGGGTCCTGGGATGGAGCCCCGCATTGGGCTCTCTGCTCGACAGGAAGCCTGCTTCCCCCTTTCTCTCTGCCTGCCTCTCTGCCTACTTGTGATCTCTCTCTCTCAAATAAATAAATAAAATCTTTAAAAAAAAAAAAAAAAAAGCCTTGATGCACGGAAAGTATGTTCTCTTGAGGTGAAAGCAGGAGTTTTCAAAGACAATCCCAGCTAAGTAGATAGGCTTTAGTTAATATCTTCTGCAAGCTAAGATTTTTAGCAAATTAACATTACTTCTGTGTAAACATTAGTTTCCAAGGTGATTAATTTATATAATGACATATTTTTATTCTTCTTATTATTTATTTCAAATATTAATTGAGCTCCTGCTGTGTGTTATTTGCTCTTTTAAGTGCCGGGAATGTAGAGATTAACAAGACAGACAAGGTCCCTGTCATAGAGTGTAATATTCTAGAAGGGGGAGATAGACAATAAATAAGATATTTTGACATAGCTGTAAGTGGTATCAGAATAATAAAACAGATAAAGGGGACAGAAGTATGGAAGGAGGGGTTTGGAGAGCCACTTTAGTTATGGTCAGGGAGGGTCTCTTTTAGGTGACATTTGAGTCCTAAATTTTGAGTTAGAGACAACCTTCATTAACCTGAGGGAAGATCCTTCCAGGCAGGAAGTAAATGATAAGTACAAACTCTCTAAAGCATCAGGGAGCTTGGATTTTTTTAAGAGGTATAAGGCCATAGTGGCTGGTGTGTAGTATATGAGGTGAAAAGTAGTAGGGGATGATTTCAGAGAGAGGTGCAGGGTCCAATCATGTCAGCAATTGTAGCCAGGTGGGTTTTTTTTTTTTTTTAAATATCACTGTTTAGAATAACTTTATCAAGATATAATTTGTATACATAAAACTTACCCTCTTAAAATGTATAGTTCAGTGGTTTTGAGTATGTTTAAAATTGTATAACCATCATTATTATCTAATTCTAAAATATTTCATCATTTCCAGAAGAAAACCCATATCCATCAGTAGTCACTTACACTTCTTCTCTCACCAGTCAGCCCTTAGTAATCACTAATCTATTTCTGTCTTTGTGCATTTGTCTGTTCTGGACATTTCATATAAATAAAATTATATAATATATGCCCTTTTTTGACTGGCATATTCCACTTAGCATAATGTCTTAAAGGTTCATTAAATTGTATCATGTGTCAGAATTTTTTTTTCCTTTTCAGGGCTAAGTAATATTTTTTGGTACATATATGCCACATTTTTTAATCCATTCCTTCATTGATGGATACGTTAGGTTGATTTCACTTTTTTAGCTATAATGAATAATGCTGCTATGAATATAGGTGTACAGATATTCTAGTCCCTGCTTTCACTTCGAGTACATACTCAGATGTAGATTTACTGAATCATATCATAATTATGTGTTTAACTTCGTGAGGATTCACCATACTGTTTCCACAGTGGCTGTACGATTTCATATTCTCATGAGCAACACACAGGGTTCCAGTTTCTCCATATCCCTGCTTTAGTTTTTTCCCTAATGTTGATTCTGTAGCTTAAATAATCTGTCAAGAGTGCAACAACTTTAAGGTGCTTTTAAGAAGGCAACCTCCTAAATTTTAACAATTCTAGATTTTTATTAATTGAATTGACCAATTTGTATATTCTTTGAGATATGGAATTTAAGGGCAGGTGACCCTGTCCTGGTTTCCCTACCATTGTTCACAATAAACTTCGGAAATTAGGAGGAAAACCAGTACTTAAATAGTGTTGGCCCTCCGTGAACAAATTATACATTTCATTTTGTGTAACTCCTCACAACAACCTTGTAGACAGCTAGAGTTTTATCCTGTGACTGAAATTAAAGAAGCAGAGTCTCAGAGTAGTTAAGAGACCTGCCCAAGGTAATATCACCTAGAAATGGCAAAGCTGGACTTCAAACTCAAGTCCTTCCAACCTGCTGGCTCTCTCTGCACTGCCAAAAGGCTTCCTATTCACAGCATCTTGAATATAGTATATTGGGGAATGGAAG
Source organism: Mustela nivalis (assembly GCF_964662115.1). NCBI lineage: Eukaryota > Metazoa > Chordata > Mammalia > Carnivora > Mustelidae > Mustela > Mustela nivalis. The sequence goes on from NC_139029.1 coordinate 26,183,444, forward strand.
TCTTGTACTCTACTAGAAAGTCTTTTTTCTGATCTCTGCTGTGTTCTCTTGGGTCCCAAAACAGGAATGCATGGTGGGAACTCACACCAATAGAGGACGCTGTCAGCCAATAGAGACTGATTTCTATAGTCCAAGGGCTTAGTGATCATCTGTAGGCTGGGGCTCAAGAGTTAAGAGCCATCTCCAGTTCTACTGGTGGATTGCAGGGGAGCATCTGACTGCTTGTCATCACTGAAGGGCTGTCTACTACCTTTGGAATCCAGTTTGTGTGTATTGAGTTTTTTAGTATTCAGAAGAGCTCTATACTGGGTCCTTTGGTAAATAATAATTTATGCTAGAGTTTACTATATGCGGTCCTTTAAGTGCTTTATTTTATTTAGTCTCTGAACAACCGTATTGGATTGTTACTGTTCTCCCCAGTTAACATGAGGCCTGAGCCTAGATCTGGCTCTGGATTCCATAATCTGTTAATGACAAAGTGGCTATATTGCCTTTTGTATTGTACATGGATATTTTCTAACTTGTCTCTGCACAAGAAATTTTGCAATCCCCTTCCCAGGGCTGACAGCCAAGGTCTCTTCCCTTATTGTGGGGCTCTGGGTACAGGGTGGACTGTACTCAAGCCAGAGCTACCTGTCCTTCTCGTTTCCTCAGGTCTGTAACATTGTGGCTGGGCAGCGCTGCATTAAGAAGTTGACCGACAACCAGACTTCGACCATGATAAAGGCTACAGCTAGGTCGGCCCCAGACAGACAGGAGGAGATTAGCCGCCTGGTCAGTAGGGCTGCAGAGAAATGTATGCTTGGTTGCTCAGTCATTGGGGCCCCTGGTAGATGCTTCTCTGCCTTGGCAGGATCCTCAGGAGAACACAAAGTCTGGATTTGTTGCCTGGGATTCCATAGGACTGCTCTTGTTTCTTGACCCTGTAGCTACTTGGCTTCCTATTTCTTTTTCCCTCCTGTATTACTTCCCTGTGTTATCCACTCCCACTTACTTCGTTTTCCACTTTCCCCCCCTTTTTAGGGCTATTACTTGCCAGCCCCAGCTGCTCTTCAGGGCTTTCTCCTTGGGACCCAGAGGGTGAGCAGTATTGCCAAGCTGCTGCTCTCCTGAGATCCCCTCCTTTTGTCTTGCAGATGAAGAATGCCAGCTACAACCTAGATCCCTACATCCAGGAATTTGGGATCAAAGTGAAGGATGACATGACGGAGGTGACGGGGCGAGTGCTGCCGGCGCCCATCTTGCAGTACGGCGGCCGGGTGAGCAGGGTCAGGGCCAGACAACATCTCTGGGGCATATGGGAGAGGGGCATTGGGTTTATATAGCCAGGGGCTTTTGCTCCCCTACTCACCTGGCTCTACTGAGGCTCACCTGGGCGCCCCCTCTGCCTATCCCCAGAACCGGGCCATTGCCACACCTAATCAGGGTGTCTGGGACATGCGGGGGAAACAGTTCTACAACGGGATTGAGATCAAAGTCTGGGCCATCGCCTGCTTCGCACCCCAAAAGCAGTGTCGAGAAGAGGTGCTCAAGTAAGGAGTTTTGGATGTATGGGTGGAAGGGAGGGAAGCACCCTAGAGCTGCCTACCTTCCCCTACCCACAGAGGGCCAAGATTTGATTTGTGGTCTCTTCTTTCTGACTCTTGACGCTGCTTCCCTGTGCTTCCTGGCTCAAACTTCTGCCTGTTCCTTTTCTGTCCATCTGTGGTCAGAAGTCTCCTATAAGTTGTATTTGTGTCAGAGATGATGATTTTAGGACATGAATCTCCTAAAGGAGACCTGAATTATTTTATTGTTAGAATTACTAGCATTGGTAGTAAATAATACAGTGATGAATATAATGTTGCAGCAACACTACTTAATTTTATGTTTTCTCATTTCATCTTTACAGTGAGTAGGTGGTGGTATTTCCATTTTCAGGAGACTGAGGCTCAAAGAGTACCTTGTACAAGGTTTGCATATCAAGAAGTTGTCAGAGTTGGGATCAAATTAGATCTGAGGCTTCAAAGCTTGTATTCCTCATTGGAAACAAAAGCTCAACTGGTTTTCTGGGCTCTCCTCTCCTATATACAGAATTTGTTCATTCAGGTCCAAGTGACCTGAATTAGATGAACATGAGTTGTAAGGGCCTCTTAGCTACCTGTGGCTGAGGGGCTAGGGACAGATGACAGCAATGAAGAAAATGATATCGCAAATGATTTAAAGGAATACATTAGGGGAGTAATAGTCTTCAGTGAATGAATGAATAGTAAAGTCAGTTTTTTTTTTATTGAGATATTTCAAGTACCGCAGAATTAACCCATTTAAAGTGTATAGTTCACTATTTCCTGTAGTCTTTTGATGTGGTTGCTTCTTATTTGGATCTAGAGTAGGGTCGAAGGGTCAGTGCACACCTAGACTGAGGAAAAGTTGGTGGAGCTGACCACTTTGGGTATTGACAAGGATAATAGAGTATGTGTCTGGCAGGTTCAGCTGGCATTGGGGATTTCATCAGAATTAGTTACAGTAGCTCCTGATGAATGTAGGGACTCTGGCTGCCCTACCTGTCTTTCTCCCTTCTCCCCTCATAGATATATAACTACCACCATCACACTTAATAGTTTATTTTATTATGTTTTTGTTTATTTTTTTAAAGATTTTATTTATTTATTTTGACAAAGACACAGTGAGAAAGGGAACACAAGCAGGGGGAGTGAGAGAGGGAGAACAGACTTCCCATGGAACAGGGAGTTTGATGTGGGGCTCAATCCCAGGACCCTGGGATCATGACTGAGCCGAAGGCAGATGCTTAATGACTGACCCACCCAGGCATCCTTAATAGTTTCTTTTCTTTCTTTCCTTTTTTTTTTTTTTAAGATTTTATTTATTTATTTGACAGACAGAGATCACAAGTAGGCAGAGAGACAGGCAGAGAGAGAGCGGGGGGGGTGGGAGCAGGCTTCCTGCTGAGCAGAGAGCCTGATGTGGGGCTCGATCCCAGGACCCCAAGATCATGACCCGAGCCGAAGGCAGCGGCTTAACCCACTGAGCCACCCAGGCGCCCCAATAGTTTCTTTTAAATGAGTTCCTCTTGTCCCCCTTCCTGGGATTTGGGGATTTTAGCGCCATTTAGATCAGGCTATTCGTAGCCTTGGCTTAGCATTAGAGAGCTGGCCCTTAGCAATGTCGGAAGGGCTCCCAGCTCTCTGCTTTTCTGTGGTCAGCTTGTTGGTAGCTCTATTCTCTGTATGCATCTCTCATTCTCGTGTTTTTTCCCTGCAAAGTTCTTTTGAAAAAATCCTTTGGGGTGTTTTGGGGTACAGAAACTGATAAACCTAGAATCTCAGAGTTGGGCATCTGTTCATCAGACATTCCCTTCTCCCAGTGATTCCCCAGATGCAAAGGGTAAGAATATGACTTGTACACCTGGGTCAGTGGTACTCAGTTGGATGTTTGGTTCTGGGCTAAAGATTAAAATCTGAGTCTTTGGGTATGGTAGTGGATGACATTATCCAGGGAGAATGTTCAGGGTGAACAGAGGCTGAATATAAGAACTCTGAGGAACTGGAAAGTAAATAGAGCAAAGTTCCTAAGTGTGAGTGAGGGGATGGGATCCAGAGCACAGGAAAAGGCATCCTTTCTGCTAAGATAGAGGGAGGAGTGAAGATGGCTGTGGAGGTAGAGAAATTGGTAATTGAGAATGGATGAGGGAGTCCTATGGTCAACCCTTAGAATTTTTCTTTTGGCTAAAGAAGTTCTGTTACCTCCACAGTATCCCTTTTAGGAGAAGATTTCAAGATCTTCCCTATTGTAGACTTCTTTCAACATGTGACCTCCAGCAGAGAACACAATAGTTAAGTGTGATTTGGTGTTAGAGAAAAGATTGGGTATACCACTTTCTTTGAAGTAGAGACCCACTTAATAAATTTGACTTACTAAGTTTGATACCTTTATATTCTCCGTATTAGTTCAGTCCTCCCTCTAATGTAGTCACTATCATGAAATATTATGACCTTCCATCTAATTTATGTTGTATGTACCTGTATATAAATGATTTTAAAACATTTTTAAAGATTTATTTATTTATTTTAGAGAGAGAGACATCTCAGGGGTAGGGAAGTGGGGAAGTGAGAAGGGGCAGAAGGAATCGGTGAGAGAAACCCAAGCAGACTCCAAGCTGAGCATGGAGCCCAACGTGGGGCTCAATCTCATGACCCTGAGATCATAACCCAGCTAAAACCAAGAGTCAGAGTTCAACCACATATGTCACCAAGGCACCCCTCAAGTGATTTTAAATTTTACATAACAGTATCATACTGTATTTATCTGTTTGCTTTTTTTTTTTTTACTAAATATGTGAAAAAATAGTTATTTTCTCACTATATAGGCTTCTGAATCTATCATATTTGTATTTATATACTATATAATGTCCCCTAAGTAATTGGCTTTATTCTCTGTATGTTGCTTTTACTCTAAATGTAGGATTTTCAAGTTAAGTTTTCTGCTATTCATTTCAATCTATCATCATATGTATGTAGCTTGATATTTTAAATCTACATGTGTACCCTTTCTTCCAACTTTGTCTTCCTTTCCTAGGGTAAAGCCCCAGAGCCAAAGGAAAGAAACTTGTTTAATTATTTGCTCTTAGGCTTAAAAGAATCAGTAGGGGAGGAGGGAGCTCATTTTTACTGAGTACCTCCTGTGCTTTGATCACTGTTGGAGTTTATTTTAATGTGATCAGAGGCCTGTCTCTTGGGCATTAGCCTATTGCTATGGACTTAGTGCCCACGAATCAGCTACTTGAGTGGGACAAGGTGGGGACTCAGAATTCCCACAGGTCCCTTCTCTGGGCTCCCTTGGCTCTCTGCTTATACCATTGAATACTTAGCAAGTGTGATTTTTTGTCCTACTCAACTATAAATTTGTTTTTTTACACTGGCGGTAATCCCGTCTCTTTTATGAGAATTTCTCATTGGCTGTCCTAGTCCTAGGTACCTAAGATAGTGGCATTTGTTCAGTGGTATTGAAGTGGGACTCACCGCCTCCTGTCATGACCATACTTGTGCTGCAGGAACTTCACAGACCAGCTACGGAAGATTTCCAAGGATGCAGGGATGCCCATCCAGGGCCAGCCTTGCTTCTGCAAATATGCGCAGGGGGCAGACAGCGTGGAGCCCATGTTCCGGCATCTCAAGAACACCTACTCAGGGCTGCAGCTCATTATCGTCATCCTGCCAGGGAAGACGCCAGTGTATGGTACAGTTCTCTGGGGACAGTGATAATGAAGATAGGAGTTTTCTCAGGGTAGCTCCCTCGAGGGGGGACTCAGTGTGGGTTCTTTGCTCTAGCCAGAGTTCTTCCTTAATATCAGCATTCATTTTGAAGGAGAAATATTAGCCTGTATGAGCCTTTGAGTTATCCCAGGTCCTGCTTATCTGCTCACATTCCATCCCAGTAACATTTACTGGGGTCCTCTGTGTGTTGATCTTCATGTGAGGGTAAGCTGAGCCAGATACAGATACAGGTCAGTCCAGATTCCTTCCTGTTCCTAGGAGTGTGTTGTCTATCAGGACATTGTGTAGCACACTCAAGCAGAATTTGTGGGGGTTCAGTAAGTGGTTTGTTGCCTGGGAATGACTTAGACTTTCTGAGAAGTTTTCTCTCTCTCCCACTTTTATTTATTTTATTTTTAAAAGATTTTATTTATTTATTTGACAGACAAGGATCACAAGTAGGCAGAGAGGCAGGCGGGGGGTGGGGGTGGGCAGGAAGCAGACTTCTTGCTGAGCTGATGCAGGGCTCGATCCCAGGACCCTGGAACCATGACCCGAGCCAGAGGCAGAGGCTTTAACCCACTGAACCACCCAGGCACCCCAGTAGATCTCTCCCGCTTTTAAGAATAGGGATGGCTTTATATATCTCTGGCTCAGTTCCTTTACTCTGTTTTCCCAGTACCTCTCCTGTTTCAGAAGAAGAGGTGTCCCTTCTCTTAACCTTATTCAACCCATGTATGCTTTTGTTCCGATCTCATCCTGCCACTTTTGGGACTTAATACCCTTTCATCCTCAAACATGTTTAGATTCCCCATCCAAGAGTACATTACCACAGTCATGCCATCTCCTTTAGCTTTTGTCTTCCTGTTTCTTGTTTTTCTTCATCATACATTTTGAATGAGTTCTCCACATTCTCTAGACCCACTTCCTCACCACCCACTTACTCCTTTGCTTCTTTCGTCTGTCTTACCTCTAACTTTCTCCAAAACTTCCCTGCAGAGAGCCATCTGTGACCTTTCTCACTTTTCTTCACTTGACTTTCTCCTGTCTCTCTTTAATTATTTTTGTCATTACCACATATGCCTGGTATTTTCCAGATTTCTATACCCTGCCTTTTCTATCTTTACATTCTAGTGAAATTTTCATTTATGTTAGTTGTTTATATCATTACCTCTTATTAATATATATTATAATGTATTATTAAATCTTGGTCCAACCCTTGACCTCTCTCCTGTTCCCACCTGTCCCTTTGATCTTTCTCACTTCTATAAGCATTTATTAATCACCCACTGTGTGTCAAACACTGTGCTAGGTTCTAAATACATTGGTGAATTAAACAGATGTAGTCTCTGCTCTTATAATTTGTTTTGGTGGACATCTCTTTAGTAGCTTGTCTTCTCTCTTTATCAGTAAGCTCTTTATGTCTTCTGTGTTTGACATCGTAATTGCTTCTTGGTACTTTCATCCAAACTCTGGAGGCAGTCTGTCTTCTCTTTGCTTCATCTCCATCATCATCTTTTTTACTGTCTTAAGATCTATTCTCTGCTCTCCACCCACACTTCTCAACTGAATTCTAACTTTTTTCTTAAATCTTTCTTGAATAAGAAAGGTTTTTCATTTACTGGATGAGACCTTTTGTGACTCTGCTCCCCCCAAAAAACCTTCATTGGTATGAATTAACAAGATAAAAATTTTCAGGGCCATGATCTTAGTTTAACCTTTTTAGCTTTATCTTGTACTATTCCCTCTGCCACACATACTGGAAAGATCACTTGTTCTGGAATTAGATAGAAGTAGATTTTAATTCTGGCTATGGCAGTGAACTGATTTAGGTAAAGTACCTAACCTTTTTGAGCCTCATGAATTAATTATATAAAAAGCAACATCTATGGGGCACCTGGTGGCTCAGTCATTGGGCGTCTGCCTTCCACTTGGGTTATGATCCCAGTGTCCTGGGATCAAGCCCTGCGTCAGGCTCTCTGCTCAACAAGGAGCCTGCTTCTCCCTCTTTGGCTCCCCCTGCTTATGTTCCCTCCCTTGCTGTGTCTCTCTCTGTGTGTCAAATAAATAAATAAAATCATTAAAAAAAAGCGACGTCTAGCACAGTGCCTGGCACATAGTAGATACTCTAAATGCCTCCTTTTTTCCTTCCTTCCTTCCTTCCTTCCTTCCTTCCTTCCTTCTTTCCTTTCTTTCTTAAGACTTTATTTATTTATTCATGAGAGATGGCGACAGAGAGGCAGAGGGGAGAAGCAGGCTCCCAAGGAGCAGGGAGCCCAATACGGGACTCAGTCCCCAAACCCCAGGATCGTGACCTGAACTGAAGGCAGATGCTTAACCAGCTGAGCCACTCAGATGCCCTAAATGCTCATTTCTTGCCTGTGCTTTCTAATCTCTGGCTTTGTTTACATCATTTGCCTTTTTCTAGAGTATCTAACTACTCTTCTTCTTATCCCCCTTGTTCCCCTTAAAATTCTCTCAAGTCTCAATTTAAGTGTATTTATTTCTGGAAGCCATCTCTCATCCTACCTAAAGGATAAATCTTTCTGGATTCCTCTGGAAATTTTATCAGGCTGCTAATCAGTTACTGCCTTCCTTGATACTATTTTGAGCATGTAGTAGATCTTATTTTGCTCTGAAACCTTCTTCCCTCTGCACATATAAACTTAAGGTAAAGCCTTCCACTGACATGATACTCAGTAATTGCTTATGGAGGGAAGTTGGTTGACCTCCACTTCATGCCTCTGGGCCTTTATTGATAGCCCTTGGATGCAAAATAAGGATACTTCTTAGGAGAACTGCCTTGAGTAATTATTCACATTTCTAGTTCCCTCCATTAAGGGAAGAGTCCAGTATTGGCTTGCTTGGGGAGTAGTATAGTACAGCATGCTTGGGGAAGACAGTGATTACTAAGAGAATTGTCCCCTGCCCTGGACTCAGTAATGCTATATTCTCCAGCCACAACCTTGATTAGGACCTTGGGTTTCTTCTACTTACATTTTGTTCTTTGATTATGTGCCATTTGGACAATGAAGACAATTAATTGCCTAGGAATTAAGCCAGCAGATAAGAGTAGCAGTTGTTCTCAAAACCCTCACCTTCCCTTCTTGGAGGCCAAAGCAAGGTCTAGTTGCATTGTGATTGCCCTGCGCGTATAGAAGGACAGTGTTACATTTGTTCAGTTCTGATCTGGTACCACATCTCATCCTGTCCTTAGTATTTTTAACTCCTTCCTCTCCACTAAATTGATCCTTTTTTTTTTAATGTAAACTTTTTATTGTAGCATATATAAAGAAATCCTAAGAGTTCAGTTGAATGAATTTTTACAAAATGCCACAGCAGGATAAACAGTACCCATTTTTGCAAGCAAAACATTACCGCAATCTCAGGCTGCCAGTCACTGCAGCTCCCCATCAATGGTAATCACTATTTTGGCTTCTAATGCCATAGATTCATTTTAATAGTCTTTGAAATTTGTGTAAATGAATCATTTATTAGGTACTTTTTTTGTGTCTGGCTTTTACTCAACATCCTTATTATGAGATTCATCCATGTTTATTTGTGGTTTGTTACAGTTTTTCCATTAGATGAATATAACACAATTTATATTCTTCCATCAGTGGTCATAATTGTGTCGTTCCCAGCTTTTATTGTTACAAATAAAGCCTCAGTGAACATTCTTGTATGTATCCTTTGAACATATATACCCATTTCCATTGGTTGTATATCTAGCAGGAATTTTATTTATTTATTTATTTATTTATAGAGATTTTTTTTTCCTGTTTGTCAGAGAATAAGAGAGCATAGGTGGGGGAATAGCAGAAAGGGATAAGCAGGCTCCCAGCTGATTTTATTTATTTATTTATGAAGACTTTTTCTGTTCATCAGAGAGTAAGAGTGCATAGGTGGGGGAATAGCAGACAGGGATAAACAGGCTCCCAGCTGAGTAAGGAGCCTGAAGCGGGGCTTGATCCCAGGACCCTGAGATCATGACCCGAGCTGAAGGCAGAGGCTTAACTGAGTGAGCCACCTAGGTGGTCCTCTAGGAGGAATTTTATTTTTATTAATTAATTTTTATTTATTTATTTTTTTTTTTAAAAGAGATTTTATTTCTTTATTTGACAGAGAGTGATCATGAGGGAGAAGCAGGCTCCCCACTGAGCAGAGAGCCCAATGCAGGGCTCCATCCCAAGACCCTGAGATCATGACCCGAGCGGAAGGCAGAGGCTTAACCCACTGATCCACCCAGGCACTCCTAGGAGGAATTTTAAATGTATAGTTTACACTTCCACCATCAGTGTATGAGAATTCTAGATATTTCATATCCTTACCAAACTTGATATTATCTCTTCATTTTAGCTGTTTTTGTGGTATCTAGTGATACTATGTTGTGCTTTTATTTTTCTGATGATTGATAAAGTTGGGTATCTTTTTATATGTTTGCTGGCTGTTTCACTGGCCTCTTTTGTAAAGTTTTTACTCAAGTCTTTCCCTTTTCTTTTCCCTTAAGTACCTTTTTTTATTGATTGATTTATAGGTGACTGATTTTAATTGATTTATAAGTCTTTTGTTTAAAATATATGTGTCTTATATATATCTTTTCTGCTTTGTGGTTTGCCTTTTTATTTTCTTAATGGAGTCTTTGTTGAGCAGACATTTAAAATTTAAATGTAGGCCAATTTGTGTAACATTTTTTCTTTATGGCTAGTAATTTCTGTGTCCTGTTTAAGAAATCCCCAAATCGTAACATACTAGTCTATGTTTTTTTTTTTTAAATATGTGTTTTTTTATTTATGTTTTTAACCTTTCACATTTAGAATTAGTCTGTCTCCTTCAGAGACTCTTGCTTTCTCTGTTCCCTGGCAGCTCCTCTACTGGTGCAAAGCCTAGAAACAGCATGTATACCCAGGGTAAAAGCAGCTGCAGAAGATAGCTCACCTGGGTGAGATTCTTTACCTCTCTGGAAGTTTATGCCCCTTCAGTTCTTGTCTCAGCACCTTTCTCTTGCCTTCAGAGGATGGTTTCTGTTTTTGTCTGGCTTTTCGAAACATTATCTGCAGAAGCATTGGTTGGTTACTAACTACTCTATCTCTCTTGGTAGTGGAAATGATCCTTTTAGCTTTTTAAACATGTCCAGGTCTCATTGAAAACATACTAAATCCTTCACTGATCCCACATCTCCTCCTTGGCACTTTATATCACAAAATAGTTTGTGTCCCTGTGCGTTAGTTTTTTGCCTTGAAATCAATTCAAAGGACATTTATGGGGGCTCTTGGTTGGTTCAGACTGTTAAGTTGTCCAACTCTTGATCTCAGCTTAGGTCTTGATCTTACAATTGTGCATTTAAGCCCCGCATTGGACTTTATGCTGGGCGTAACAAACAAACAGAAAAACAAAGGATATTTCTGCTCTTTATTTTACTAGATCTCTTAGTGTTTGATTTTGTTGAATACTTGGTCCTTCTTGAAACTCTCTCTTCCCTTGGTGTTCATGATACAATACTGTCTTCCTCCTAGTTCTCTGGGTATTTCTCCTTTGCAGACCCATCTTCTTAACAGTTTGGCAAATATTAGAAGTTCCTCAAGATTCAGATCTAAGCTCTGTTCCTTTTACCTTTTCTCTTCCTTGATGATCTCATCAAGATCATGCTTTTAATTACTACCTGTATAAAATATCTAACAAATTTGTATCTTTTTTCAAGATGCTTTTGAGCTCCCAACTATTATTCTCATTGCCTAATTGATATCCTCACTGGGATGATCAAAAAGCACTTCAAAGTGTTTCAAAAACAGCTTATGACCTGTTTTATTACAAAAACTAGAAGCTTGACGTTATCCATAAAAATTATTTTCCCTTACATATAATATCTCTGAGTCCCTTAAATATTTATTGAATCTGTTTGTTTCTTTCCATCTAAGTGACTGTTTTCTTAGTACAAGCTGTTTTTAATTCTTGCTAGATCAGTCTGATGACCACATTCTTTTCTCTCATACCATGGTTCCTTTGCTCTCCTTTTAGTTACTTTGGCTTTTTAGTTTCTCAAACATTTCTTCTATCAGAGTGCATTTTTGCATGCTGTTTCTTTTGTCTGGAATGCTTTCCCCCAACTCTGCCTCTCTTCTAAGAGTGCTTTTCTCCCTCTGGTAGAAAAGTGCTTTTCTACCTTTGGGTTTCGTCTCTATCATTATTTAATCCTTTCCTGGCTGTTATTACCCCCTATTATATGCTCTCATATTTTCATGAAGTTTTCTGTTACAGCATTTATCATTGTTGTACTTTTCATGACTTTTAAAACTAATCACTAGACAGTAACCACTATGATTAGGGACCCTGTGTTTCTGGTTACCATTGTGTTCTTACCACCTCCTATCCTGCCTGACATCTAATCACCATTCAGTAAATATTTGTTGAATGCACTAATTACTTCTCTCCCTACTTATAGCTGAAGTGAAACGTGTTGGAGATACACTCTTGGGAATGGCTACACAGTGTGTGCAAGTGAAGAATGTGGTCAAGACCTCGCCTCAGACTCTGTCCAATCTCTGCCTGAAGATCAATGTCAAACTTGGTGGCATTAACAACATCCTAGTCCCACACCAGCGGTATGAACTGTGTTGCCCACTTGCCCTGTCAAGCAAGGTACCATGTTGGGGATTGACAAAAATATAGGACTCTGGCCAGGCAGAGTAAATCAGACACAAGAGAAAGATGACCAAAATGGGTGCTAGATGGTGCCAGGAAGAGATGACCGAACTCCTCCTCATTTGTTTTCTCTTCTTTGTTTAGCTCTGCCGTGTTTCAACAGCCAGTGATATTCCTTGGAGCAGATGTTACACACCCCCCAGCAGGGGATGGGAAAAAACCTTCTATCACAGCAGTGAGTGATACTCTCCAGCTTCTTCTTAAGGTTCTCATTTTAGCTCTGAGTGCTGAAGACTACATATAATCTCCTTTTCTCAGCTCTGATGCTTGACCCTTCTTAATAACTTCTTTTTCAGCTGGTCATCCCCATTATCCACTCCCTTGGTATCTTCATAAAACTAACTCTATATGGTATCTGTTTTTCAGAGAGAGCAGTGAGAGTGTAGGCGGTGGCCAGAGACTTTGGCCAGTCTCCATCACTCTTGCTCTGTGTTCAGATTTCTCTCTCTCTGTGCCTACTTCTGGGTATGGGAAAGACCATGTCTCTTCTCTGAAATTCTTATGAAAGTGGTTACTTAGTTGCTGGAACTGTCGTTTCTTCTTCCCCATTTCTACCCCTGGTCCATCTAGTAGATTAGATGTCTTTCCAGTCCCTCTCCTGACTTCTGTGCTCCCCATCCCTAGAGGCTTCTGAATTGCTAGTGGGATTAAGCCTTCCTTCCCACTTCTCTTCTCAACCCTCACATTTCTCTAGGCAGACTGGGCTAAGCACAGTAAATGCAGGGAAATCCTGTACTATGCTTAACCTTGTTCTCCTTGTGGCCATCTGTCCTAGCCTAGGCTCTGGCCACTGTCCCCTTTGAAAATTATGTTACTCCTACCTCTTGCAGGTACACTCTTCACTTTGGTTCCTGGGTAGATTAGTACTTGAATTGAGAAAAGGACAAACTTCTGGCTCTTTGAGCTAGTAGTGCCAAACCTTCACATGCCCTCCTGCAAGGGGTAAGAAAATTGAACTTACTAGGTACTTACAGTGGGCTAGGTCCTATGTAAGGTTTTATACATGTACCATAATAGCACTGCCGGCAGGTGGCTTTCTTACCTATTGAGAGAAGGAAAATGATCAGGTGGATTAAATAACTTCTGCATGCATGATAGAGAGTGAAACCAGGACTTACTGAATCCAAAACCCTGCTAATTCGATTACGTAGTTCTCTTGCTAAGAAGCTTCCCCAAATCTACATCCTAAAAGTGTTGGAAGGATGGAGATTTTGGAGCCTGATCCTGCCTCTTTTTGATTGTTAGGTAGTAGGCAGTATGGATGCCCACCCCAGCCGTTACTGTGCTACTGTGCGGGTGCAGCGACCCCGGCAGGAGATCATTGAAGACTTATCCTACATGGTGCGTGAGCTGCTCATCCAGTTCTACAAGTCTACCCGCTTCAAGCCTACCCGCATCATCTTCTACCGAGATGGGGTTCCTGAAGGCCAGCTCCCCCAGGTAGGGACCAAAATAGGTGGAGAAAAACTTCACACTGGGGCCAGAGGGCCTAATGGGTGCAAAGTGTACTGCTCTTTTTCTTTAAAAGCTGTTGGCATTGGGAGGTGGTACTTCTTTGAGAGCTTTGCTAAAAATGCCAGTAGGCTTAGGAGCAGAGATTATAACTGAGAGGTGGTGTGCATAAGCATCCAAAGACCTGTCTTGTAACAGAAGAGCCTCAGTGCATATTTACTCATTGATTCATGTTGAACACTGATTCTTTAAACTAGTAGTTCTCAAAACTTTAACATGCATCAAGGTCACCTGAAGGGCTTGTTACAACAGTTTGTAGGGCTTCAAGACTTTCTGATTCATCGTGGTTCTTTTTTTGTTGATGTTTTGTAAGGTTTTATTTATTTATTTTATTTTATTTTATTTTTAAAGATTTTATTTATTTATTTGACAGACAGAGATCACAAGTAGGCAGAGAGGCAGGCAGAGAGAGAGAGAGCGAGAGAGGGAAGCAGGCTTCCTGCGGAGCAGAGAGCCCGATGCGGGGCTCGATCCCAGGACCCTGACATCATGACCCGAGCCGAAGGCAGCAGCCCAAACCACTGAGCTACCCAGGAACCCCTTATTTATTTATTTGAGAGAGAGACACACAGAGAACATGAGTAGGGGGAGGGACAAATGGAGAGGGAGAAACAGTCTCCCCACCAAGCAGGGAGCCTGACTTGGGGCTCTATCCCAGGACCCTGGGATCATGACCTGAGCCAAAGGCAGATGCTTAACTGACTGAGCCACCCAGGTGCCCTTGGAGTTTGTAGTTGAGAAGTTCCTAGGTAGGTGATGGTCTGGAGGCTACACTTTGAGAACTGCTATTGACTTGCCTTCAGAATGTTCCTACTTTTCTTTGTCCCTGCCAAGCCTTCATATTCTGTTGTTAATAGTATATAATGAATTGGTCTCCTTGACTGACATTTAATATTAATATAACTGTCATTTATTGGGTACCTCTTATGTACAGTGAATTGTAGTAAGCACTTTATGTGTGTTCTTTTTTTTGAAAGATTTTATTTATTTATTTGACAGGCAGAGATCACAAGTAGGCAGAGAGGCAGGCAGGGAGAGAGGAGGAAGCAGGTTCCCCGCTGAGCAGAGAGCCCGATGTGGGGCTGGATCCCAGGACCTTGAGATCACGACCTGAGCCGAAGGCAGAGGATTTAACCACTGAGCCACCCAGGCGCCCCCATGTGTGTTCTATTTAATGCTTAGAATAACCCTATGAAATAATAATTATTATTGCATTTGTCAGAGAGGAGGCTTGGAAATGTTAAATGATTTCTTTAGTGTCAACCAAGTTAAACACTCAGGGAACTGGGATTCAGACAGATTGGCCTGATTCAAGTTTATGCTCTTAACCATTATGCTCAGTTTTCTCCAAGTCATCCAGTGTTCCCTAAACAGCAGATGAATTTATCCTATCACTTCTCTGTTCAGGAATGTCTAGTGGCTTCACATAGTCTTGGGTTAAAATTCAAACTACTTAGCAAAGCAATGAGCCATTATTAACCCCTAGTAGGTTTTCTATGCTTTCACTTAATCTGTTATATTTTTCACAACAGTTTTATGAGGCTGGTCTTATTAGTAACTTTAGTAGATTTGGAGAAAATGAGACTTGGAAGGGCTAAGTAACTTGCTTACAGGAATACAACTAGATAAAGCTTGGGTTTATATCCAGTTCTAATTGATTTCCATTCTATATATTTTTACCATACCGTTTTGACTCCCTATATCTGACTTCTAAGACAACAAGGCAACCATTATATATGATTATTTACTTGTGGGTTCTTCTTTAGCTAGTCCATATTCTTATAATCCTGCTTCTTTGTAGGACTGAATTCATCTACTCTGTCTGTACCAGTTCCTGAACTATGTGTCTGCTCTTCTCTGGTGGTCTCAACACTGTCTGTTGTTGAAGCTCACAGGGGAATTCCTGTATCCTCCTGATCCTGAAATTGACCTTACTTTGGGCATTGTGGTTTTAGTGATATCTTTGTGCTTTGTTTCTGTGTGTTGATATTAGGTCTCTTTATACATAGGAACCAGGTGAGTGCTCTCTGCTGATGCCAAGCCTCCTGGCCAATTTTTTATAGCAACATATCATGTGAACTGAGTATAAAGCTGATTTTGACAGAAAGGCTGTGTCATCTCTCTAATGGTTGCATGTCTGTTTATAAAGGGAGACTGAGCAAAAATCCATATTACAAATGGCAACTCTTTAGTTCACAAAGATGTGACTCAAGAGGAGTTATGTCTCTTTGTCTCCCTCCATATCCTGTGCTTAGATCCTCCACTATGAGCTGCTGGCCATTCGTGATGCCTGCATCAAACTGGAAAAGGACTACCAGCCTGGAATCACTTATATTGTGGTGCAGAAACGCCATCATACCCGCCTTTTTTGTGCTGACAAGAATGAGCGAGTGAGTGAGAGATCAAGGAAACCACCCATATCCTCTTCCTGTCTCCCTTCTCTTAATATGGAAGAAGCCCTTGAGATAAATCGGGATTTAGTCTTTGGTTTGTCTATCCTCCATAACCCCTTCCGCTAGCTCTTGTCCTTCCTCTGCCACCTCTTTCCCTTTTTTCCTTTCTCCCCGCCTGTCCTTATACTTCCTCTCCCTCCTTTTAGCTCCCTGGCCTATAGACCATATATATGGATCAGTTCCCAGAAAAGAGAAGGGAACTACTATTTATTGAACTTCTCTTATATGTCAGACACTGTGCAAGGTGTCTTCCTCACAGCAGCCCTGTGAGGTAGGTACTATTATTACCTCCAGTTTAACCTCAGGAAGCTTAAATGACTTACTAAGGTCATACAGCTAATGAATGGTGAAATCAGCACTTACTGAGAACAGGAACTTCTGCTTTACTTTTGAGATTCTGGTGGGATCAGTAGAATTGAGTTGGGGCCCTACTTAGGGTGAGGCAGATCTTGGGATCTTGTTTGTCTTTGTCTCTATACAGATTGGGAAGAGTGGTAACATCCCAGCTGGGACAACTGTGGACACCAACATCACCCACCCATTTGAGTTCGACTTCTATCTCTGCAGCCATGCAGGCATCCAGGTAGCTGGGCTATCCAGGGGATTCCAGTGGGTCAAAGATGAGTTGATTATTCCCATTGCCTCTAAAATACAACAGCCATCACAGAGGGCATTCAGAACAGGATTATTCTCTTAATAATCCCTGAGCGTACTGAACAGAAGTACATTTTGAACATCTTAGGGGTGCCCATAACAAGAGTGTTTTATGACATACTTGGCTTTGTGTCTGCCTTTTTGTGGGTGGGTTTCCAACCACACTCTTTCTTTCTTTCTTTCTATCTTTTTTTTAAGATTTTATTTATTTGAGAGAGAGTGAGAGGGCACAAGCAGGGGGAACAGCAGAGGGAGATGGAGAAGCAGGGAACCTGATGCAGGACTCAGTCCTAGGCCCTAGGGATCATGACCTGAGCTGAAGGCAGACATTTAACTGAACTACCCAGGTGCCCCCAACCACACTCTTAACAGAACAGTGATCCTGTTTCTTAGCACTGGCCATCTCTTCTGCCCAATCTGGGGCCCCCTCACCTTCCTATCTTCCCAGGGCACCAGCCGACCATCCCATTACTATGTCCTTTGGGATGACAACCGTTTCACAGCGGATGAGCTCCAGATCCTGACGTACCAGCTGTGCCACACTTATGTACGATGCACACGCTCCGTCTCTATCCCAGCACCTGCCTACTATGCCCGCCTGGTGGCTTTCCGGGCACGATACCACCTAGTGGACAAGGAGCATGACAGGTGAGGCCTGGAATCAAGCTGGCTTCCCTTTTGCTTCCAGCTCTGGTACCACATCTCAACTTTCCTTGGGCAGAAGGAAATGAATATTGTACAATATGATACCCTTGGGCTCATCTGCCAAAATCTGGGTTGGGACTTTCTCTTAAGTTGGTAGGGGAATTGGTACTCTGGATGGGGGAATGGATTAGCAGCAGCTCAGTGCACCAGGAAGGACTTCTTTCATTTTTGCTTTTCAGTGGAGAGGGGAGCCACATATCGGGGCAGAGCAATGGGCGGGACCCCCAGGCCCTGGCCAAAGCCGTGCAGGTTCATCAGGATACTCTGCGCACCATGTACTTCGCTTGAAGGCAGAACGCTGTTACCTCACTGGATAGAAGAAAGCTTTCCAAGCCCCAAGAGCTGTGCCGCCCAAATCCAGAGGAAGCAAGGAGGAGGAGGGAGGGTAGGGAGGATTCAGAAGGCCTTGTTTCCTTCTACAAGGGGGCAAAAGGGTGGGGAACAGGGCCAGTAAGCCAGACCACCAGCCGGAAATCTCTGATGTCCACCTCATGACCCCCACCCCTCACCCCATCTTGTCACATCTGGCCCTGACCCCACTGGACCAAGAGGGGCAGCACTGGTGCCCACCATACACACAGGTGTCTCATGTGACTCGCAGTGCTAAAGACTCATGCCTGACAACTTGGTAAGGTCGGCTCTGCAGCCTCGCGGACAAAAGCTGGTAGGTTTGGGTTTGATACTTTAGATGGGAGTGTGAGGGGCTTGAGAAAGTGGGTGGGAGGAGGGAAGGATTTTTTAGGAGCCTTAATCAGAAAAGGTCTAGATTTGTTTATGAGGAAAAACGAAACCAGACCCAGATCAATATTTTAGAATACTAGATGTTTTAATGGGTTGAAAATCCAGTTTGTAGGAAGATTTTTAATGCTAATGATTTTGGTTTCTCCTCCCCCAGCTGCCACCTCCCCTTTCCCTTATTCCTTTCTCTCCACCTTTTCTACCCCACCTTACACCTCCTCCCTGACAGACATCCAGCCCCTAGTAAGACTTAAGGCACTATGGCACTTAGCTCTGAAGTGACACGACCCTGTCTTCCTTCCGCCTACTGGTGGGTAACCAGTGCCTTCCCTGTAATGGTAATGCTGCAGAACTGCAACCTTTTGTACCTTTCTTTAGGGGGTGGGGTGGGGGTGGGAGAGGAGGTAGGTGGGGAAGAAATACCCCTAACCCAACAAGCCTCCAGCCAGAGCGCCAGCTATTTTGCATTCAAAGGAATTGACTTCCGTATTCATTGAGCTTTTAAAAAGATCACAACCTCAAGATGGTTAAAGTCCATTGACATTTGCACTTTCAGACACGACAAGTCTTGGAGCTGCTGAGATGACTGGCCCCTGGCCTTTCCACTTAACATTTCCTTTTCTCCCTGTCTCCCAGCCTCCCCACCTTCCTGGGTCTGGAGTTACTTTCATAGCATTTCTCATTCTTGGCTTCTTTTTTCCCCTGATGGTCAAGTCATTTATGTTTCAATATTTCTTAACTGGGGTGTCTTATAACAAATGATCTTTAGTTCTAAAATAAGAAAAAAGAGCAAAAACTAAATGTTATTTTTATACCATAACTTGAGTCTATTGCCAAAATCTGGAAATCCCTCCCATGCCCAGTAAGTTTACATCCCAGAAACATTGAGCCATGTACTTGACTTATTCTTTGGCCTGGCTAGGTAGAGGGTGGTTATCTCCCCATGGAGGAGCTCAGGCTCCAGCCTTCCCCTGTGCAGATAATATCTTTTTCTTGCTATATGCTCCCTCCTCTGCACTGCCCTGCACTCTTTCCTGCAAGTGCATCTTCCCTTTCTCTGGACTGTCCTCTGACACTTTGGCTCATCCCAGATTCCAGTGTGTCCTGTGGACAGGCTGGGGGATTTTGCTGCTTCCTATTGCTTCTGTTTACACAAATGAATTTTTCCCAGTTTCCCACTAGGGCATGTGAGTGGGTGGCATGGGCGTTTGTTTTGTTTTGTTTTTTGTCTCCCTGGATAAAGATGGGGTTTGGCTGTCTTGCAGAACTGGAAAAGTAGGGGGTTTCTAGCTTGGTGCCTGCTGGCTTTGAGGCAAGGCCCCCTCTTTCCTTAACTGTTCATTTTTGTCCTATCCCACTGCTTGGGATGAGGAGTTGCAGCTTCAGTGTGGAAGTTCCTCTTTTTGAGGAGCCTGGGCTTGGGTTTGCCCCAGTCTGGTGATGAAGCCATGACACTTTAGACCTAGCTCAGGCTTGGAGGCCGGCCTGAATCCTGGCCTGTGTGCTTAGAGCTACTATTTCCCCTTCCCAGCAGCCCTTGTACAGACCCAGATTTGCTATGCAAAACAGTCTATCCCAGATTCTGTTCTGGTTGGCTACTTTGTTCAGCGACTTCACAAAACGTAGCACAAACATTGATTATGGAGAAGGCATCAGGACTGTTGAGTAACTCCTCTTCTACTTCTTTCCTACTGGCTACAGCATGGGATGCCCCATGGGCACAGCCCAGCTGAAGAACAGAATGGAGGGCTCTGGGAGGAGGCAGCTCACTGGAGAGCCTACATTCCTTACACAAGTGCCTAAAGAGAGTGATGCCAACACTCCATCTGCCCTGTCCATCGCCTTCATATACTGTCTACTTCATGTTCAGTCACCCTTTGGGGAAGGGAGCTCTCTTGGGACAATGGGCTCTGCATGTTCTCTTCTTGGGTGCATTTAGGGGCTGGGATCAGGGCACTGTTCCTGGAGGGTCCAGTCATTCACCAGCATTTGCAAATATCCATAGGGAGCTGGTGGTAGCCACCTACTCTCAGCAACAAGTTTATGTTCTCTCCTTTTTCTCTCTTTGCCTCACTCTCTCCATTTGGGTTTTGAGCTGGGGCCTGAGATGCATTTTTTAGCCCTTTGGCATTGCACATGCCATTCAAGAAATACAAAGCAAGAGAAGCGGTTTGGGTAATGGCGAGAAAATGACTTCTTGCTCTGATTTTTTTTTTAAATCTTTGTGACTTGAAAAATACCCCTGACCTTGAGGATTATTCTTGTTTGAAAGATGGTGCATGCAGATTGAGAAGTGGTATTAGCAGCAAGCTTTGGCTTTGGTTTAAGTGGTGCTTCTTACTTGTGCTCTGAGGAAGTGTTGGGGGGACCCCAGCCTCATCCTCCTAAACAGGTCTCTTGCTCCCTTTGTTCTACTCTCTTGCCTCTCTTTTCTACTTCCCTTTTCCCTGGCTCCTTTTCCTTTTTTTTTTTTTTTTTTAAATTCACTAAGCTTGTTTGCTGGCCTGCCTACCTATGTGATGATGAATTCTCTGCATGGCTATGATAATCCCACTGTTAGCTAGCAAGGTCAGGTTTAGCTCTTTCGCTGCAGAAGACAAAGAATCTGTTCCCCAAGCCTTGGTAATGTTCTCTCTGGGCTTGATTGCCATCAACATTACACAAGGGCAGCGCAGCAGATCTGCCTACCTGGCATGAAATCAGGAGGTCTTCTGACAACTTCCACATCTGTCCATTCCTTGGAGCTGTTTTTTCTCATTGCTTTTTCTAGATCTGGTTCCATTTCTCCACCTCGGGCCTCCCTTTTCTGAGGCTGTCATAGGGTTGAGCTACTTGGTTTCCAGGATTGGAGGGTTAGGGGGATGGACATAGGGGAAGAAGAGAGTGATGGGTAGAGAATGGAGAGAATTTGGATAAAAGATGGGAAAGAGCACTGTTCATTGATCATTTTTCCAGTCCAGTCTGATCCATTGGGGGTTGAGGTGCTACTGTTGAACTCGGGTTAGGCCTGGGGCTATTGTTGATGGGAACTTAGGTTTAGAATAATGTTGACAATGAAGATACCTAAAAGCATGAAACCTCCCTAAAAAGCTCCTGGTTCCCAGCTACTAGATAGCTCCACTGTGGCCTCCTCTTTGCCTAAGCAACAATATTCTTGGATGGGTTTTTTTTTGTTTGTTTTGTTTTGGAGGGGGTGTGTGTCCAGAATGCTGTAAATGAGGCTAGCACTCAGGATGGGCAGCCACGGGGACATTTTGAATTCTTAGCTGGCCCATCAGATATCTATCTGCAAGGCTGGTGGGGCTGTATTTTAGACCTGGCATCATGTGTAACGAAGAATGGAAGTTCCTTCCCCTTCAGGGTGGAAAGTCATCTCAAACTAGCCAAAATGCAGTTTTGGAAACTACATTGGGGGAAGTTACTTTTAATATTTACTGGGGCTAGGCCAATCCAAGATGGTAGCTGGGATGGCTTCCTTCTTAAAGTCTGATCATGGCAGGGATATGCAGGGCACTCTTTCCTATTTAGCCTTCTAAGCAGATTGGGGAGATGGGATTCTCTGGTTTTCTCTTCCCCCCCTTTTATTAGGACTTGCCTTCTCCCTAGGCAGGGAGAGAGGCTAGGTTGGTGCTCTCCCCTTAACTCCATTCCTACTGACTTAGAACCTCTGGCTGCTGTTTGGGAGCCTAAGAATGGGAGTGGAGGGAATGGGCTCAAAACAGAATAAGGTGGGGAAGGCAGATTTCCTTCTTTAGAAAGGAAAATAGAATACCCTCCAAGGATTGTGCAAGTAAAGACAATGTGTCAAATGCACTGAGTCCCCTGGTGTAGTAGCAATAAGGAAAAATGAAATGACTTTCCTGTGCACACAGTCCAACCTGATTGGTGTGTGATGTTGCACTTAGCAGCCATCTGGTGGGCATGTGTGACTACTCTGGGTTTCACTTTAGTTTCTAAACTTTTAATCCCTCTCAAGTCCAGCATGGATGGGGAAATGTCCCTGAAGCCCCACAGCTGTGTACTTGTTTGCATTTGTTTCCCTTTGAGACTTGTGTTTGTGTCCTGCTTTGAGCTGTACCTTGTCCAGTCCATTGTAAAATTATCCCAGCAGCTGTAATGTACAGTTCCTTCTAAAGCAAGCAACAGCAGCAGCACAATTCTGTGTTTTATAAAGACAACAGTGGCTTCTGTTTCTAAAGTGCGGTCTCTCTCTCTCTCTCTCTTTTCCCTCCCATTAGCAAAGAAAACTGTTGGGATTAATTATGTCTCCGACAGATTTTAGAGTATTAGATGGTTATAACAGCAGAACCATCGCTTCTATAGGAAAGTGGATTAAAAACAGCAGAGTGTTGAAACTACAGATTATATGTAACCATACTTCACAAGGCCTCCACTTACTCTTCATTCAACAAACCGTGCAAAGTACTGTGTCCAGTAATATTGTCGGGGGAGAAAGGAAGCACAGTTCAGAAAGGAAGAAGACCATGTCTCTTTCCTTAAGGAGCTTAAAGTTTGGTTGGGGGGATATGAGGGGCAAATTGGTTCCCTAGCCCAATGATGAGGGACAGAAACAAGGCGGTAAAGCTATAGTAGTGAAGATAGGAAAGGGAAGATTTTTGAGATACCTCAGAAGATAGAATTAATAGTACTCAATAGATGATGGAAGGGAAAGAGAGTAGAGGCTAATAATGCTCAGGTTTCTGCTTGAGCAATGAGTATATTGGGACATTCTTCTATCCAAGACTGGGAGAGAAAGGAGACTATAGAAGAGAGCTGGTAAATTTTGTGAAGACAGGCTTGTTTAGACTGAGTTTGGAGGTTCCCATGATGCAACAAGTTTAAGGTTTCCATTAAACACTTACATTTTGGTGCTCAGGGAAGACTACAAAACTGCAATTGTACATAATGGCATTCATACTCCTATAGATGGTAGGTAAAGCCATAGGAATGAACAAGATGTCTTAGAAAAAGAGTAGAGCAAGACAACATAGTGTGCGACTCCAGGAAACACAGTTTAAAGGATGAGAGGAAGCTGAACCTAAGAAGACTGTTAAGTCACTAGTAGATAACTTGTATATTTTTTACTTAATAAAGTGGGAGAAAAGTCAGGAGAATGGAATAGGATCCAAGAAGGGCATAATTTTAACAACATGAACTGCTGTCTTGAGGAGGAGGTAATTTTTTCTACTCAGTTTACCATCCTCCACCCCAGTTTCTTTGGCATCTTACAACTATATGGTCATTCTCCAGTATTTCTTGAAAATGAGTTTTGAAAAAAACCCAATTTAAATAAGGCTAAGACTAGGATTTCCAAGTTGTTCACCATAACCTCCACCTCCAGCTTCCTCCTGTCCTCAGGAGATACTTGTAAGAATAAAATAAACAAACCTAATATTGTTCCTAACCAGTGTCCTAGATGTTGTTCCAGTGCACTCACTAGAACTTAGCAGCTGACTTTATTTTCATGACTTGTTTTACCCAGAGCCTATGAATTCCTAGGAACAAAAACTACATTCTGTTCATTTCTTGTCATCTCAGGGCTGTAGCATATATTAAGGGGTCAATATTTGTGAATAGAATTGAAATGATCTAGTAATTGTGGTTCATGAATACAGAGGGGGAGTCAAGAAGTGATATTGAGTGCACAAGATGGACTCAGCATTCCTGACTCTTCAGGTAAGTAGAAACTCAAGATTACCATCCTCTTTTCTTACTTTCACCCCGACTTGGAGGTTCTATGGTTTTGTACCTTAAGCTGATGGTACAGTTGTCAAGCATGCAGCTTCCAGCATTCCTGGTATTGCTAGAGCCCTGTTATTTCTGTGTACTGCGGGAAGATGGATCAGAGATGGATTCTGGCACAGGGCCCACTGGGAAATTTTCAGTGACAGCTAGTGTGTACATCAATGGGCCTAGCGTTCCTCTGGAGGCCCAGTGTTGTGACTTTCAAATTCCAAAGCTAACCTGTGTCTACCACCTGTCAGATTTCCTTGGAAGCAATCTAGCCATATTGAACTCCTTTTCAACAGCAAGAATTGATTAGGTTGATCCAACTTGAGCAAATTGGAACATGTAAGAGATTTTCCCAGTTGAAATAAAACTTAATCTATAACCCTTAGTGAAGCAGAAATAAAGTATTTAGCAGAGTAAGTGGGAGGATGATCAGTATGACACATTTTGCCATAAATTTCAGTTTTAAAAATGATTGATATTCAGAAGGTCTCAGAATTTGGCTCTTGGTTGCTACTCAAGAGAAAGGTAGTGAGCTCCCAGTATCCTGATTTTTTAGGTCCTAGAGGTCAAGGTTTTGAGTCCTGGCTTGTCCTAACACCCCTGGACATTCCTCTTTAGTATTGGTTGAGCAGTCTTCCCTTTGCGCTGTCAATTGGCAACATATACTGCAGCACATTCTTGTCTGGGAATTACCTTGGAGCAAAATGAGGCTGGGTATTTGTTGAGAATCTTTTGACTTAACAAACCCCAGAATCTCATGGCAGTTAGGGTGGCTAAAAGAAAGGGTTATAGTGCAAAGAGGAGACTTTAAAGATCTGAGCCTTGGCCATCCCTAGACTGCTGTCTACTGCTTAAATGGAAAGTAGCATTGAATTGTAGCAAATAGATCTCCCTATTTGATTCTAGCTTTCAAGCCAATTTATTCCTCTGGCTACAGGCTTAGGAAACCTGGCAAGCTTAGATGTTGCAGAGTGTGATAGAAGCAATCCTTTAAACTGGAAAAGTGGACTTCCTGGGATACATTTAAAAGTTCTCCACTTAAGAGACACAGCTGCCTTCCCCCAGGTATCATATCAGAGTTTTTGGAACACTGTGGTTTACCCTACAGGAATACACTGTCCCTTTGTTCTAGACTGCAGGACCTTCAGCACTCTCCTCTTGGCAAAGTCTTATTTGGACAATGAAGCCTTGTAGGACCTTTCTAGGGAGCCCTCCATTCATTTTCCCCACCTTCTGAAGGCAAGCTTTCCCTCTTAAAAGAGACAGTGGGAGTTCCCAGCCATGTTTTTGGAAAAGACCAATGGCTTGTTAAGAGAAGTGATCTGACAAGGAGGAACTTGGATACTTTGAAGTATATGAATAGGTGTTTTGTATAGTCTCTGTTATTTAATTGCATCCTCACAGCATTCACCTGAAGTAGTTTATCTGTTACTTTCAATTGCACATAACAAGCCACCAATTAAATTGGTTTAAATAAGAAACCTGTAACATGACAAAGAATTTTTGAATTAATATGGCTCCAAGGTTTGTTAATGCAGTGATTAAAGTGATAATACCAACAAAGGTTCTTGCAGTGACTTTCCTCTGCTATTCTGTGTTGGTTTATCCTCATGTTAGTTTGCCTCAGGGTCCCAAAGTGGCTACTGTAATTCCAGGAAGGAAGTGCTGACAGAATAATGTGTAACAGAAAAGGTACTAATTTTTCCTAACATTTCATTTTAAAGTAAGGAAATCCTTGGAAGCCCCAGCAAATCTGGCCTCCTGTCTTACTAGAAATGGGTCATCTCACTCCTGTCATTGGCAAAGCAAATGAGATCATCCATCATGAGTGGCTTAGATTAATTAGGAGTTACACTCTGAGCAGTTATCCTGCTTCATGAGTCTGGTCTGTGATGAGGGCTCCTGGGTAGGTATCCAGCAGTGTCTTCTCTACTTGGGTATTCTGACTTTTAGAGATGTAGGTTTCGAGTGCCTTTTGGAATCACATCGAATAGCAGAGGGCCTTCAGTCTAAGCTCTGTCCTTATGGGCAGTATGTTTTATATTGTGTTCTGCTGCAATACAAAAGAACTTTCTGCTATGTAAAAACTCCTGATGGTCTGAGAGAAGAGATTTGAATTCGAGTCAAATTGAGTAACTTCAGCCCACATAAAAGAGAGGATTCTTTCCAGTTGCTGTCATCATCCAGTGGTGGTGTTTCTCTAGCTCAGGAAGCCTAAGAATGCAACTTTCAGAGGCCACTGATTTCCTTGTCCCTCAGATGTCTGTGCTATTTTATAGTTCTCCCTTCTGAAAGCAACCAGTGCCACAAAGGATGAGGGCAGAGTTTTAGCCTGCTTCCTGAGCCCCATTCTTGACAGCCCACTTACTCATCCATTCATCCCACAAATCAGGGAATGTTTCAATGTCACAGGCACTGGCACTGTTCTAGGCAATGGGGCTATGACAAGATAAAGACCATGTTCTATGGCATTAAGAACCAACTTGTTTGGGAATGAGGTTATCCAAAAATATGGTGTGCACGTGGTTGGGGGAGAGCCTCATACAATTTGCTTTTGATAGAATCACTGGACCTCTTGCCTTCCCACTTTTTGATATTCTACAATTAACGTACCTTTTACATGGGCTCACTCTGAAGAGGTGGTGGGGTCCCTGAATAGCAGAGTTAGGTGGGAAGGCATGGTTGATACTAAATCATACTGAATTAGGAGATCAAAATCCTGCTTAGTCAAGGTCAACAGAGAAGAACACAGCCTACCTCAAGGGTTCATCGCCATCACAATGACTATTCTGGGAGAGGACAAGGCAGCAATCACTTAGGCAATCAGTTCCAGAATGGGAGTTTGAGGGTGTGATTGATGTTTACCCTGTCGGGATGCTGCTACTGACTTGGATTCCGTATATCTACGTATTGAAAATAACTTTTAGGATAGTGTTTCATCCTGTGACATTTAATATTTTGAAATTGATGTTCTTAAAGGGTTAATGTTGGGAAGAAGTGAGGCAAAATTGAAATCAGGCAGATGACAGTTTGAATTCCATCCATTTATGAAATGTTTACTGTAAGGTAGGTGCATCTAATAAGTGTTTTAAAATGTTAATGATAATAAGCTTTATTCACTAACATTTAGTTACAGAGGGTTCTGGTTTATGTACATTCCCTAACTTAACAGTTATGTAAGATGTTAGTCTCTCCATTTCTCAGATAAGTGACTGATCGAAAGCCCCACAATGATTGGGGGGAACTGAAGATAGGATACATTTTCTTTTTATCCCAAACTTTAAAAAATGAAATACTTTGATTTTTTAAAAGTTTGAATAACGTTACTGATATTTAGGGACTTGGCCAAAAATCATGAATCTTCAGTCTGAATAGTATCACTTTTTCATTAAAGCGACATATTAAGGACCTGCTATTTCCTAGTGAGTGTGCTGGCCATGGTAAGCTTATAAAATTTACAAGCTAGTGCAGGAGGGGGCACACAAACTTGTTTAAGTGAAACAAATTACAGATGGGGAGGATTATTAGGGGAATGCTGTAACAGAAAAACGGTCCTCCGCCGTAGATAAGTGGTCCGGAAAAGACCTGTCAGATAAATCAGGCTGAGATACAGAAAGAAGTGGACAGGGGAGGGAAGAAGAGAGGGTGAGAATGGAGGGAAAGGAGAGGTTCTGTTCCTTGCTAAGAGAACCAAGAGCAGAGGGGAGCCAAGTCGGAAAGGAATGCGTTTTGGCGGTAGTGGGAATTAGAAGCAGACTAATATAGCTGTAGTATGGTGATAGGGAAAGTCTTGCTTGAGAAAGGAAGGGTCCGTTTACGCGGTGCGTTTTGGCTCTGCAAAGAGTTTGATCTCAGTGTGACACGCTATTAAAGCGTTTTAAACAAGGAAATTACCCGAAGTGAAGTTTGTGTAATGTCTCGTTTCTTTCTTTCTTTCTTTCTTTCTTTCTTTCTTTCTTTCTTTCTTTCTTTCTTTCTTTCTTTCTTTCTTTCTTTTTTAAATTATTTTGTTTGCGAGAGAGAAATCACAAGGAGGCGGCGGGGGAGGGGGGAATGCAGGCTCCCTGCTGAGCAGAGAGCCCCATGTGGGTCTCGATTTCGGAACCCTGAGATCGTGACCTGAGCCAAAGGCAGAGGCTTAACCCACTGAACCACCGGGCGCGTCTAATGGCTCGTTTCTTAATACTCTTTCCCCAAGCTAAATTGTACAACCCTCGCACCCGCCCACGGTTGTCAAAGCAACAGACTTGGAGTGATCAATTGCGGTGGTCACTTGACCGCTTACTGAGGAGGCGGCGCGAGGTGCCGCCCAACCTGGGCGGGGCGGAAGGGCTCCGTAAGGAGGGTGGCTCTTCCCCAGACGTGCTCGTCCCCGTCACTCCGCTGCGGGTCCCAGCCTTGCACCACGGACCCGCCACGCTCCACGCACGCTCCTCCCCAGGTAAGCTGCACCGCCCTCTGCGACGTCGCCTCCGGCAGGCACCGCCCCACGGTGGGATGGTGCTGAGTCCAGCTCCTCCGGGTTGTCTCCGGCTGGCACCGCCCTGCGGCAGACGGTGGGAGGGCCCGCCCACCGCGCGTGGCCCAAGCTCCGCCCAGGCTCCGCTCCCCGGCACCTCCCCCCCCCCGTCTTCCGCGCCGGCTGCGCCCGCACCGACGTCGCGCCCACTGGGCTTGGGGCGGAGGAGCGGAGAGGCGAGGCCTGGACGTCTGGCGAGCCCGGGCAGCGGAACTGACGCCAGCGGGCTTCCGGGGGCGGCCCCCGGGGAGGTCGGCGGCAGCGCCGCAGTCGTGGAGGGGCAGTGGGAGCGTAAGCGGTTGCGGCGACGCTAAGTTCCGCACGGGCTCTTTCTCGTCTCAAGCTTCCCCTTCCTCTCGCATAGTCGCGTGCTCCCTCCCCACGGCGGCTCTTCCCGACGGGATCTTTCGGAGTGCGGTTGCTGAGGAGAAGCCATCGCCACCTCGTCTTGGGGCCGAGTGAGGGTGCCTGTCGCGCCGCGTCGCCCCCTGCGCTGCCTCCTTGCCCCCAGAGGTGGGCGCTCTTCTCGTTCGAAGCACTCCCCCCAGCTCCATGAATGGAAATCGGCTCCGCAGGTGAGCAAGTCCGAGGTGCTTGGCCCGGGCGGGGGGGGGGGGGGGGTTGCCCCAGAGCATCGTCTCTCCCTCCGCCCCAACCCAGGTGCGCGAGTTGAGCGCGGTCCGGGCGGCTCCTTCTCCCGCCCCCCGCCCGTCCCTCCTCCGCCTCCCCGCAGCCCCGCCGCAGTTCCCCGGGGCCACTGAGTAGGCAAAACTGTGGGGAGGGGACAGTGCTTAAAGGATTGAAGTTTGGGGTTCTCCAGACGATATTACTCTATTTTCTCGAGTCTAGAAGGGTTTGTCGTCTGTTTTGTTATTCCGATTGAAGGTGTAACGGTGTGCGCGTCCTTTAACCGGGTTGTGTGTCCCAAGGAGGCGCTGGGCGGTCGGCTCTCTTACCTCTTAAGGTAGTTGTGAAGCGACGTGAAGATAACGGTGAGAATTAAGTTTGAGATAGGTGTAAGCGCAACGTCAAATGCAAGATGGCATTTCCTCCATCTCCGAGTTCTCTTCTGATGTTTGCGGCAGTATTGTATATAGTTGCCTAGGATTTCGGAAATGTCATATCGGTCCGAATTACTGCTTACGTGAGGAGGTGGATCTCAAGATTGCTGACAATATAAATTTTTTCATTCCCTATACCCTAGAGAAGCGGTTATTATATTCTTGGAAATTGGGGATTTTAAAAAAACTGCTTTCTCTCCTTCGGAAAACGGCAGTCTTGAGAAAAATTGCAACATGGGCAGTGCTTAACTTGAAAAAGAATTACCATTCTTTATGATTCTGAAGTAATTGATAGAGAGACATAAAGTAGGTGTTACATAATGGTTTGCTTTCCAAAGGGTCATACTTAATATGTTAAGTTTGATGGTGTGTGCTTCATCCAGATGGTAACACGTTTATAAGTTAATTTTCAAAACATTGGGGGTGGGCGATGGCTTGTTACTGATGGGATCACAAATTCCTGAATTTCACATCTATTTTTGCCAGTTTGGGAGGTACTTGAATTTAAGAAAAACTTAAATAATAAAGGAAACCAGTGACCTAACGATAATAAAGGATCTGTTGATTAGGTTAAGAAGTATAATTGTCGATTGCCTCAGTGGCTCAGTCATTAAGCATCTGCCTTTGGCTCAGGTCATGATCCCAGGGTCCTGGGAACAAGACCAGCATCAGGCACCCTGCTCAGCGGGGAGTCTGCTTCTTCCTCTCCCACTCTCCCTGCTAGTGTTCCCTCTCTCCTTGTTTTTCTGTCAAATAAATGAAATCTTAAAAAAATTTAAAAAGTATAAATGTCAGGAAATGCTGACAAGCACAAATTTGTAGAGGTAGGATGGGGAGAGGTGATTATTGCAACTTTTAGTATGTGAAATTTTCTCTGATCCTTTTTCCTGATTCTTTTTTGTATGCTTCATTTTTTTTAATCTTCATATTTTTTAAAAATCTATTAATTGTGAAGTTTTAGGCTTTCATTTGTTTATCATTGATTTATATATTTCTGAAACTGCCCTGCCTTTGTTTTTTAATTTTGTATCATACTGTTTAGAATATGATGGTCTAGGGCTATAGATGACTTTTATGTAACTGTCCTGGTGTCAAGCCTACAAAAGAAAACATGAAAGTTAAAAAATGTGTTAATCACCCTGAGTTTTAAAGATAGTTTTGAGGGTTTTCAAGTTTTTTTTAGTCTTCTTTTCTTTTGGGCTTTTTGTATGCAATTATGCCCCAGTGTGTGGACAACGTCTTAGAAAATATTTCTGAAATCCAGTCACCTAGCCCACTGGTCCAACTACCCAAGTACGATTCAGTAAATGCTCCTGTGAATTCTTGAGCTATAGATAAGTTTTACATCTTGTTTTTGCTTATGCCATTGCTGAAATATATACCCATTTAACTATTTTCATATCTGGGGAGGTAGAATGAGATAATATCAACCATATGCTTAGATATCTTGAAATTCAAAGTTTGCTCTTCAGTGTAGTTTATACATGATTAACTGTAATGTAATAATGAAGATAAAGTATAATATGGCTCAAAATTGTCATCATCAAAAACAGAATTTTCATTCTTCCTTAGGCTTACATACAGTTGTTACGCTGCATATGAAATTGAAAGCATATTTGGGCAAAACATGCAACTGAGTTTTAAGTGAAGAATTTGACAGGTATCCGGGCACCTGCTTGGCTCAGTGGAGAGTGAGACTCTTGCTCTCAGGGTTTTGAGTTCAAGCCCCACACTGGATGTGGAGATTACTTAAAAATAAAACTAAAAAGGGAATTTGTCAGGTACATACTTTGGTTTAAAATATTTTAGACATGGGTGCACCTTGATGTCTCAGTCCATAGAGCCCAGGACACTTGATTTCATTTGTGAGTTTGAGCCCCACCTTGGGTGTGAAGATTTCCTAAAAACATTTTTTTAGACATAAGTGTTCTCTGATAGTTTGTTGAGTCAGTGTTGGATCTTTGCACCAATTTTGTTCTAAGGTTTATGTGTGTGTGTGTGTGGAGATTCTTAGGTATTACCTTATGAAAGGATATTTTAAATTTTAGTTGTTAGGAAGATACATAGAAAACTTTATTTATATTGGAGGACTTGGAGTTAGAATACAAATGCCATATAATTGTTTCTTGATGAATCATTCCTCACTAAAAGTTATTATGTCTTTTTTTGCATGTAATATTTTAAGTTATTTTTTAAGGTGTCTTGTACATTGTACTGATTTAGAACTTTGTGAACTTTGATTTAACCAGAGAAGCTGGCACAGTTTTGTTGTTGTTGTTGTTGTTTAAGATTTTATTTATTTATTTATTTGACAGAGACACAGTGAAAGAGGGAAAACAAGCAGGGGGAGTGGGAGAGGGAAAAGCAGGCTCCCTGCCAAGTAGGGAGCCCAACATGGGACTTGAACCCAGGACCCTGGGATCTTGACTGGAGCCAAAGGCAGACACTTAATCAACTGAGCCACCCGGTGCCCCAGTTAGGAGAACTTCTGATGAAACCCTATTTTTTTAATAGTTTAGTTATATTTGGACTGAAAGTGTATTTTAATTCTAAATAAGTGTGAATAGAAGCAGCAGAAATTTTCATCAAGATATCAAGTTCTCCTGAGTAGTAATGTTTTAGAACCTTACTACTCTAGTATGTATTTTTAGGTGAAGTCAGACTATTGTTGAGGGCAGAAGAAATTGTCATCACCTACCAATGGAAGAAAAATGTTTACTGTTACTTTAAATTAATGATATGCAAAGTGATTTGATATGTTTGGGTAGTTGTATACAGTTTTGCAGGAGTGAATAGACCATGTTTCTTAGTGATACTTTTTTTTTTTTTTTTAAGATTTTACTCATTTATTTGACAGAGAGAGATCACAAGTAGGCAGAGAGGCAGGCCAGAGAGAGGGGGAAGCAAGCTTCCTGCTGAGCAGAGAGCCCAATGTGGGGCTCCATCCTAGGACCCTGAGACCATGACCTGAGTCAAAGGCAGAGGAATAACCTACTGAGCCACCCAGATGCCCTCTTAGTGATACTTTTAGGTTCATGTTTGGATCTGCAAAGTGATTTTAAGGCTCTGCATTTTTCTAATAATAAAATCAAGGGTCGCCTGGGTGGCTCACTCCAAGTGTCTAAGTCTTGCTCTCATCTCAGGTGTTAGTCTCAGGGTCATGAGTTCAAGCCCCACATTGGGCACCACACATGGAACTTACTTAAAAATAATAATATTAATAATAATAAATAATCTGGAAAAATCATTTGAGAATAAGTTCCAAAGAACAAAAGTTATGTGTATGGAAACTAGGTTTGAATATGAGTAAAAGTTGTGGATTCAAAATACTAAAATATATAATGCCATTAGGGTCTCAGTTTAGTATTTAAAGTAATCATTATGGGGTGCCTGAGTGGCTCAGTGTTTAAGCGTCTGCCTTTAGCTCAGGTCATGATCCCAGAGTCCTGGGATCAAGCCCGGCTTGGGGTTCCCTGCTTGGCGGGAGGCTTGATTCCCCCTCTCCCACTGCGTCTGCTTGTGTTCCCTCTCTTGCTGTGTCTCTATCAAATAAATAAATAAAATCTTTTAAAAAATAATCTTTTTTAATCACTTTGGGGTATATTTTCTTGCTTTTAGATTTTTGTCTTGAAGAAAAATTGTCAAAATGCTGCTCTGTCTGGAGGGCATGAATTTTAAACATGCAAAAGGTTTTTCTGCTTGGTTGCCACTAAAATTTTAACTTGTACTGTTCTTAAGTGGCCATCATTACTTTTTCTCTACTATTTGCTGCTCTTGACCGGCAGTGGGTCTTAAAAATACGCAAAATTATTTTGATTTTTGTTTTAGAATTGGATTAATTTTTTTTTTCTCCTGAGGGAAAATTGAAAAGGAGGCAAGAAACAACTTTGTTGTTCTAAACAAAGACTTAAAGGAGAAAAAGAATATGTAGGTAGCTCTCAAATGTAATTTGATTAACATTGATGGAAACTTTTAAACTTTATCCATGATTCCATTACCCTGATCACTCTTTAAATCTCTAAGCCAGATTTCAAACAAATACCTATTTTTAAAAAATTAAGGAATTAAGTAATTTAGGAAAGCTGTTAGAATAAATGAAATTATTTCAAGATGCTGCTCCCTTTTGCTCTTTTGGAGAATTTTATGTACTAAGTTGTGAATTTAGATTTAGCTTATATTCGTTTATGTTTTCCAGTGGGAATACTGTGTTTGTTAGGTTCTTTCTATAAGTGAGGGCTGATAGCATGCAAAGAGGCCTGGGGCCCTGTAAAGGGGACATTTCCTGGAAGAGTTCTCTGTTGTATATGGAAAAACTATAGTTTAGAATTCTTGCTGTCATAAACTATTGTATTCTAGTTGAAGACTGCTTTTTTCATTTTATAGCCATCTTTTTTCACACAGGTTCTTATAGTCTTCAGATATCTGAGGGTCTGTCTGAAAGATGAAGTAAATATTTTGTTAATCTAACAAAACATTTTCTCTTATAATACTTAAAATTGGGATCTAAAATAATTTACAAGGTTTCTTTTTGATAGATGGGAGAATAAGGTAAGGTGATAGTTCATTTTGGGGGAAGATAAAACTAAAAATATCGTTTATTTTAGAATAATATCCTTCTAAACCTATGTAGTCTCAGTTTGTTGGGATAAACAGCACTCACCAGACATTCCTACTTCTAATTCAGTTGTCTAGGATACCCAACAGACCCCCATTCTTGGCTCATTAACAAAACAGATGTGAGAAAGAATATTGTGTGGTTTTTCAACCATAATGGTAATGCTGTTAAGATACATGAACAGCCTTTCTGTATTTGGAGTTTCTGTAGTTTTCTGCCATTATCTGTGTTAATATTAATAACTTTCTTTGGCTACCCATTGCTTTAAAAAAAAAAAAAAGACTATTGAGATTTAGCAAAACCATGTCATACAACTGATGTTTTCTCTTAATGTGGGCTTTTTGTCCTTTGATTACAATAAAATTTATTTACATTATTCTGAAATAATAGTGAAATAATTTGGAAGAATTCTTTATTTTGACATCAGCCAGTTTTTTTCCTGTATTGTTTCTAAGTTGTCAAGTTCTCAAGAAATCAGAAAGTATCTATAGAATATAAATATGGGATATTTTTATGTTTTTCATTTGTGGAAGAAATTTTGCAAGAAAATGTTCTCAGTTGTTGGCTTATATACATAGTACTATTTTTAAGTGATTACCAATACTTGATATTTTAACGGATTTCTAAATCATCTGACAAAAGAAGTTCATTAGTGTATCTGAATTTTTAAAAAAGTTTAAAGAATAGATTGAAAAATGGGTTATACTTTAGCAATGAAGTAATTTTTTCTTTTTTTAAAAGAAACTTCTGGTTTCTAAATTAAGACTTGATTTCTATCTATATATTTAACATAAGAGTGGCATTCCTCTAAAGTTACTCAAAAATTTTCTAAAATTTTTGATTGGCTGATCACTGTTTTTCAGAAGCTACCCAACCTTTAATTATGAAATAATCTCAAGGCATTTCCGTAGTGCAGGACCTACTTGGGTAATGTGCTGTCTTGTTTTCAAGGGGCAAAATGCCTTTTTTAGCAATTGTTCCTCAGTACTGCCATCTGAGAAATTTTACCCTGAGCAGGCTGAATTTCTAGAAGTGATTATTTAGCTATAGTGAAATACTAAATGTAATATAGTAGGGGCGCCTGTGAGGCTCAGTTGGCTAAGCGACTGCCTTAGGCTTGGGTAGTGATCCCCGAGTCCTAGGATGGAGTCCCACATGGGCTCCCAGCTCTGCAGGTGGTATGGTTCTCCCTCTGACCTTATCCCCTCTCATGCTCTCTCTCACTCTCTCAAATAAATTAATCAAAAAATAAATGTAATATGGTAATATGTGCCCTGTTTGTACAGATTCATTGAGTGAATAGGTAGAACTAGGTGGGAGGTTACTAAAATCTCATGCTAATGTTTAATGCTTAGCCTTGTGGGTTTATGTAGTAAATAGGCATTTTATTATGTCAAATTTTGACACCAACCCAATATATTTTTCCAAAACATATCAAATTTTTTCTTGGGTATAAAAATACTTGTTTATTTTTAAAATGCAAACAGTATAGGAAAGTCTAAAATAGAAAGTGAAGGGGCACCTGGGAGGCACAGTGGGTTGAGCCTCTGACTCTTGGATTCAGCTCAGGTCATGATTTCAAGATTGTGAGAGATGGTACCCCACAGTGGGCTCCTTGCTCAGTGGAGCCTGCTTGTGACTTTCTCTCCCTCTGCCCTTCCCTTTGTGCTCTTTCTCTCTCAAATGAATAAATCTTCAAAAAAAAAAAAATAATATCCCATCATCTGGATAAAACCATTGCTAATTTTTTCTTGTATATCTTCCCAGACATCCATCCATCATATTAATTTCTTTAACTTGTATTTTCTACTCAGTAATGTATCTTAGATATTTTTTCCATAATAATGCTTACATTTTTACAGCAGTATGATAATCTTT
This sequence comes from Mustela nivalis, assembly GCF_964662115.1. Taxonomy (NCBI): domain Eukaryota; kingdom Metazoa; phylum Chordata; class Mammalia; order Carnivora; family Mustelidae; genus Mustela; species Mustela nivalis. Next base: position 26,219,266 of record NC_139029.1, read on the forward strand.
ACTCAGTACGTATTTAACCAATCTAATTGATGGTGGTTTAGGCTTCTTTCTTTTTTGCTTTTCATTATAAATAAAACTCTCGGGGCACCTGGGTGGCTCAGTGGGTTAAAGCCTCTGCCTTTGGCTCAGGTCATGATCCCAGGGTCCTGGGATGGAGCCCCCATCCAGCTCTCTGCTCAGCAAGAAGTCTGCTTCCCCCTCTCTCTCTCTGCCCAACCTCTCTGCCTACTTGTGATCTCTCTCTGTCAAATAAATAAAATCTTTTTAAAAATAAATGAGTAAATAAATAAATAAAACTTTTGTAAGTATCCTAGTATGTACGTTTGTATATTGGTCCAGTGATTGCTTTAGGATAAATTCCTAGAAGTGGAAATGAGATGCATTCCATGAATATTGAAGCAGAAGTTCCCAGTGAAAATCCATTATTTTCATAATAGGCTATAGTATAAGCTGTAGTTGATTTATTCACTGCTTTCATCATTCACATTTGCTGCAGGCTGTTATTTAGCTTTGGACTCAAAACTAGTACATGTTAAAAAAAAACCCCAAAACTAGTACATGTTAGACTGTTAGGTCAGTGAACAACATATACACAGATACCCTTTGAATATGTATTGTTTTATATTTGAAGTTTAATGTTGGTTAGTTGATATTAGCCCATACTTCCTATAGCTATTGAAAGAAACATTTGAAGTGGAGTTTCCAGATAGTGCTTTGTATTTCTGTGTAATTACATCTTCAGATCCAGTGGGCAATATATGTATTTGTTAAATAACTGAAAAGTGTTTCACTGGGTGTATAATTTGTTGTATTCATTAATTTACATTAAAATATTTTTTGGATACTTGATGATTTTATAATAACAGTAGTTTATAATAACAGTAGTAGTAGTAGTTACATTGCTTATTCATGAAAGTTTTCGGGTTTTTTGCCATTTTGTATAAATAGCACCCAGCAAAATAATGGGGGGAAAGATTGGCAGTGTGATGTAGTATACAAAGCATTGATTTTAGAGACAAATCCTGGCTCTTAAATTAACGACTTGATAATGATGTGTCACTGTAGATTCAGTGATTGTAACAAATCTACCACTGTGGTGTGGGGATGTTGATTGGGAGGCTCTGGGTATGTGTGGACAGGAGGCATATAGGCAATCTACCATCTGCTTGATTTTGCTGTGAACCTAAAATTTCTTTAAAAAATAAAGTCTAGGGGTGCCTGGATGTCTCAGTTAGTTGGGCGTCAGACTCTTGGTTTTGGCTTGGGTCGTGAGGTCAAGCCCCATGTCAGGCTCTGTGCTCAGTGCAGAGGTAGCCTCAAAGATTCTCTTCTCGCTCCCCCTCTGCTCCTTCCCCTGGTTGTATATACACATGTGCACTCTCTCTCTCTGTCTCTCTTAAATAAGTGCAAATATATATATATATATATATTTTAAGATTTTATTTATTTATTTGACAGAGATCACAACTAGGCAGAGAGGCAGGCAGAGAGAGAGGTGGAAGCAGGCTCCCCGCTGCGCAGAGAGCCCCACAAGGGGCTTGATCCCAGGACACTGGGATCATGACCTGAGCCAAAGGCAGAGGCTTTAACCCCCTGAGCCACCCAGGCGCCCCAATGCAAATATATTTTTTAAAACTCTGTTAAAAAAGTTAACTGTGGGGCGCCTGGGTGTCTCAGTGGGTTAAAGGCTCCGCCTTCAGCTCGGGTCATGATCCTGGGATTGAGTACCGCATTGGGCTCTCTGCGCAGCAGGGAGCCTGCTTCCCCCATCTCTTTCTGCCTGCATCTCTGCCTACTTGTGATCTCTCTCTCTCTGTCAAATAAATAAATAAAATCTTAAAAAAAAAAAAAAGGAATTAAAAAAAATTAACTGTGACTTTGGGTGGTGCATTTAATATTCCTTAACCTTAATTTCCTTGTCTGTACAATGGGATGGTAAAAAGAGTTTTTGAGTATATGCAAAGGAAATGGCAAATCTTTTCTTCCTATTTTTTAAGACTTATTTTATAGAGAATTGAGGATGTATACAAATAGGTAGAATTATGTAATAAATTACCATATACCCATCACCCAAACCCAACAATCATCAACCCACATCCAGTTGTGTCCGAAGATTTCCCATCCTTTGTATTTTTTGAAGTATATTCTACTCATAATACTATTTCATTCATGGGCGCCTGGGTGGCTCAGTGGGTTGGGCCGCTGCCTTCGGCTCAGGTCATGATCTCAGGGTCCTGGGATCGAGTTCCGCATCGGGCTCTCTGCTCAGCAGGGAGCCTGCTTCCTTCTCTCTCTCTCTCTCTGCCTGCCTCTCAGTGTACTTGTAATTTCTCTCTGTCAAATAAATAAATAAAATCTTAAAAAAAAATACTATTTCATTCATAAATATCTACTATTTACAGAAGATACAGGCTTTTTAAATAAACCATAGTACCATTATCACAGCAAAATAATAATAATATATATCAAATATCTAGTCAGTGTGAAAATTCCTGCTTGTCTCAGCTATACTTTTGTTTTCATTTGCCTTGTATTTATTTTTTCATTTTTGAGTTTGGATCCAAATATGTTTCACTGATTGTGATTGATTGTCTTTTTTAAATTCCAGTATAAATAATACATAGTGTTATATTTGTTTCATGTGTACATTATAGTGATTCAACAATTCTATACATTACTCAGTGCTCATCATGATAAGTGTACTCCTAATCCCCTTTACCTGTTTCACCCATCCCTCACCCCCTTCCTGTCTAATAACCACCAGTTTGTTTCTTATATTTGGTAGTCTGGGTTTTTGGTCTCATTTTTTTTCTTTTGTTATGTTTCTTCAATTCCACGTATGTGTGAAATACGGCATTTGTCTTTAACTAACCTGTTTCACATAGCATTATACTCTCTAGATCCTACCATGTTGTTGTTGCAAATGTTAGAGTTCTTTCTTTTTTATGTCTGAGTAATACTCCACTGCAATGGTGTGTGTGTACACATACCACCCCTTTTTTATCCATTCGTAATTGATATAGCTTTCAAGTGTCTTTTAATTGGTAAGTTTTCTGTCCTTTCCCCCACCATGTTATTTATGGATTGTTTGTCCTTTTAGAGTTATCACAGTCTGGATTTTGCTGTTCCATCTACATTATATAATTTAACATGTTCCTTTCAATTTTCTGTTAATCACTAGGACCTAAAGTCTTGATCATGTTCAGGGGCGCCTGGGTGGCTCAGTGGGTTGGGCCGCTGCCTTCGGCTCAGGTCATGATCTCGGGCTCCTGGGATCGAGCCCCGCATCGGGCTCTCTGCTCAGCGGGGAGCCTGCTTCCCTCTCTCTCTCTCTGCCTGCCTCTCCATCTACTTGTGATTTCTCTCTGTCAAATGAATAAATAAAATCTTAAAAAAAAAAAAAAAAGTCTTGATCATGTTCAGGGCATTCTTTTTGAACTTACTCCAGTGAAGTTTTGGTTTCCTCACTTTGCTGAAATTGCTCTTATCAAGGTCAACACAGAGTTTGCTAAACCCAGTCGTCAATTCCCAAATTTTCATTTTATTTGTCTTCATTTGATTAAGTTGCTTACTTATTGAAACACTTTTTTAAAATATTTATTTTAATTTTTAGAGAGAGAGAGAAAGCCTAAGCAGAAGGGGCAGAGAGAGAGGGAGAAAGAATCTCAAGCAAACTCTGCACTGAGTGTGTAGCCGACACAGGGCTCAATCTCATTACCTTGAGATCACGGCCTGAATTGAAACCAAGATTTGCATACTTAACCAACTGCACTACCCAGGTGCCCTAAAACACTCTTTTTTCCATTTCTTTCTGGGTAGCACTCTCTCCAGGTTTTCCTCAACCTTACTGGATACTGCTTTTCTGCCTCCTTCTACGCCCTCTTCATTTCCCCAATCTCTAAACATTGGGAGTATTCCAGGGCTTAGGGTTCTTCTGTATCCTACCGCAGTCTGGGTAGTCTCTAGTCCAGTAGTTTCAAATACCATTAATATGCCGAGGACATTCGTGTCTCTAGCCTGGACCTCTCCCTTGAACTTTACACCCATCTAACTGCTTACTAGACACCTCATTGTATAGACGCATCAGACTTAGCATGTCCTAAAAATTTTCTTGATTTCCTCTCTGAATTTGCTCCAGTCACTGAGTCTTTCTTTCTTTCTCTTTTTCAGATTTTATTTAGTTATTTGAGAGAGGGAGAGCAGGTGCATGAGAGAGAGAGAGAGAGAGAGAGAAAGAGAGCACAAGCTGGGGGAGGGGCAGAGGGAGAGAGAGAAGAAACAGACTCCCTGTTTAGCAGGGAGCCTGATATGGGGCTCCATCCCAGCACACTGGGATCATAACTTGAGGTGAAGGCAGACACTTAACTGACTGAGCCACCCAGGTGCCCTCCCAATCACTGAGTCTTTTCTGACTCAGTAAATGACACTTCCATTCTTTTAGTTGCTTAGACCGGGAAAAACAAAACAAAACCCAAAACAACCCTTGAGAGCTCTTTTCTCTCAAATCACCCACCTAATCCATTAGCAGTTTCCATCAGGTTTACCGTGTAAATAGTTTCCACATCAACATTTTTTCCCCCAACTGCTACCACCCCACCCCTAGCCAGAATTATCCTTTGCTTGGACAGTCAAACTAGCCTACTAACTGGTCTCTCTGTTTGTACCTTTACATACAGTTTTTCATACAGCAGCCAGAGTGATTGTTTAAAAAAAATTTAAGTCAGACCAAATGCTTCTTGACCCTTTGTTGGTTTCTTATATCTAAGAATATGATCCAAAGACCTCATCATGGTTTTCAAATACTGTATGATCTGATCTCCCATCATCTCTCTGACCTCATCTCTTATTCTCTTCTTGTTCACTGTGCTTCAGGCATAGTGATTTCTTTGCAGTTGACCAAGCAGGCTTCTGCTTTTTCCTTTATATTTAATTTTTCCTCTGCCTGGAATATTCTTCCAGATGTCCACATGACTCTTTTTCTCACTTCCTCTGCTTTCTGCCGACTTGTCACCCTTTCAAAGAGGCCTTCTTTGATAAACTCATCTAAAATGATTAACTACCTCTTCTTTTCCACCCCGCTTTCTATCCCCTTAACATATTGTATTTTATTTATTTGGCGGGGTGAGGGGCAGAGGGAGAGAGAGGATCTTAAGTAGGTTCCATGTCCAGCCCAGAGCTTGATGCAGGGCTCTGTCTCAACCCTGACATCACCTGAGTGGAATCAAGAGTCGTCAGATGCTTAAGTGACTGACCCACCTAGGTGCCCCTATCCCCTTAATGTGTTTTATTTTTCTTATAGCACTTAACTACTACGTGATTGGCAAAAAGAAGTGCAGTATAGTCTGCCTATCCAGCCCTCCCATAAATGCTTCCTGAACACTAGCTCTTCATTAATACTATTAAAATTATTGTTCACCTGAGCCCGAACAGTGCTTGATAGTTGGAGGCAATGATTCGTTGAAGAAATTAATGAGTCAGTGGATGAATGACTTAATAATGAATGATAGACTTTCAGCCAGTGTTAGTTTGTAATAGCCTAATGGTATAATGGTATAGTGTAATGGTAATTTGTATAGTGTAATGGTTAAAAATGTAGGCTCTGAATCAGACTATTTGCAAATCCTGGCTTTGCTACTTCTGTGATAGTGGTTTTTAATCTCCCTATGCCTCAGTTTCCTCAATATAATATAGTGTAGTTGCCAGAAATCACGTAAAATATATCAAATATTTAGTAATAAAGGTAGGGGTGCCTGGGTGGCTCAGTCATTTAAGTGCCAGACTCTTGATTTTGGGTCAGGTTATGATCTCAGGGTCATGGGATTGAGCCCTACCTGGGGCTCATGCTCAGTAGGGAGTGTGCTTGAGATTCTTTCCCTTTCCCTCTGTACCTCCCATTCATGTGATGTGCTCTCTCTCCCTAAAATAAATAAAATAAATCTCTAAAAAAAATATTTAACAATAAAGGTATCTATTGTTAATATTAAATTTCCTTATATATTAAGCTGGAATATCCCCCCCCCAATATGTCCCCTAATATATTAGGAACTACTTAAATAACTGTGACTTATTACATGTGTCTATAAAAATTTGAAAGTAATTGTTCAATAAATATTTAAAGTAGATAAATGACCTTTTAGGTTTTTTATTTTCTTTTAAAGAAGTTTTATTTAAGCAATCTCTACACTCAGCATGGGGCTCACACTCATGACCCTGAGATCAAGAGCGATATGCTCCTCTGACTGAGCTAGCCAAGTGCCCCTATGTTTTCAATTTTTAAAAAAAAGTATCTAAGAGGGGCAGTGAGTTTCATAAGAGAATGGGGTATATAGGAAGAGTAAAATACTATTTTTAAGCCAATTTTGATAGTAATTACTTGTAAATAAAATAGCAGGAAGCTATTTTTAACACATAAAAGGTATTTTAAAATTGTAATACCTAATGCTAGAGAGGGTAAAAGAGAGATCTGTGATAATGATGTGTTCACTTGCTAGTTTGGCAGTAAATATCAAGAGTCAGGAACACATTTTTATTCCTACCCTTTGATTTGGTAAGTCTACTGAAATTGATATGAAGGGGAAAAAATTCTGTATACTGTTTCCTGTTTTTACCTCACTTCGCATACTAGGTGCTTAACGCAGGGAAATGCATTTAGTGTACTGTGTGACATGTTGTGGATGCTTCTTAGTATGTGTTAAAGAACTAGTAGTTTTTCTTTTATAACTTAAAGCCACGCACATCTGGAATGTATAGTTTTGGGTTTTTTTTAAAGATTTTATTTATTTATTTGACAGAGAGATCATAAGCAGGCAGAGAGGCAGGCAGAGAGGGTGGGGGGAAGCAGGCTCCCTGCTGAGCAGAGAGCCCGATGCAGGGCTCCATCCCAGGACCCTGGGATCATGACCTGAGCCGAAGGCAGCGGCTTAACCCGCTGAGCCACCCAGGCACCCTGGAATGTATAGTTTTATCTCATTTTTAAAATAAGGCAGCCGAACATACCTCAACATAATAAAGGCAATACATGAAAAGGCCATAGCCAACATATTCATATTCATGAATACATATTCATATTCAACAGTAAAAAGCTGAAAATAAGGTCAGGAACAAGACAAGGACGCTAACCCTTGCCACTTTCAAGATAGTACAATTAGAACAATTGAAACAGAACAATTAGGCAAGAAGAAATTAAAGGCATCCTAATCTGAAAGGAAGAGGTAAAGATGTCACTATTTGCAGGTGACATACGTAGAAAACCTGGAAGATTCCACCAAAAAACTATCAAATCTTATAAATTAATTCAGTAAAGTTGCAGGATATAAAATCAATATACAAAAAGTTGCTGTATTTTTGTACACTAAGTAATGGTCTATCAGAAAGAGAAATTAAGAAACCAGTCTCATCTTCAACTGAATCAAAAAGAACAAAATACCTAGGAATAAATCTAACTAATGAGATAAAGCACGTGTATACTTAAAACTGTAAGACATTGATAAAAGAAACTGAAGACAACACAAATTAATGGAAAGTGCTCATGGATTGGAAAAATTAATATCGTAAAAATGTCCATACTGCCTTAAGCAATCTGTAGGTTCAGAATAATCCCTGTCAAAACTCCAATAGCATTTTCCACAGAAATAGAGCAAACAATTCAAAAATTTGTATCAAACCACAAAAGACCACAAATAGCCAAAGCAGTCTTGAGAAAGAAGAACAAAACTAGACACATCATGTTCCCTGATTTCAAACTATATTACAAAGCTGCAGTAATCAAAACAGTATGATATTGGCATAAAAATAGATACATAGGTCAATGGAACAGAACTCAGGTATAAACCCACATGTAAATGGTCAGTTAATTTTCAACAAGGGAGCCAAGAATGTACAGTGGGGAAAGAACAGTCTGTCTCTTCAATAAATGGTATTGGGAAAACTAGATATCCATATGCAAAAGAATGAAACTACTTCCCTGTCTTACCTCATACACAAAAATTAACTCAAAGTGGATTAAAGACTTCAAAGACTTCCAACCATAAAACGCCTAGAAGAAAACAGGTGGTAAGCTTCTTGACAACAGTCTTGGGGGTGATTTTTTTTATTTTAATTTGTGTAGAATTTATTTTTTCAGTCCTTCATTTTCAATCTTTCTGTGTCCTTATATCTGAAGTGCATTTCTTGTAGGGAGCATATAGATGCGTCTTGTTTCTTTAATTCATTCAGCCACTCCACTTGATCTTAGTCCATTTACATTTAAAGGAATTATTGATAGATATGTACTTAATTGCTATTTTGCTAATTGTTTTCATGCTCTTTTGTAGTTCCTCCATTCCTTTCTTCTCTGCTCTCTTCCTTTGTGCTTTGATGATTTTCTTTAATGTATGCTTAGATTCTTTTTTATATACCTACTGTAGAGTTCCTTTGTTGGTTACAGTAGGCTTTTTTTTTTTAAAGCTCCAGCAGCACATTCCTTCTGTTAATACTCAGCAGTCTTTAAAAAACTTAAATGTGTACCCTGAACCTAATAATACAATATATGTTAATTAATTTTTTATTAAAATGAAAACAAAACCAAAAAAACTTGTGTGCATGATGTCTGATATTCTACCAATTGCTTTGGAGTGACTTAAAACTTTTCTTTATACATTGTCTTGCTTAAAAAAAAAAAGTTCTGGGGCGCCTGGGTGGTTCAGTGGGTTAAAGCCTCTGCCTTCAGCTCAGGTTTTGATCCCAGGGTCCTGGGATCAAGCCCTGAATCGGGCTCTCTGCTCAGCGGGGAGCTTGCTTCCCCCCCCCTCTCTCTGCCTGCCTCTTTGCCTCCTTATGATCTCTCTCTGTCAAATAAATTAATAAAATCTTAAAAAAAAAAGTTGTATTGAGTTTGGGGGAGATAGTGTAAATATTTGCGGTGTAAGAATAATTTGAAAACTTATATTGAAAGATGTTTAAACATACTCTAAGAAGTTTAGATTTTAAAAACCAAGAGGTATTTTATAGGAAAATATTCAGTGTTACAGCATATGCCTATAATTATAAGGTTAAAAAGGAAGAGAAATGGAAACCTAGAGAAGTAATGACCATAAAAGCCACTTTTTTCCTGAGGACATTTGCTGATTTTGGAAACTTCAAATTTTCATGCCTGAAGATGTGAAGTGAACAGAAATTAAAGTCCAGAGTCTACGCATGATGAAGATTATACAGAAGACCTTCTGTGCCATCAAATGCTGTACTAAGGGTGAAACTAATCTTGAAATGAATGACCCTCACTGGAAGGCTATCCTATAATCTTGAATTTATGTTAAGTTGCACTGGACTGATAGTATTCCCAGGCACCTGACAGAAACAAATGGAGATCTTGAGGAATATATCTTTATCCTGGTTCTCACATTATTTCTACAAATTACTTTTCAAGTACAATGACCATATATACATGCTAACAAAATACCATGAGCAAGAAAGACAACAGACGATGAAAACAAAATCACAGATTTCAGATATGGAAGCTGTCAGTAGCAAATTGGAAAACAAATGTTTACAAACAACTATACATATATAAATATATATGTAATTTTTTAAAAACTTTTTATTTTTTTACGATTTTGTCAGAGTGTGTGAGAGAGCACACAAGCAGGGGGAGTGGCAGGCAGAGGGAGAAGCAGGCCCCTACTGAGCAAGGAGCATGATGCAGGATTCAATCCCAGCACCCTGGGATCATGACCTGAGCTGAAGGCAGGCGCTTAACCTACTGAGCCACCCAGGCATCCCAACAACTATATATTTTGTAAAAATTTTATTTATGTGACAGAGAGAGCACAAGCAGGGGGAAAGGGCAGAAGGAGAGGGAGGCTTCCTGCTCAGCAGGGAGGCCAACACAAGGCTCAATCCCAGGACCTGGAGATCAAGACCTGAGACAAAGTCAGATGCTTAACTGACTGAGCCACCGAGGCACTCCTAAACAACTATATTTATAGGGCTATGGTGGCAACTGGGTTAGATATAGCATCCATGCATGCAGACTACTGAGGGCAAATTTTAGAGGTGTTTGAAAAAGATAAAAATAAATAACAGAGGAACCTTTCTGAAATACTGATCTCAATTGAAAATTAAACATGTTATGGGCACCTGGGTGGCTCATCCAGTTAAGCATCTGCCTTTAGCTCAAGTCAAGTTTCCAGGGTTCTGAGATCCAGCCCTATATCAGGCTTCCTGCTCAGGGGGAACCTGCTTCTCCCTCTGTCTGCCCCCTCCCTGCTTGTGCATGCACTATATATATAACTGCTTGTGCATGCACTATATATATAAATGTTTCAACCTAACAGACCACATAAGAACATATTTATGGATTCTCAAGTTTCATTTGTAAAGAATGCATACAGAAAAAGCTATCACAATACCAAATACTAGAAGACCATGTCTGTGGAACTTTGAAGATCAAATTGTTGAATGTATGGGTTCATTTTAGGGAGTTTGCATATGACGGTAATATATGTTAAATGTGTAAAGGGTTGGAAAATCTCTTCTTACCCGCCCCCATGCCTTTTTGTATAACACTATTTAAAGACATGCATTAGAATAACAAAAGATGAATTTGAAACCTGAAGAAGGGAGACTATTGGGAGTTGGAAAGGATTGGTAGTGAGCAAAGAACCCGTATAAACTTAAATATATTAATGTATTAAGGTATTGGTTTTCTTATAATGAGATATTTTCTCCATATTTTTCTACAACAGTGAGTGTTGTTGTTATCCATTACTGTATTAGCTTAAAACAACAGCATCAATTTATTATTTCTCAGGATTTTGTAGCTAGAAGATCAACTGGTACCATTACCTAGATAGAAGTGGGAGTCTGGGCTCTTTGTACTTTGGTCTTTCCATGTGGCAGATTGGGCTTCCTTACAGTATGGAGACTGGGTTCCAAGAAGTAGCATTCCAAAACAAAGGCAGAAGCTGCAGATCTTTTTAAGTCTCAGAAGTTACACAGTATTACTTCTGCATTTTGTGGAACTCCAGAGACAACCCAGATTCAAGAGGAAAGGAAAAGCCACCAATTCTTGATGGAAAGAATGGTAGAGAATTACAGCTGTCTTTTATTGTTACATGAGATACTCAATTACTGATTATGATCTCTTTCCCTGTATGTAATTTGGAAGGGATGGTGGAATAGACTAAACAAAACTCTTATGTTCCATTAAGTGAATACCTCCATTAAGTTTACCTTCATTAGCAAGATAAACTTTATCTTGATTTAAAAAAAAACAGGTTATCATAGCATATGATTCAAAATTCAAAAAGATATAAAGGGACACACAGGCACTTCTGCTATAATGTGATATATGCAATCATAGTAAGCCTTAATGGGGCAGGAGTGGGAATAGACTTGAAGCTAACCAGTCAAAATCAATGCAACTTTGGGGGTCCTGGCTGGCTCATTTGGTAGATAGAGCACGTAACCCTCAATCTCAGGTTTGAGCACCACACTGGGTGTAGAGATTACCTAAAAGTGAAATCTTAAGGAAAAAACTAATCTATGCCAATTTGTAACTAGACTATAATAGAAACAGTGAAAATTCTAATAAAAATACCATAACAGTTAAACATAATAAATTCATAATGATTGGGAAACATTCTGCCAGTTCCTCAAAAGGCAATTTCATCCCTAGGAATCTACTCAAGAGAAAAGTTATGCCCATATAAGGACACGATATGGGTGTTCATAGTAGCATTATTTATAATAGCCAAAAAGTGGAAATAATCAAAATGACCATCAAATGGTCATTGGTAAAATGTGGTATATCCAAACAGTAGAAAATTATTAGGGAATAAAAAGGAATGAAGTCTGATACATGCCATGAGGTGTATGAACCTTGAAAACATGCTAAATGAAAGGAGTTAGTTATAAAGGAGCACATATTATATGATTCCATTTATGTGAAATGACCAGAATAGGCAAATCTTTAGAGACAAAGTAGATTAATGGTTGCCTTTGGTTGGGGGGATTAGGAGGTAATGGTCAAGGGGAACAGGATTTCCTTTTGGGGTAAAGAAGATGTCCTAAAATTGATTATGATGGTGGCACAATTCTGTGAATATACAAAAGCCATTTAATTGTATACTTTAAGTGGGTGAATTGTATGATGTAAATATCTCCTTAAAAATATACTACAAGAGGGACGCCTGGGTGGCTCAGTTGGTTGGGCAGCTGCCTTCGGCTCAGGTCATGATCCCGGCGTCTTGGGATCGAGTCCCGCATCGGGCTCCTAGCTCAGCCGGGGGCCTGCTTCTCCTTCTCCCTCTGCCTCTGCCTGCCATTCTGTCTGCCTGTGCTCGCTCTCTCCCCCTCTCTCTCTCTGATAAATAAATAAAATTAAAAAAATATATATACTACAAGAAGCAAAAAATATATATTTTTTTAATGAGTAAGTACTACTGTAAGCATAGGATTTTAAGATGTTTAAAGAAATGATGGTAGCTTGATGAAATGGGATGGGAGGAAGGATTGAGAGTGCCATATTACAGAGGTAAAGGCAGATAGCACAAACTTCAGAGGGAATTGTGCAAAAGCTATTCTAAGTCTGAGCATGTGGCCAAACTGAACCAGAGGGAACACCTTACATGTAATGAGTATCATGGACAAAACTGTATTCCTCTGTTGTTTGAATATTCGCTATTCATGTACTTCATATTCAACTATTACTTGGTAATGCAAAATCACGTGTGAACCAAAGTAACGTCTGTGCTAAAGTGACATAAATTCCCTACTTACAATTGCATATAAGCTGATTCGTGTTACAGAAACAAGTGTTGGGTATCAGAATGGACTGAAAAAAATCAGAAAAAAATCAATCTTCTTTCTTAGGCCCCCAGCCATCTAGCTCCCTCTCTGAAGGCAGTCATTGCTCCCACTATCTTGGTGTCCTAACAGGTATTCTGATAGTGTGTACGCTGTATAATATGAGTGTATGTTATATATGTAGGTGTATAATATGAATGTATATTCTGTTTTTTCTTGCAAAAGAACATGTATTTTATACCTTTTCCTATCCTGCATTATTTTTTTCATAAAACCTATCTAATCATACTAAGGAGCTTCTCTATTCTTTTTCTTTTCTATTCTTTTTAATGTTAGTAGTTACATATTATTCCATTGAATAGTTCTAACATTAATTGGGCTCTGATGTATTCATCTAATTTATTTAACACTTTTATTTTTTACTGTATGCCAGGAATGGTTCTGGGCATTATAGATCAGTGAAGGAAACAGACAAAACTCCCGTGCTCATTGGGCTTACATTTCATTGTTTTTTGTTTTTCCAAGCAATGCTGCAGACAAGGATATCTTTGTACAAATGTCATTTTTTGCATGTGGAAGTATATGTGTAAATAAATACTTAGAAATGGAGGGTGCCTGGGTGGCTCAGTCGGTTAAGCATCTGCCTTCAGCTCAGTTCATGATCCCAGGGTCCTAGGATCAAGCCCTGCATTGGGCTCCCTGCTTGGCGGGAAGCCTGCTTCTCCCTCTCCTACTCCCCCTGCTTGTGTCCCTCTCTTGCTGTCTCTCTCTCTCTCTCTCTTTCTGTTAAATAAATAAATACAATCTTTTTTAAAAACCAAGAAATGGAATTACTAGGTCCAAGTGCACATGCATTTTTAAAAATTAATAGTTTTTTAGTACTTTGAGTTAATAGCAAAATTGGAAAGTAATAGGCATTCCCGTATACCCCCCCCCGTATACCCCCCCCTTACTCCTGTTCCAACCAGTTCCCCCATTATTGCTTTAATTTGTTACATTTATTACAATTAGGAATCCAATATTGATACATTATTCTTCTCTAAAGTCTGTAATCTGCATTAGGGTTTACTCCTTGTGTTATGCATTCAGTGTGTTTTGACAAAAGTATGATGACACATATCCATCAGTACAGTATCGTACAAAGTAGAATTAAAATCCACTGTGTTTCACCTGTTCCTTCCTTCTACCCCATAAAGCCCTGGAATCTTCCTTCCACCCTGTGGAAGCCCTTGGAAACCACTGAACTTATGTTCTCATAATTTTACCTTTTCCAAAATGTCATATAATTGGATCAGACAGTACATAGCCTTTTTAGATTGGATTTTTTCACCTAGTAGTATGGATTTAAGGTTTCTCCATGTATTTTTATGCTTAACAATACATTTCTTTTTAAAGATGAATAATATCCTGCTATCTGGATATACCACAGTTACCCATTCACCTTGAAGGACAAGTTTTGGCCTTATGGCTAAAGCCACTATAAACATTCATGTGCAGGTTTTTTGTGGATATAAGTTTTCAGCTAATTGGGTAAATATCAAGGAGCATGATTTCTGAATAGAATGATAAGAGTATGTTTAGTTTTATAAGAAACTGCTAAACTGTCTTCCCAAGTGGCTGTACCACTTTGCAATCCCACCGGCAGTGAATGAGAATTCTTCACATTCTTGTCAGCATTTGGTGTTAGTGTTTTGGATTTTGGCCATTTGTATAGATGTTTAGTGGCAGCTCTCTTTTTTTTAATTTGCAATTTCCTAATGACATATGATGTTGAGCATCTTTTTATATTCTTATTTATTATCTGTATATCTTTGGTGAAGTATCTGTTCAGATCTTCTATGCTTAAGTGCTTTTATTGATGAGGCTTTTTAAAAATTTTTTTAAAGATTTTATTTATTTATTTGACACAGAGAGATCACAAGTAGGAAGAGAGGCAGGTAGAGAGAGAGGGGGAAGCAGGCTCCCCGCTGAGCAGAGAGCCAAATGTGGGGCTCCATCCCAGGACCCTGAGACCATGACCTGAGCTGAAGGCAGAGGCTTAACCCAGTGAGCCACCCAGGCGCCCCTACTGATGAGTTTTAAAAGATCTTTGTGTATTCTGGATACCACTTCTTTATCAGATAAGTGTTTTGCAGATATTTTTTCTCACTCTGTGGCTTGTGTTTTATTCTCTTTAGCAAATCGGAAGTTAATTTTCATGAAAGCTTACAATTTTTTATTTCATGGATTGTGCTTTTGGTGTCATCACCAAACACAAGGTCACTTAAGATTTCAACTGTGTTATCTTATAGGAGTTTTATAGTTTTTCATTTACATTTAGGTCTTTGAGCCTTTTTGAGTTTTTGTTGGGTTGGTTGGTTGATTGGTTTGGTTTTGTTTGGTTTGGTTGCAAGAGAACAGGGGTGGAGGAGGGCAAGGTAGAGGAGGGGAAGGAGGGAGGAGGGATCCTAAGCAGGCTTCCTGTTCTGCAGAGTCTGAAGAGGGGCTGGATCCCATGACCCTGAGATCATGACCAGAGTGGAAATCAGGAGTCAGTTGCTGGTTAAGTTGAGCCACCCAGGGGCCCTGTTGAGTTAACTTTTGAAAAGGTGTTAGGTCTGTGTCTAGATTCTTTATTATTTTTTTCTTTTTTGTTGTTTTGCATGTGTATATCCCCTTGTTTAGCACCATTTGTTGAAAAAACATCCTTTTTTCATTGAATTGCCTTTGCTTCTTTGTCAAAGATCAGTTGACTGTATTTGTGTGGGTTAGTTTGGGGGCTTTCTGTTCTGTTCTTATATTTTTATGTGGTTTTTGACTAATAGCACAGTCTTGATTAATGTAACCTTATAGTAAGTCTTAGATTATAGAGAAATAATGAACAATTAGAATTTGAAGTTAAAAAGCACAATACTGTTTATATTAGCACCCCTCCCCAACAGACTTAAGTATAAATCTAACACAATATATGCAAGATATTAGGAGAACTACAAAATTCTGGTCAAAGAAATCAACGAATACCTAAATGTATAGAGAGATGATATTCCATGTACATTGATAGGAAGACTCAGTATTGTAAAGATATCAGTTTTTCCCAGCTTGGTTTATATATTTAGCATAATCCCAATCAAAATCTTAGTAAGATTTTTTGTAGGTAGATATTTTGATTCTGAAGTCTGTATGGAAAGGTAAAATAACCTTTTATTTTAGCTACATAGCATAGCTACACAGTATTGAAGGAGAATAATGTCAGAAGACTGCTACTATCTGACTCCAAAACTGTACTTACTGCAAAACTAGAGTAATCAGGACAGTGTGTTACTTACTATAGAAAGGATAGATAGATCAGTGGAACAAAATAGCTCAACAGGGTGGTTCCAATCCCAGTTCTGCTACTTGCCTGCTATGATGTTTTAGGCAAATCATTTCTGTTTTCTTCATCTATAAATCAGTATAGGGTTTGTATGAAGATTAAATGAGATAATGCATATAAAGCATATAGTGTTTTGCCTGAGATAAGGTAAGAGCTTGATACATTTTAGCTATTGTGCATTTTCTTTCTTGTTTAAAAATATATTTTTTTAAGATTTTTATTTATTTCAGAGAGAGAGTATGCACAAGCATAAGTGAGGTTAGGGGCAGAACAAACACCTTGCTGAGCAGGGAGCCCCACATGGGGCTTGATCCTGGGACCCTGGGATCATGACCTGAGCCAAAGGCAGAGGCCCAACCAACTGAGCCAGCTAGGTGCCCCACTATTGTACATTTTCTAATTTGATCCTGATAAGATTCATAAGAAAGTGACAGATCAGGTGTTAATCCCATGTTACAGATCAGAAGAAAGGAGTTTCAGGGCTACTTATATATATATATATTTTTTTTTAAAGATTTTATTTATTTATTTGACAGAGATCACAAGTAGGCAGAGAGGCAGGCAGAGAGAGAGAGAGTGAAGGAAGCAGGCTTGGCGCTGAGCAGAGAGCCTGATGTGGGGCTTGACCCCAGGACCCCAGGATCATGACTTGAGCCAAAGGCAGAGGCTTTAACCTACTGAGCCACCCAGGCGCCCCTAGTTTAGGATTTTTGCAGGTATATTAATGAATGGTATTATCCTATGACTTTATTTTCCTTTTTCATAATGTTTTTGTCCAGTTTTAGTATCAGAGTTTTTCCGGCATCATGTGTTGAATTGGGATTATGATTACTTTTTTCCTGTTCTGTGGAAGAGTTTGTATAAGAACAGTAATTTTTTCTTTTATTTTTTATTTTTATTTTTATTATTATTATTATTTTAATATTTTATTTATTTATTTGACAGACAGAGATCACAGGTAGGCAGAGAGGCAGGCAGGGAAAGAGGAGGACGCAGGCTCCCTGCTGAGCAGAGAGCCCAATGCGGGCGGGGCTCAATCCCAGTACTCTGGGATCACAACCTGAGCCGAAGGCAGAGGCTTTAACCCACTGAGCCACCCAGGCGCCCCTATTTTTATTATTTTTTAAGATTTTATTTATTTGAGAGAATAAGAGTAGAGAGAGAACCCAAACGGTGGGGAGTGGTAGAGGGAGAAACACACTCCCTGCTGAGCAGGAGCCCGATGTGGGGCTCGATTCCAGGACCCTGGGAACATGACCTGAGCTGAAGGCAGATTCTTAACCGACTGAGCCACCCAGGTGCCTGATATTTTTTTCCTTTAATATTTGCTATAATTCTCCAATGGAACCATCTGAATCTAGGATCTTTATATATGGGAAAAAATTTTTTTTATTTTATTTTTAAGTAATCTCTGTACTAAATATGAAGCTCTCAAACTCACAACCCCAAGATCGAGAGTCACACGTTCTACTGACTGAGCCAGCCAGGTGCCCCTGGGAAATATTTCTAAATGTGGATTTCATTTTTTTCAGCTAGTTACAGGACTTTTCAGATATTTTAAATGTTTCATTCAGGTAATAGTTACTAACTGAATTTATTGTTTGAACTTCATCTAACAAAGCTACAATATCTTGAGCTTTTTTGTTTTGTTTTTTTTTTAAGATTTTATTTATTTATTTGACAGAGATCACAAGTCACCAGAAAGGGGGGTGGGGGTGTGGAGGGGGTGGAGCAGGCTCCCCGCTGAGCAGGGAGAACTGATGCAGGGCTCAATCCCAAGACCTTGAGATCATGACCTGAGCTGAAGGCAGAGGCTTAACCCACTGAGCTACCCAGGCGCCCTACATTTTGAGCTTTAAATCTTAATGCTGAATGTCACTTTTTTTAACTGTGATAAAGTATACATAGCATTGAATTTACCATCTTAACAATTTTTTAGTGTACAGTTCAATGTTATTTAAGTATATTCACACTGTGTGGGACCAATCTCCAGAACTCTTTTCGTCTTGCAGAATTGCAGCTGTACCCACTATGCACTAATTCCCCATTCTCCCTTTTCCCCAGCCTCTGGCAATGATCCTTGTACTTTTTCTCTTTTTGACTACTGTAGGTATTAATAAGTAATATCATACAATGTCCTTTTGTGACGTAACATAACATCTTCAAGTTTCATGTATGCTGTAGAATGTGTCAGAATTTCCTTCCCTTTTTAAGGCTAATGCTCCATTTTATGTATATAACACATTTTGTTTATCCATTCACCTGTCAATGGATACTTAGGTTGCTTCCATCTTTTGGCTGTTGTGAATGATGGTGCTGTGAGCAATCATGTGTGGTTATCATCTCAGTACCCTGCTTCAGATTCTTTTGGGTGTGTACCCTGCAGTAGAATTGCTGAATCTCATAGTAATTCTATTTTTAATGTTTTGAGGAACCACAATATTGTTTTCCATTTTATATTTCTACCAACAGAGGACATTTTATATTTTACATACTTTTCTGTGTCAGTAACCTGCATTTCTCTAGTAATTTGTCTATTTCGCCAAACTTATTGACAAAATGTTATGCCTTCAGTATCTGTAGTATAGCATATTTTTCACTGTAATTACATTAATTATTTTTCTCCTCTTATTTTTTTTTTTTTTAAGATCTATTTATTTGAGAGAGGGAGAGCATGCACTCACATTGGTGGGGGGGTAGGAAGAGGAAGAAAATCTCAAGCAGACTCCCTGCTGATTATGGAATCCTACAGAGCAGGATCCCTACCACCCTGAGCTCATGACCTGAGCTGAAATCAAGAGTCAGAGGTTTAACTGACTGAGCCACCCAGGCACCCATCCTCCTCTTATAAAAATCGGTGTTGCCTGGAGTTTATCAATTTAATCTTTTCAAATAATTTTCATAATATCAAATTTATACTTTGTTGATCTTTCTTACCATATTGATCCTTTTATTATGTCATATTTATTGTATTTTGTTCAGTTCTTATCCTTATTGTATTGTAGTTTAAGTTTATGTTGTTGGGGCACCTGGGTGGGCATTCAGTTAAGTTTCAAACTTTTTTTTTTAAGATGTTATTTATTTATTAGAGAGTGTGCAAGGGAGGGAGGAGCAGAGGGAAAAGGATATGCAGACTCCATGCTTAATGCAGAGCCTGGCTTGGGGCTCATTCTCACAGCTCTGAGATCATGACCTGAGCTGAAGTCAGGAGTTACAGACTTGACCGACTGAGCCGCCCACAAGTCCCTAAGTGCCAACTCTTGGTTTCCTCCCAGGTAGTGATCTCAGGGTTGCGGGATCAGCCCTGCTTGGGACTCTGCACTCAGCTTGGAGTTGGCTTGAGATTCTAGCTTGCTCTCCCAACGTCCCTCTCCCCGCACACATACTTCCTCTCTAAAGTAAATAATCCTTTAAAAAATTAAATTTGCATTGTTGTTGGTCTGGTACTCTTTGGGACTGGTTTGTGCTTACTCATGCTCACTTGGGTTTATGTGACTGCTCTCTCTTCTTTCTGCCCCTCTGAAACAACTTTACAGAGATACCCAATTTTTTGTTTGTTTGTATATCGATTTAAATGAGGAGAGTAATTTGGGGAGAAAAAAATGTTGAGGTGTTAGAAATGATGTCACCTTCCAGCACTAGGCTTCAACCATTCTTAGCTGTTCTTAAAATTCTAATATACTCTGATTTGAGAACATTATCAAATGCAGCTTATAACAACGTTACTCTTTTTTTCCCCCTCTCCCTGGCAGGACCCGTTGGGGCCCAGCCCCTACTTATGGTGCCCAGAAGACCTGGCTATGGCACCATGGGCAAACCCATTAAATTGCTGGCAAACTGTTTTCAAGTTGAAATCCCAAAGATTGATGTCTACCTCTATGAGGTAGATATTAAACCAGACAAGTGTCCTAGGAGAGTGAACAGGTAAGAATCATGAAGTTGCAGAGATTATTTTGCTCTTAGTATTTGTCTTGCTTTAGTAATTATGCTTTTCTTTCATATTTAGTAATAGCGATACTGTCTAACAGTTTTACCAGGAACAGGTGGTGATTTGTTTTGAAATTGATTGTACTTCAGTGGTGTGATGTTGGGAAAAATCTACAAATAGCCTTGAAATTTTCTCATTATTCCATGAGCTCACATGTTTTCTCTGTGATAATAGAGAAGGTTCAGGTCTTTTTTGTATGTTCTTGAAAGCAGACTAAGCATCTTTTCCATTGCTATCTGGTAACATATCTGTGCTTTTTTTTCCTATCTCCATCCCCAGCTTAGTTATTCCTTTAAGATGATGGGATGGTAGCACTAGTGGGTAGAGCTAGAGATTGTCATGTTGCATGATTTCTGTTCTGATCCTCAACTCCCCTAACTTTCCTTATGCTTATATAGGAATAAGTATATATGATATACAAAGATTTATCAATCTGCTTTCAGTAAGCTGCTTCTCTCACCTTCCCCAAATGTATGTGTGTATATATGTATGTATGTATGTATGTAATGTGTGTATATATATACATACCGTTGTGGTTTGGGTAGTAAGGGAATATAAAAGGAATTTATATTAAGAGTCTTCATTTAAGATAGAGGTGGTTCTTGCCTTTAAGAAATTCATAATTTAGGGGTGCCTGCAGGGCTCAGTGAGTTAAGTCTTGGCCTTCAGCTCAGGTCAGATCTCAGGGTCCTGGGATCAAGCTCTGCATTGGGCTCTCTGCTAACTGGGGAGCTTGCTTCCCCCTCTCTCTCTGCCTGCTAGCTGCTCTGCCTACTTGTGATCTCTGTCTGTCAAATAAATAAAATCTTAAAAAAAAAAAAAAAGAAATTCGTCAATTAGTTAAGACCCAAAGAAATATGAAGTGAATGAGCACTAAGACACTTTGTGATAACATGTTTTAAAAAAAAACCCGTCATGTGAATGTTTTAATTAATGTGGAGTGCAGAATTCTTTCCGAGGTCACCCTCCTACTATAAAATTTCACTCCCTCTGGACTACAAAATGACACCCCAGATTTTAGTATGGCATTCCCTTCTTAGTTTGGCTCTGATCTATTTCTTTTTCTATATTCTGCAGCTCTTACCTGGAATACCTTCTATGCCCTTTACTATCTGGTAGACTTCCATTATTTTTCAAGACATACCTTTTTTTTTTTTTTTTTAAAGACTTTATTTGAGAGAGAGCAAGTGAGCAAGAGAGCCCAAGCAGGGGGAGAGTGGCAGACGGAGAGGGAGCAGCAGGCTCCCCACTCTGCAAGAAGCCCAATGTGGGGCTCAGTCTCAGGACCTGGGACCATGACTTGTGCCGAAGGCAAACACTTAACTGGCTGAGCCACCCAGGTGCCTCCTAAGACATTACCTTTTTAACTCTATAGTCAGAGGTAGTTCGTTCTTCTGTGACTCTGTAGTATCTGGTGTATACTCCTTTAATAGTATTTTTAGTGTTTTAAATACTTGTTGTTCCCTCTTCTCCCAGTATGACATCTTCATGAACGAAAGGTTTATAAAAGTAAAATGAAAGGAGTATGATAGTAGGGGACAGGAAGGAGAACTGGATATTATAAAGGGCTATGTATGGCCAGATAGAGATTTTCAATGCCCTACCCTTCTTCTCTCCTGTGGGTCTCTAGGCTAGTCTTTTTTAGATTCCTTTCTCTCTCAGCTCTTTCTGCGAGCCATCATCCTGTCTTCATGCTGTGCTCTCAAATTCACTTTTTCTTGTTTCTCAAAATTGGAGTGTTCAATGTGTAAATTTGAGAGATAATCCTGACCCTTTTGGGGTTATTTTCTTGAGATTTTATTCATTTATTTGAGAGAGAAAGAGGAAGAGCGGGAGCACACAAGCAAGGAGGGGAGGGGCAGAAGAAGAGGGAGAAATGGACTTGTTGCAAAGCAGGGAGCATGACATGGGGCTCCATCCCGGGACCCCGGGATCATGATCTACGCCGAAGGCAGACGCATAACTGATTGAGCCACCCAGGTGCCCCCGACCCTTCTGTTTGATGTTTACATTTTATTTTATCTTATCTTATTTATTTTATTTTTTTAAGATTTTATTTATTTGACAGGTAGAGATCACAAGTAGGCAGAGAGGCAGGCGGTAGGGGGGTTTGGGGGAGCGGCTGGTGTAAAGCAGTCTCCCTGCTGAGCAGAGAGCCGGATGGGGGGCTCCATCCCAGGACCTTGGGATCATGACCTGAGCCAAAGGCAGAGGCTTTAACCCACTGAGCCATCCAGGCACCCCTGATATTTACATTTTAAAAAGGCATTTATTGGGGTGTGTGGGTAGCTCAGTCACTTAAACATCTGACTCTTTTTTTTTTCTTTAAGTAGGGTTTTGTTTTGTTTTGTTTTTTAAGATTTTATTTATTTATTTGACAGAGAGAGATCACAAGTAGGCAGAGAGGCAGGCAGAAAGAGAGAGAGAAGGAAGCAGACTCCCTGCCGAGCAGAGAGCCCGATGCGGGACTCGATCCCAGGACCCTGAGATCATGACCTGAGCCGAAGGCAGCGGCTTAACCCACTGAGCCACCCAGGCGCCCAAACATCTGACTCTTGATACCAGCTCAGGTCTCAATCTCAGAGTCACCAATTCCAGCCCCACGTTGGGCTCCATGTGGAACCTACTTTAAAAAAAAAAAAAAAAGAAAGAGGCATTTATTAATCTAAGTAAATCTCTTAATTGATAGAATGTCTAAGGCAGATATTTGTCTTTTTTTGATACTTTTTTTTTTTAAGATTTTATTTACTAAAGAGCACAAATGAAAGGAGGAACAGAGCAGTAGGAGAGGAAGAGAAAAATAATCTCAAGCAGACTCTGTACTAAGCATGGAACATGATGTGGGGCTTGATCTCATGACCCGAGCTGGAACTAAGAATCAATGCTTAACTGACTGAGCCGCCCAGGCAACCCTAAGGCAGATACTTCTGAACTGAATTCCTTACTACTGCCTTTCCTCCTTGCCCTGCCCAAAAGAATCACCCCTAATTTTAGCAGTATATAGTAAAGAATTGTTGAAGGCCATTTATTTATTTATTTATTTATTATTAAAGATTTTTATTTATTTACTTGACAGATGGAGATCACACGTAGGCAGAAAAGCAGGCAGAGAGAGAGGAGGAAGCAGGCTCCCTGCTGAGCAGAGAGTCAGATGCGGGGCTCAATCCCAGGACCCTGAGATCATGACCTGAGCTGAAGGCAGAGGCTGAACCACCCAGGCACCCCTGTTGAATGCAGGATATTTATTAAGTAGGAAAATTATATGATGAAAATGTTAGGAAAACAAAACTGCTTTAAAGACAAAATGGGTTGAAATTGAGAGAATAACAGGAGATGTAGGCTTAGGGCTTACAGATATCAGTGGAGGGTGGAGGGTCTTAGTTTTTCAGAGAAGTTCTGAGGGACTAACGCAGTGTCAGTAATATTAAGTAAAAAAAGAAAAAAAATTATTTACTAGATTTGTTCCTTCTATCTAACTTTTTGTTTTTGATAGGGATAAGGGAGTTATTTGTGTATTATGTAAGTATATATGAAATTGGTGCATCTGGGTGGCTTAGTTGGTAAAGCATCCAACTCTTGATCTTAGGGTTGTGAGTTCTAGCCCCATTTTAGGTATGGAGCCTACTTTAAAAAAAATTAAATAGTATTAAGTTTCACATGTAGATGTTCAACATATTGGTTAAATTTGAGAGAAAAATATATGTAATGAATTGGTGTGTACATTCTGGCTTTCAATTTATGATCCTGTTGACTTCCCTAATTATATTTTGTCTTCAGGTTGCTTTGTTGTGTTACATTGTTTGCCAGTAGGAGTAAAGGATCTGTAATTTAGATGTTTCCACATGGAAATTTTTTATCTCGTATCTTTGATCAGAGTTTTCATAGGACCTACAGGATTTCTTTGAGACTCCTAAAGGGTCATAAATCAACTTTCTACTTTGTTAGTAATATTGACTTGATTTTATGTCAACATCTGCAAAACTTATTCCCTTTATTCCTTCAAAAGACTAGCTTTTATCTTCACCTTTTGCAGTATGTAACTTACCAGTTAAAATTGTTGCTGGGCTTTTGAAATTGGTTCAGTTGCTATACTTCAATGGCTGGAGTTTGAAAAGTTAGAAGGAATTAGATAGAACTTGACAATTCCTATTCTGTATTAGTTAAACAGTTATAGGTTAAAATGCCCCAGTATTGAAATCAACATGTAGGAGGTTTTTCTTGTCCATATGCCACATGTTCAAATATTTGGTACCACGGCATTAATCATTATAGTAGACTTAAGAGTTGTAGCCAAACAAGTTTCCACTTTAGTCAGAGGAGTTTTCTTGGACAAAATACCCAGGAAATGCTTGTGAGTCATTTTTTGAGTCAGCTTCCCTACTTCCGATTTTCTGTCTTTGTTGTTGTTCTTTCCTCACCCCTTTAGGGTATGTGTATATAATGCTTTTTTTGCCAATAAGATTTTGATTGAAAATGATCATTTGGTAAGAGAGCATATTTGTTAGGCAGATTTTAAGTGTTTCTAGTTTTTTTTAACTAACTGATCTTGGGGCCTGGATGGCTCAGTCATTAAGCGTCTGCCTTCAGTTCAGGTCACAGGGTCCTGGAATTGAGCCCCATATCAGGCTCCCTCCCAGGCAAGAAGCCTACTTTCCCTCTCCCACTCCTCCTGCTTGTGTTCCTGCTCTTGGTGTCTCCCTCTCTGTCAAATAAATAAACAAAATCTTAAAAAAACAAAAACCGGGTGCCTGGGTGGCTCAGTGTGTTAAGCCACTGCCTCGGGTCATGATCTCAGGGTCCTGGGATCGAGTCCTTCATCGGGCTCTCTGCTCAGCAGGGAGCCTGCTTCCTCCTCTCTTTCTGCCTACTTGTGATCTCTCTCTGTCAAATAAATAAATAAAATCTTTTAAAAAAACCAAAAACCAAGTGGATGATCTTTATAACTAAAAACCAAATATTTTTAGAACTATTATGACCTAGAGTATAAATTCTGTAACTTGAGTTTTTATGCTGGTTTGTCCAACTGCTAAATATGTATGCAGGTAAGCCTCAAATAGGTTGTTAGATACTTATTCAGAATCATTAGGTAGTAACATACATACATAGGGAAAATTATATAAAAGCATTATTTTATGACTGCAAGATCTATTTTAAACATGAATAGATTTGGAGGAATCTTGAAATAGTATTAAATTCTGTTTGAATTTTTTTGGTTCAGTTTTCTTTTATAAATGAAACATTAATTGTACTGTTATTATTACTACTGGTGTTGTATTGTGATTTGTGATAGAGTGCCAAATATTTGTACATATTGCATACAGTTGTCATGCGATACTGACGATTGAATTTTTGAAGGAAAAAATCTATATTGAATTCATTTTGGCTTTTAAATAGAAATCTCAGATTGGAGTGTTGGAAACAACTCCCTTTCTGCTGTTATTAGGAATGTCATTGACACAGTGTTATAAATAGGTAATATGCCAAGAGAGGGACATACTTTTTTAAAATAACTTCATTTATACAAAATTCACATACTGTATTATTCACTTGTGTAAAGTGTACAGTTCAATGGTTCTTAGTGTATTCAAAGAGATAGCATACAGCCATCACCACAATAAAAGTTTAGAACATTTCATCCTCTGAAAAAGAAACCCCATTATGGGCTTCTAGGTGGGTCAGACTGTTAAGCAGCTGCCTTTGGCTCAGGTAATGATCAGTGATCTCACGGTTCTGGGATCAAGCCTCATGGTGGGCTCTCTGCTCACCATGAGCAGAGAGAAGGGGGGAGCCTCCTTCTCCATCTCCCTCTGCCCCTCCCCCCTCCTCATATGTTTGCACGCGCGCTTTCTCTCTCTCTCTCTTTCAAATGAATAAATAAAATCTTTAAAAAGAAAGAAGAAAGAAACCCCATTACTCCTTAGTAGTCACTCACCATTGTCTTCCCCAGTAGCCCCTGGCAACCACTAATATACTTTGTCTCTATAGATTTTTTTTTAATTTTTTTTTTTTTTAAGATTTCATTTATTTATTTGTCAGAAAGAGAGAGCACAAGCAGACAGTGGCAGGCCAAGTCAGAGGGAGAACCAGGCTCCCTGCGAGCAAGGAGCCCGATATGGGACTCGATCCCAGGACGCTGGGATCATGACCTGAGCCGAAGGCAGCTGCTTAACCAACTGAGCCACCCAGGCGTTCCATGTATTTTTTTCATTTTTTAAAAAGATTTTATTTTATTTATTTGTCAGACAGATCACAAGTAGGCAGAGAGGCAGGCAGAAAGAGAGGAGGAAGCAGACTCCCTGCTGAGCAAAAAGACCAATTCAGGGCTCAATCCCAGGACCCTGGGATCATGACCTGAGCTGAAGGCAGAGGCTTTAACCCACTGAGCCACCCAGGCGCCCCTGTCTCTATAGATTTAACTTTTCTGGGCATTTCATATAAATGGAATCATATAATATGTGGCCATTTGTGTGAATGACCTCTTTCACTTCACATGTTTTTAAGGTTCATCCATGTTGTAGCATGTATCAGTACTACCTTTTTATTACTGAATATTATTCTGTTGTAAAGATATTTTGTTTATTGATTCATCAGTTGATGAACATGTGTCGTTTGCATTTGGGGCTGTAATGAATAATGCTGTGAACATTTGTGTTTAAGGTCTTGTGTGGACACATGTTTTCATTTCTTTTGAGTGTATTGCTAAGACTGGAATGATTTGGTAACTCTGTTTAACCTTTTGAGAAACTGCCTGACTCTCTTCCCAATTGGCTGCATCATTTTACATTCCAACTAACAGTGTGTGATGATCCAAGCATCTCCACATCCTTACCACCATTTGTTACCTATCTTTTTTATCATAGCCTTCCTTGGAGTTTTAGGTAGCATCTCATTGTTATTTTGATTTGTATTTTCCTGATGGTTGATGTTGGGCATGTTTTCATGTACTTATTGGCCATTTGTATATTTGGAGAAATGTCTGTTCAGGTCCTTTGCCCTTTTTTTTTTTTTTTTTAAGATTTTATTTATTTATTTGACAGAGAGAAATCACAAGTAGATGGAGAGGCAGGCAGAGAGAGAGGAAGGGAAGCAGGCTCCCTGCTGAGCAGAGAGCCCGATGCGGGACTCGATCCCAAGACCCTGAGATCATGACCTGAGCCGAAGGCAGCGGCTTAACCCACTGAGCCACCCAGGTGCCCCCCTTTGCCCATTTTTAAGTTGGATAATTTGTCTTTTTGTTATTGAGTCTTGGAAATTCTTCATTAGGTATATTTAAAAGTCCCTTATCAGATGTAATGATGTGCAGCAATGTTCTTCCTTCCTGCCTGTTGGCCTTTCACTTTCTTGATGGTGTCTTTTAAAACACATTTTTTTTTTTATTAAGAAGTTAATTTTTTCTTTTGCCAGTTGTCCTTTTGGTATCATTCCTATAGAGGAGCATAATTCTGATTAAAATGCTATAAAGAACATAACCCAGAAAACACTGCCGGTGAAAACTGAACAGTGTAGTTTTGAGTATTTAGCTATCTTAAGGAAACTGTACCGTGCAGTATATGTCAGTTAATAAACAAGTTTTATTTTCCTTGTTAGTTAATGACTTGGAAGATAGGAAAGCTAACCGATGGTGATTATTTCAGACTTAAAAATTCTCAACAAATTACTCAGTAATAATTAGTCTTCTAGCTAATATTTCTACAATATATTTGAAGTTGAAAGATACTTTTATAAATAAATATATTCCTAAACATCAGGGACTAATAGGTAGAGTTTATTCCTAACATCTATCCATTTGTGTGGATTTAAATTATAGTAACAGCTGTGTAGTATTGTTAGGCATGTAGCATGATTTGCTTATTTTTAGTCTGCTCCACTTTTTTCTTAAATTGAGTTAAATCAATTTAAACTAGCTGTCTGGATTTACCACATGATTGTACCAAGGTAGAGTACTCTTTGGTACTGGATTTAAAGAGTATATGGATCCTGACTGGAATTAAAGTTTAAATTCTGCAGTAACTTTTGAAACTTAAAAATCATTTTAGGATCCTCCCTATGTTTTCATTCATGTTTAACTTTTTGTGCCCCTTTTTTGTATCAGGTCTAGTGCTAGGTTCTGGAGATAACAAGGTAAATAAGATGTGATCCCTGTTAGAGATTTCATAATCTGTATGTAGTGACAAGTTCTGTGAGATATGCACTATGTGCTGTGGTGAAGGAGCAGAGATTCTTGCTTTTAGTTTGGAAGATGGGGTGTATATATATGTGTGTGTGTGTGTGTGTGTGTATATATATATATGGTATCTGAACTAAATAGTAGAACAAAAGAAAGAAAAATCTATATAGAGTGGACATAACAAAACCATGAAATGTTTATGTAAAAGAAATAGGCCAGTATGAATAGAGTACCTTGAGTATGAAAATTTAACCAGGGGTAAGTTGTGAAGGGTGTTTTTTTGTTTTGTTTTGTTTTGTTTTTTAGATCTGTTTATTTGAGAGCAAGAGACAGTAGGGGTGGGGAGGAGAAAGGGAGAGAGAGAGAATCTCAAGCAGAGTCTCTGCTGAGCATCGAGCAGGACACGGGGCTGGATCTCAACCTTGAGAGCATGACCTGAGCCCAAATCAAGAGTTGGACACTCAACCACCTTAGCCACCCAGGCACCCCGTGAAGGGTCTCAAATCCATGCTAAGGCGTGTGAATTCAGAAACAGTGGAGAGCCATTGGAGGCTTTGAACACACGAGGAGCATCCATATTTTAAAGCATAACTAATGGCAGGGTGGCAAATTAATTAGAAAACAGAAAGACCAGGAGCACCGGGTGGCTAAGTTGGTTAAGCCTCTGCCTTCAGCTCAGGTCATGATTTCAGGTTCCTGGGATCCAACCCCGCATTTGGCTCCCTGCTTAGAGGGGAGTGTGCTTCTCCCTCTCCCTCTGCCCCTCTCTCTGCTCGTGCTCGCTCACTCTCTCTCTCTCTCTCAAATGATTAAGTAAAATCTCTTAAATAAAAAAAAAGGAAAGAGGGCGCCTGGGTGGCCCAGTTGGTTAAGCATCTGCCTTTGGCTCAGGTCATGATTCCAGGGTCCTGGGATAGAGCCCCGCATCGGGTTCCCTGCTCAGCGGAGAACCTGCTTCTCCCTCTCCCTCTGCCTGCCGCTCTGCCCACTTCTGCGCGCTCGCTCGCTCTCTCTCTCTCTGTCAAATAAATAAATAAATAAAATCTTAAAAATAAAAGCAGTGGGGAGGAGAGAAAGGAAAGAGGAAAGACCAGAGTTCTGGAGAACAATGGGAATGCTGTTTGCAGTAGTCTAGATCAGTGGTCTTCAAATCTTTGATTACTCATCCCCATCAGTTAAAATGTGTTTGACCATGGACTGAACAATAAATAGATAAATAAATGTATATGTACACATTTAAAGTTTTTAAATTTATAGAAATGCACCACTATTCTAACATAACTATAGAAAAATTAAAGGCAGAAAACAATATTTTGAAATAAACTATATAATAATATATTTAATAATTTGAAATTTTCAGATTCATGTACCAAAAATCAGATTAAATATATGCCACACACTTGAACTGAAGTAAGTTATAACATGCTGAAAGTGAGTGAGTGAGAGTTCCATTGTTGCTTCTTTTTTTCTGATTGAAATATAGTTGACATACAGTGTTATATTAGTTTTAAGTATACAACATAGCTATTTGGCAACTCTGTAAGTTATCCTGTGCTTATCAAGATAAGTGCATTTAACATCTACCACCGTACAATGTTGCTGCAGTACACTGTTAACTCTTACATGTTGCAGAAGTCCTGTTAGTCTCTTAGGGTTCCTGTATATCATCTGTTACATCTGATCATCTAACATGGGCTAAGTGAAGACCTCAGTGTCCATCCATATCCATGAATGTTAGTAAATCTTAATTTCTTTTTTTATTTTTTAAGAATTTATTTATTTGACAGAGAAAGATCGCAGGCAGGCAGAGAGAGAGAGAGAGAGGAGGAAGCAGGCGCTCTGCCGAGCAGAGAGCCCGTTGTGGGACTCGATCCCAGGACCCTGAGATCATGACCTGAGCCGAAGGCAGTGGCTTAACCCACTGAGCCACCCAGGCGCCCGTAAATCTTAATTTCTAATTGTTAGATGAAAATTAAATATAAATACTTCTAACTTCTTTCCCCTCATACTCTAGCATACCCCATTGCATCTCTGATACATACTTTCCTAGATTAAAAGTAGTGTTTTCTAAGATTTAACTACCTGCAGTGGCAGTGGGGATGAAGGAAGAGCTTAGATGTAACATTTAGAAGAAGAATGAATAATTTAGGTGTGGAAGGAAAGGGAAGAGAGAAGAATGACTTCATCATTCCTAGTTTGTGCAATAGTGGTAGCTTTAACAGAAATACAAATGGTGAATTGACCAGGTTTTTTATTTTCTGTTTTGGATATTTGGAGGTTGAATTATATAAGAAACATCAAAACAGAGAGGTTCAGTAGATTATTGGAAATAAGTGCCTAGAGCTCAGGAAATAAGTCAAGATAAAGATTTGAGATATATCAACATGTAGGTGATAGTTAAAGTTAGGGAAAGTGAATAGAGTCAAGATAAGAAGATTAAGAATGGATCTCTGGGGATACTATTATTTCAGGTTTGGCAGTGAAGACACTTAGATCAGGAAAAGTAGGAGAACCAGGACAAAGTATAAGCTGTTTCAGAGAAGGTAAAGAAAGGATTGTGAATTTCAAGGATTGATCACAGTGGCAAATGCTCAAAGAAGCCAAGGTGTAAAAGCTGAAAAGAGACCGTGTCTTTTAAGAAGTCAGTGATGCCTAAAGAAGTGTTCTAGAATCAAGTTGTTATTGTAAACCAGATTGAGATAAAAAGTGATTTCTCAATTTGAAGTAATCTGTCAGTTATCTGGGAATACTAGTAATGTTTACTATACTGGATTAGCAAGTGTAGTTATATAAAATTATGAAAGAATTCATACCCATGTGAAATGATTTTGAAGATCGTTTTTAGTAAAATGCTCTGGTGTACTACAACTTTTATATTATAAAATACTAAAAACTTGATCTAAAGTATTACTCCTTTCTTCCTTACTCTGTATCTTTTAAGCTTTATGTTAATGCAAAAGTATTCATTGGCTACCTTCTCTGTTACTTATTGAAGAGTTATGAAGATAAATTCAGAGTTAGAAGGATGTAAGGAGAGACCACCAGCTGTTTTAGTTGTGTTTTATAAGCAAGCCTTGGGGTGATTTTACCATCTTATTGTACCTTAGCAGTCTTCCTTTCTGTCTATACTATAGTGACAGATTAATTTATTGGAGCTGTGAATACTAAACTGATGTGAATAGTCACTTTCAGGAGAAAATACGATTTCATACCTTCTTGTATTGACTAAAATAATATTTCCCGTTCTGCCTTTTGAGAGCAGAGAATAAGAGATAACTAGAAATGAGATAAAGGTGGGTCTCTATGAGCACATAAAATGATTAATAATTTCTTCTCCTTTTTACAATAAAATTTCCCTCTCCTACCATTTTTCTGCTGTATGAGTCAGGTGGTAAAGTGGAACATACTGAAACCAATATTAAATTTTACTTTACAGTCTGTGCACCAGAGCATGATGGAGTCAAAAGACTTGGTACCAGAATGTAGGAAGTGGTGGTTGAGGTAAGAGTGGGAAAGGTAGGCTGTAGCCCTTTGTAAAACCTAATGTACTCAGGTAGGTTCCATTTTTTAAGTAATCCCCAGATATTCTTAAGGCTTTTTAAATTCTATCCCAAGGCTCTACAAAAATGCATCATATCGTACTTTGCAAGAATTCTTTCCTTTTCAGACTAAGGTTATTAGTTAAAGGAAACCACTAAAGATTGGTTAGAAGTTCTTATCCCCATTTACTCAGATTTTCTTTTCCAAATTGGCTTTCCTAAATACTGCTTTAGAAGTTAAAATATTTTGCATATTTTGGTAATTGTAATTTTACTACAATATACACTTAAAAGTTGTACTAAAATTTCTACATTTGAACAGAAGATTCCCCACTGATACAATAATAAACAACTGCACCTTAGACAAAGTTCCACAACTGTGACATAAGAAAATTCAGTTCACAGTTTATGTTAATTGCCAGACTTCATTCTCTGTATTAATTTACTTTGATACTAATACGTTGTGATGTATCTGTTTGTTGTTTGGAAGACTTCAGTATTTCAATGTCATCTTGAAGTATATTTGTGAGATAATCAGGCTTAAATTTTTACATAGAAATAGTATCATTGCTTTTTCACCCAAAAGTTCTTTCACTAATATTCCATATGATCTCTGTAACAGCCCAGAGACTATTATCCCATTTTTTTAAAAGATTTTATTTATTTATTTGACACAGAGAGATCACAAGTAGGCAGAGAGGCAGGCAGAGTCGGGGGGCGTTGGGGGGGGGGGAAGCAGGCTCCCTGCTGAGCAGAGAGCCCAATGCAGAACTTGATCCCAGGACCCTGAGATCATGACCTGAGCCGAAGGCAGAGGCTTAACCCACTGAGCCACCCAGATGCCCCTATTATCCCATTTTTATTGATGAAGGAACTAAAGTCAGAGAGGCAAGGTAACTTTCATAACAACATAGTGGCAGAGTGGGACTAAAGAGTCATGTCTACTTATTTATCTTCCAGTGCTTATGTTAGCACATGTAAAGGTTTCTTAAATTGACAGTTTCCCAATTCAGACTCTCTTCATAAGACAGTGAGCACCTTTGCTGCTATCCCTCAATAGATGATTAGATAAATTACTATTTTAGAGTTTTTCTTTAGTTCCACATCCCTGCCTGATGAACATCCTAATACATTACTATACTTTGTCACAGTATCTTTTGAGATAAGAAGAAAAATTTGCAGTTCCTTGATTTGTCCTTTTGTTAACTTGCATACTAAAGTTTCATTAAAACTCTAAATATAGGGATGCACGGGTGGCTCAGTTGTTAAACACCTGCCTTCAGCTCAGGTCTTGATCCCCGGAGTCCTGGGATAGAGCCCTGCATTGGGCTCCCTGCTCAGTGGGAAGCCTGCTGCTCCCTCCCCGACTCCCCCTGCTTGTATTGCTGTCCCTGTTTCTCTCTCTGTCAAATAAAAAAAACAAAGAATAAAAAAAACTTCTAAATGTATCAGTTACAAAATATTAGTGAGAGATTAAAGATATAGAATAAATCATGGTCCTTAGAAAAGCTTATTCCCTTTGAAACATAGATTTTAGCAGTTACGAATTTAAAAGTAGTTTAATGTTAGAGCTGTCCAGTATATATAGAATTCTAACACCATTCTGTTAAGGCTCTGAGAGCTTGAGTTCAGTGTTTAGTGTAATTATTCGTAAAGAAGTTTTTATATCTGATGGCATGGTAAAATCTGCACTGTTTCATTATTTGGTACTCTCCTAATTAAATTTTACTGTTAGAGGGGATTGCAGAGATTATTCATTTTAGTCTTCTGGTTGGCATCTTCTAGGACATAAATGCTCCTTGAGCTACTCTAGCAAGGATGAACTTACTTTATATGAGTGTAATCCACTTGGGAATAATCCACTGGTGTGTAAGAAATGTAGGAAATTTTTTTCCCAAAGCCTAGCTCCTTAAATCTTTCCAATTATTTGTGAGTTTTATCCTAATTCTATCCTTTCATACAGGGTAGATTTTATGCTTAATGTATCACATGACAGTCCATCAAAATAGCCAGAGCCTTCTGTAATTTCCTTTGAGTCTTTCCTGTTCCAGTCCTTTAGTCCTTATTAGTTTGATTTATTTTTACCCATGTTATATGAACTTCTGTCAGGATTACCTTCTGGTTATGTTTCATTTTTTAGGGTCTTAAATTTTTCCAAATCGAACAGAATACTTCAGAATGTGAAATGACTATATATATTATGTGATGGGATGGTTACATGCTTTGTACTGGGCACTTAAATATATGCACCTAAATTTAATTTTGAGGAAGCTACATCCCACTATTAGCTCAGTCTGGATTTAAGAGTCATCTAAAGCCCCTTTCCACAAAAGCAGTGAGTAAGTTCACATCCTCTAATCTATTCTTTTTGCAGTTTTCTAAACAAATGTTTAGATTTTACAATTGCCCTTATTATATTTCATCTTCATTGAGTTCATTGTTGTAGTGTTTTAATAACTTTTAACACTCTCATTTGCTTTTAGCACTCTAGCAGTGTCTACTAAGGATAAATAATTTGAGGGTTTCTTAACTAACAGGTATTTTTTTCTTATTTACTATATGTAGGGCACTAGATGTATTTCTTTTGTTTATGGTATTGATAGTTTGGGGGACGACTTTAGAAGGCTATTCTGATTAAAAGTTTCCATGAATGCCCTAGTTAACTTAGAAAAAGAAAAGGAACTTGCC
Source organism: Mustela nivalis (assembly GCF_964662115.1). NCBI lineage: Eukaryota > Metazoa > Chordata > Mammalia > Carnivora > Mustelidae > Mustela > Mustela nivalis. Next base: position 26,253,783 of record NC_139029.1, read on the forward strand.
CTGTCCCATGTTACAGTATAATAAAACACTTTAGTAATTGTGACACTTATTTAAGAACAAATAGACTACTGGGACAATATAGACAACTCAAGAGCCAGATTCATTTATATGTTGAGAACTTACAAAAATAACTTTTTATTTATATTTTTTTTAAGATTTTATTTATTTATTTGACAGAGAGAGATCACAAGTAGGCAGAGAGGCAGGCAGAGAGAGAGAGAGGAGGAAGCAGGCTCCCTGCTGAGCAGGGAGCCCGATGTGGAACTCGATCCCAGGACCCTGAGATCATGACCTGAGCCGAAGGCAGCGGCTTAACCCACTGAGCCACCCAGGCACCCTGCTTTTTATTTATTTTAATGTGGGGCTCAAACTCATGACTGTGAGATCAAGACCTGAGCTGAGATCATAAGTTGGACACTTAACCAACAGAGCCACCCAGGCACCCCAAAAAATGGCATTTTAAATTGATTGGTTATGTATAGACTATTTAGTAGATGGTGTGGGACCACTGGCTTACTGTATAGAGAAAAATAAAATAGAGTCTCTTATATAACACTGTTTATAAAGAAAGACCTCAGATGGGACACCTGGGTGGCTCAGACTGTTAAGTCTCTGCCTTCAGCTCAGGTCATGGCTGAAGGATCCCCAGGACCCCAGGTCCTGGGATCAAGTCTTGAGTCGGGTTCCCGGCTCGGCAGGGGGCCTGCTTCTCCCCCTCCCTCTGTTGCTCCCCCTGCTTGTGCTCTCTCTTTCTTTCTCTCTCTCTCTCTGTCAAATAAATAAATAGATAGATAAATAGATAAATACATACATACATCAGATGGATTAATGGCCAAAATAATATAGATCAAACTATATACGTGTGTGTGTAAGCTACATATATAGGTAACCTATATATATAGATAACTAGAGATAGATATAAAACTATATATAGATAACTATATATAGAAACTATATATATAGGTAACTATATATATATAGAAAAACTAGAGTTAATAAAACAATTTGTAATTTAGTATTAAGAAAGTAATTCTCTTTTTTAAGATTTTATTTATTTATTTGAGAGAAAGTGAGAGGCAGAATGAGCGGAGAGGGAGGGGCCGAGGTAGAGGGACAAGCAGACTCCCCACTGAGCAGGGAGCCTGACACAAGGCTCAAGAGCATGAAACCATAAGGTGAAAAATGATTCATTTGATGATTCTCTATTAAGGATTTCATCTCAATAAATACATAGATATTGTTAACAGGCAGAAAACATTTGGAAGATATTTGCAATAACTAAACCTATTAATGAATTAATATTGGACTATCAGGCTATCAAAGAAACTCCTTCAATTCAACAAGAAGACTGGGATCCCAATAGAAAAATTAGCAAAAGAAACAAACAAGGAATTAGCAAAAGAACAGTACATGAAGGAATGCTCGAATTCATTAGTAATAGGAGACATCCCAATTAAAATAACATTTTAGTTTTATGTGCTAGGCTAGCAAAAAATAGAAAGCAGAGCTGCATAATAACAAATCTTGTCTGGGATATGGGGAAATAGGATCTCCAGGAATGTAGATCATATATCCACTCTGGAGAACAGTTTGGCAGTTCTTCATAATTTAGTTGATAAAATTCATTTGGGCCTGATGGTTTTGTTCCTGGGTATATAGCCAGAGATTAATTCTCACACAAGTCCATAAAGGGATATAGTAAGAGATACTGCAATGCGCTGTTGTTTTTGGTGGCTTGCAGTTGAAGCCTGGATTGTTAGGTGAATGGATAGACAATATATGGACTACTTTGCACTAGTGAGAAACAATGAACTAAGTGTCCCACAGCAGTATGAATACATTTTTTAAACCTAGTGCCAGAGGATAAAGGTGGGAATATAAGCAAACAGAAGGATGTTCATCAAACACTTAGAAGAGATAACTTACTGGAAAGAAGAAGGGAATTTAGGAAATGGAGGTGGAAGGAAAGAAGAGAGATCTCCTACAGATGAATGATGAAAATAAGCCATGAATTGAGGAGTATGGTTAACTTAACCTTTTTTATCTGGGACATAAAAGTGGGGTTCAGTCACTCATTTGGCAGTGATATATAGGTTGGGTTGGAGAAGAAAAAATTAAAGGCATAAAAAACAAGAGACTTAAAATTTAATCTAGGTACTGGAACATGAGGTTATAATTTAGGATCGTGGTAATTGGGAATGAAAAGTAAAGGACTGATGTGAGAAATACTGCAGAGAGGTGAGGTCAGCAACTAATAGGATGAAGAGATGAGCCAGGTTTTGAATCTGGTTAAATGAGGAAAGGGAGGTCCCAATAAAGAGGAGCAGTGAATAGGATAACTAGATAACATGGGGGAGATATGTTGAATTCCTCTTTAGATTCCATTGGAGGTTCTAGCGGTTGAGGTAGATTGTCCCTGTTAGAACATTCATGAAGAATAATATACTGTGGGGATGTCTGGGTGGCTCAGTGGGTTAAGCCTCTGCCTTCGGCTCAGGTCTTGATCTTGGGGTTCTGGGATCAACCCCTGCGTCCAACTCTCTTCTCCATGGGGAGCCTGTTTTCCCCTATCTCTCCGCCTGCCTTTCTGCCTACTTGTGATCTCTCTCTCTCTCTGTCAAATAAATAAATAAAATCTTTAAGAAAAAAGAATATGCTGTATTAGATATTGGAACAGAACATTTTTTTCCCCCTAAGTTGTTTTAGCACAGCTATTTTAACTCCTCCAACCATTTTGATTCTTAGAGTGGTTTGATTGGGCTGCCAGGATTTGGTAAGCTTAAAGTTATACTAATTTATTGTTGAGGAAAAATTACAAAATAGCCAAAACATTCTGACAAATTAGATCTGTAAAGTTTCACCTAAGAAACTGGACTTTAATGCCTGCAGAAGAAAATGGTAAATGGCAGAAAATTCTGAAATTTTTTTGGACGTGAAAATGGATCAGTGAGGGGCGCCTGGGTGGCTCAGTGGGTTAAAGCCTCTGTCTTCCACTCAGGTCATGCTCCCAGGGTCCTGGGATCAAGCCCCGCATCGGGCTCTCTGCTCTACAGGGATCCTGCTTCCTCCTCCCTCTCTGCCTGCTTCTCTGCCTGCTTGTGATCTCCGCCTGTCAAATAAATAAATAAAATCTTAAAAAAAAAAAAGGATCAGTGAGTTGAATCCTTTTTGTAAAATTTACTCTAGAAGAGGCTTGATCTTGATTTAAATAATTTCAGCAAAGTGAAATTGAAGAAGAGGAAAATAGAAATTTTGAGCATGTAGGAAATTGCTCTAGGTATCAAGTCAGCTCAGTTATTTTGTATCAGAGAATGCCTTTTTCTCTCCTTTCTCCTACCTACCGACAGGCTAGAATTAAATCTTTTTTCCTCTTTTAAATGTATTGTAAATTATACCAGTAATATATAAGCATACTCTCATCATAACATATTTAGATTATTTAGACAAAATAAAAAATCGTTTTTCACTTCCTTTACCAGAGATAGTCATTGTATCTTTTTGGTACATATTCTTCTAGGTAACTTTCCACTGCTTTTACAAGAAATATATGTACAAAAATAAATGTTGATTTGTGGAGATTTTTTATCATTCTCATTATAGTCTAATTTTTTAATGTAAAAGTCTTGAGTATCTTTCCATGTAAGTATATATAGTATAAAAGTGTTTGTTGGGGGCGCCTGAGTGGCTCAGTGGGTCAGGTCATGATCTCAGGGTCTGGGATTGAGCCCCGCATTGGGCTCTCTGCTCAGCGGGGAGCCTGCTTCCCTCTCTCTCTCTGCCTGCCTCTCTGCCTATGTGATCTCTGTCAAATAAATAAATAAAATCTTTTAAAAAAATAAAAAAATAAAAATGTTTGTTGGATGAAGATAGTTTCTGAATATTCTTACTGGCTATATAATGTGAGGGTGGGGAAAGAGGTTGAAAAGGATTGAGGGGGATACAAGGGTGTTTATTGTTCTCAAGAATCTCACAGTCTAATTTATGCAAAAAAGACATACAGATGACCAACAGACACATGAAAAAGTGCTCAATGTCACTCAGCATCAGGGAAATACAAATCGAAACCACAATGAGGTACCACCTCATACCAGTCAGAATGGCTAAAATTAACAAGTCAGGAAACGATAGATGCTGGCGAGGATGCAGAGAAAGGGGAGCCCTCCTACACTCTTGATGGGAATGCCTGGGGCAGCCACTCTGGAAAACAGCATGGAGGTTCCTCAAAAAGTGGAAAATAGAGCCACCCTATGACCCAACAATCATACTACTGGGCATTTGTAGTGATCCAGAGGGGCACGTGCACCCAAATGCTTATGGCAGCAATGTCCACAATAGCCCAACTATGGAAAGAGCCTAGATGTCCATCAACAGATAAATGGACAAAGAAGATGTGGTATATATATATATACAGTGGAATACTATGCAGCCATCTAAAGAAATGAAATCTTGCCATTTGCAACGACATGGATGGAACTAGAGGGTATTATGCTGAATGAAATAAATCAAAAACAATTATATGATCTCCCTGATATGAGGAATTTGAGAGGCAGAGTGGGGGGTTTGAGGGGTAGGGAAGGAAAAAAATGAAACAGGATGGGATCAGGAGGGGGACAAATCATAAGAGACTCTTAACCTCTCAAAACAAACTGAGGATTCCTGGGGGATGGGGGTAGGGATAGGGTGGTTGGGTTATGGACATTGGGGAGGATATGTGCTGTGGTGAGTGCTATAAAGTGTGTAACCCTGATGATTCACAGACCTTGTACCCCTGGGGCAAATAATACATTATATGTTAATAAAAATAATAAAAAAAAGAATCTCACAGTCTAGTAGAAGTGAAGTGTACAATAAGTATAATACAGTGGAGTAAATGTTCTAATAGATACATGTACTAGGTGGTATTTGGACCCAGCGTGAAGAGCATCACACTGTTTGATAGAGAAGTGCATGTGTCAGGTAGTGCTCAGAGATGGTAAAAGGAATTGAGGATCATTTTCTGAGGATAATATTTTGCAGGTTTACTGAGGCCTAGAATGATTAAGTAATTCACTGGATTCGTTCTTTTCTGTCGTTTGTGAAATTCTTATCCCTTGCCAGAAATCAGTCTTTCTGGTATCCTACGGTATGGTCGTGAAAGCAATATCTTTATCAGTATGATTGTCTTTTAGAATTTTGACATCTTTAAATAGTGCAAGAATTACTTTATTTTGTATTTTGCATTTCATCATGGATAGGATTATGTGAATGTATTTTTTCCCCTTTTTTAGGGAGGTGGTTGACTCAATGGTTCAGCATTTTAAAGTGACTATATTTGGGGACCGTAGACCAGTTTATGATGGAAAAAGAAGCCTTTACACAGCCAATCCACTTCCTGTGGCAACTACTGGGGTAAGGTGTATTCCTTTATTGAAGAGCTATTCTTTGCAGTATCTCCCTTTATTTTTTATTTTTATTTTTTTTATTTTTTTGAGAGAGAGATTGGGTTGGGAGGAGGGGGCATGGGGACAGGGAGGCAATCTCAAGCAGGCTTCACATCTGTCATGGAGCCCGACACGGGCTCAGTCCTACGACCCTGAGATCATGACTCAAGCTTAAACCAGGAGTCGGACCTCAATCAACTGAGCCACCCACGCAGGCACCTAGCAATATCTCCCTTTAAATGCATTTATTACCGGGGCACCTGGGTTGCTCAGTGGTTTAAAGCCTCTGCCTTCGGCTCAGTTCATGATCTCAGAGTCCTGGGATCGAGCCCCGCGTCGGGGTCTCTGCTCAGCAGGGAGCCTGCTTCCTCCTCTCTCTCTCTCTCTGCCTGCCTCTCTGCCTGCTTGTGATCTCTGTTGAAAAAGAAATTAAAAATCTTTTTAAAAAAATGCATTTATTACCATTTTATTATAGTCCACATATATATGAGCATATTATTTATCTTTTTTAACTTTTTATTTTGAAATAATTTTATTTATATTTTTCTAGGTTTGTGTTTTGTTTTGTTTTTAACTACACTTTTTTTTTTTTAAGATATTATTTATTTATTTGACAGAGATCACAAGTAGGCAAGAGAGGCAGGCAGGGAGAGAGAGGAGGAAGCACGCTCTCCACGGAGCAGAGAGCCCAACGTGGGGTTCGATCCCAGGACCCTGGGATCATGACTTAAGCCCAAAGCAGAGGCTTTAACCCACTGAGCCAACCAGGCGCCCCTCTAGGTTTTTCTTTTTTAAGATTTTATTTATTTATTTGAGAGAGAGAGAGCAAGGGGTGAGGCAAAAGGAGAGGAAGAGGGATTAGCAGACTTCCTGCTCAGCAGGGACCCCTATGTAAGCCTCCATCTCAGGACTCTGGGATCATGACTTGTGCCAAAGGCAGACTCTTAACTGACTTAGCCACCCAGAAGCCTCTTGAAATCATTTAAAACATCCTGAAAAGTTGTAAGAATTAAAGAACTCATGTAGACCTTTTACCCAGATTGACCAGTGTTCTTAACTTTTACCACATTTGTCTTATCATTCTTTCTTTCGTTATCTTTGTAGATATTTATATAGGATGAAATACACATCCATGCTTATCTTTTCTTGAACCATTCAAGAGAAGGTTGTATGTGTCATGCCCTTTAATATGTTTTTCTTAAGAACAAGGATAAAAATCAGAGTACGGTTATCCACTCCACTAAATTCTTCATTGGTATACTTTTATCTAATCAGCAACCCATATTCTAGTTTTGTCATTTGTTCCACTGATGACTTTTAGCATTTCTTCCCCTCTAATAAAAAGTTCAGTACAGGTTCATGATTGTATTTAGATACCACATTTTGTTTGTTTGTTTTAAAGATTATTTATTTGAAAGAAAGCAAGCGCATGAACGGAGGTGGGGCAGAGGGAGAGGGAGAGATTCTCAAGCAGATCCCCATTTGAGAACAGAGCCCAATGCGCTCAGTTCACAAATCTGAGATCATGACCTGAGCCGAAATCAACAGTCAGATGCTTAATCTGCTGAGCCACCCAGTTTCCCCAAGATACCACGTCTTTTTAGTCCTCTTTATTCTGGAACAGCTTCATGACATTAACATGGTAGAAGATTACAGGCAAATTGTTTGTAGAATGTCGCTCAATATGGGTTTGTCTGATTTTCTCTTGATTAGACTCTGATTAAACATTTTTGGCAGAAATAATTACACAAGTGTTCTTTCTTTATCAGTGGATCTTATCAGGAGACATTAATATGTATTTGTTCTATTAATGGTGATACTAAGTTTGATCACTTGGCTAAGCCGGTGTCTGCCAGGTTTCTCCTGTCAAGTTTTTCTTTTTCTCCTGTGGGGAGATGTTATTTTTAACTGTGGTAAAATTTACCATGTGAGCCATTTTTAATGTACATTTTAGGGGCAAGAATGTACATTTAATGTACATTTGTAATCGTAACCAGTCTTTATCTCTATAACTCTATTTATCTTGTAAAACTGAAACTGTACCTGGGACACCTGGGTGGCTCAGTTGGTTAAGCAGCTGCCTTCGGCTCAGGTCATGATCCCAGCGTCCTGGGATCGAGTCCCACATCGGGCTACTTGCTCTGCAGGGAGCCTGCTTCTCCCTCTGACTCTGCCTTCCACTCTGTCTGCCTGTGCTCGCTCTCACTCTCTCTCTCTCTTACAAATAAATAAATAAAATCTTTAAAAAAAAAAACAAAACTGAAACTGTACCCATGAAATACTTAAGTCCCCATTCTCCCCTCCCCTCAGCGCCTGGCAGCCACCATTCTATCTTTTGTCTGTATGGCTTTGACTACTCTTAGTGCTTCATCTAAGTGGAATCATACGGTATTTGTGTTTTTGTGACTGACGTCACTTAGCTTTATGTCCTCAGAATTCGTCCATGTTGTTGCATGTGTCAGTATATCCTTCCTTTTTAAGGCTGAATTGAATGAATTGATATGAATACTCCATTGTGTGTATATACCACATTTTGTTTGTCCACATATCCATTGATGAACACCTTTTGGGTATTACAAAAATGCTGCTGGGAATGTATACAAATACCTGTTTCAGTTCTTGCTTTCAGTTCCTTTGTGTATAAGCGGTAATTTCTATTTTTAACATTTTGAGAAATCACCATACTGTTTTCCATAGTGGCTGCCCCATTGTTCTTTCACACCAGCAATGCACAAGCATTCCAAATTCTTCACACCCTTGCCAACACTTGCTGTTTTCTGGGTTGTTATTGTTGTTGTTTATTATAACCATCCTAATGGGTATGAGATTATATGTCACTGTGGTTTTGATTTGCATTTCCCTAATGATTAGTGAGTTCAGCATCTTTTCATGAGCTCATTTGCGTATCTTCATCCTTTGCCCATTTTAAAAATTGGGATTAATTTTTGCTGTTAAGTTTTAGGGTTTCTTCATACTTTCTTAACATATAGGATTTGCAAGTATTTTCTCACATTTTTTAGGTTGCCTTTTCACTTTGTTGATTCTGTCTTCTGATGCACAGAAGTGTTTTTGGTTTTGTTTCTCGGTTTTTTGAGTAGACTCCACACCCAGGGTGTGGCCCAACATGGGGCTTGAATTCAAGACACTGACTGAGATCACGACCTGTGCTGAGGTTACTTAAGAACCGGATGCTTAACCTACTGAGCCACCTAGGAGCCCCTAAGAAGTTTTTAATTTTTATATGGGAAATACTTTTTTTAAAAGATTTTTAAAATTTGTTTATTTTAGAGAGAGAATATGAGCCGGAGTGGGGATGGGGACAGAGGGAGAGAGAAAACCTCAGGCAGACTCCCTGCTGAGCAGGGCATCCATGCAGGCTTCATCTCATGACCTTGAGATAGTGACCTGAGCCGAGATGGGAGAGTTGGTCACTTAACTGAATGAGTCACCCAGTCACCCAGATATGGGAGATACTTTAAGACTCCCGTTTCTCATTAGATTTTTAAGTAATTGATGATTCTTACTTGGAAGAATTATTAATTAGTAACGCTGATTTTCTAGTTCTGTCATTCCTTCTACATTTATTAGTTGATATTGACTATAACGGAGAGCATTTTATTTTCCCTAATTTATTTGTCTTTATTTATTTCACTGCCCCATTTGGCCATTGGGAGCCCCTTTAAGATGATTCCTGTTTTTTTTTTGATCACACACTTTATTTTGCGTACTTCCTTACTTTCTGACACAAGATGATCCAGGCTTTTCTTATGTTTTCCCTGCTGTGGCCATGCAGCTGGCCCTTTCTCAGAGAAACAATGGTTTCTTTAAGTTGGGGAATGCAACTTACAAACCAAAATCTGGGTATGTATTCATGCTGCTAGGTTATAGGTGTTTCTAAAATGGATGAAGGTAGGAAATAAAAATATATAAGTGAAAGAAATAATATATAATACTATATGTCATGTAGTGAACCTGCCATAAGTATTCTACACAAGTACTACTTATTGTATAATATTATATATATAATATATAAATATAACAAATATATTAATAAATATATATATGAAGTCATGAGTTGAAACTGATTCTCTAAATTTCGGTTTATTCCCCCAGAATTCCTCCTTTACTCCCCACATTGCATATTTGTGTCTTCCTTCTTTTTTGAACCATAGAACATCACTGCCTTTACACATCTGTTCATTCCTACCATACAATTATAAAATTGTTTCAGAATTGCTACACCATACCACCCACCTCTCCTCCACATCCCCAGTTGAGAATATATTCAGTATACTGCGTTCAAGAGTTCCTTGCATTAATATTTTCTGTGTCTCCTCCTTTCAGTATGGTTAGGTAATTCATTTGAAACTTTCGGTTCTATTTAATTTTCGTTATATTTTAATTTTTTCACTTTATCCTTCTTGATTTTATTTTTAATTTTTTTAACTGATAAAACTTTATTTTAAAAAAATTTATTTAACATGGTTCCAGAAATCAAAACTATGCTGAAAAATATACTCAGAATTGTTATTCTCCTTTATTTCTTCCCATCCTTTGAAAGTAACCAGTTTCTTTGTTTCCGGTTCATGCTTCTTGTGATTCTTTTTGCAGAAATGAGATATATGTATAATTCCCATTTTCTTCTTTTTCACCAAAAGATAGCATACTATTTGTAATCTTGTGTACTTTGCTTTTTTTTTTTTTTTTGCGTAACAGTACAACTTAGAGATTATTGATTTAGCATTGAGGTTGGCTTTTTATTTTTGCTCTGTTTTTTCTTAAATATTTTTTTTAACTTAAAAGTAATTGTTCTTATCTTTTTCAACTTATCAGTTGATTGTTTCCCCATCAACAGGTAGATTTAGATGTTACTTTACCTGGGGAAGGTGGAAAAGATCGACCTTTCAAGGTGTCAATTAAATTTGTCTCTCGGGTGAGTTGGCACCTACTACATGAAGTACTGACAGGACGGACCTTGCCTGAGCCACTGGAATTAGACAAGCCAATCAGCACTAATCCTGTCCATGCCGTTGATGTGGTGCTACGACATCTGCCCTCCATGAAGTGGGTGCTTCTGGCTTTTTCTTCTTTTTAGATTTTCAGTGTGAAGGCTTCCCAAGAGCAGGTTGTGCAGCCCTTCTTTGATTAACCTTCACATGTTAGATCTTTTGATTACTTCATTTAAAAAATAGCATGCATACAAGTTCATTGACAACAGAAGTATGTTACAGAAAAAATTCTGATTTTTGAAAGTGAATGCACATCATTAACATAGCTATTCTAGTGTATACCTTTTAGAAAAATGTCTAACCTTTATCTTAGAAGCTATAAATCTTGAATAACTGACATGTTTAGTTAAGTCCCCTTATTCTAAAGGTAATTTCATTATTTATACAATAATACCAATTTGTGTTGAAATTGCTACACTCTTAATCACACTGTCACCTTACAAGTGTATGTTTGTATTTATGTGCCTGTATATGTAGGATCAATGTGTCTTTTTAAAGAAAAATAGGTTTTGGAAACACATTTATAGAAATAGCCTTTTGATCAATATTTATTTACTGTTTAGCATTTCCTAAGTTTGGAACTGGTTTTTCTTTTCACATGTTTCTAATAAAGTATTTTAAATAAAATTTATTCTTATGCAAACTAAGATGAGTTTTGGAAGGGAGAATTTCAGTGAAGGATACTGATGGTTTTTGTTTTGTTTTTGTTTTTCATTTAGAGTGGCTGCTTTTTGCTTTCACAAATTTGGAAAATATTTAGTTTCATATATTCCTAATGATAAACATCGTTAGGATAACTTAAGTTTAGGTACTCTAGACTACTGTATTCTGCAAATTTATATACCTATATGGCAGTGAAAGGACTGAACATGACATTTTAATTTTTATAGATATACGCCTGTGGGGCGTTCCTTTTTCTCAGCTCCAGAAGGATATGACCACCCCCTCGGAGGCGGCAGGGAAGTATGGTTTGGATTCCATCAATCTGTCCGACCTGCCATGTGGAAAATGATGCTTAATATTGATGGTAAGGGAGCTAAAACCACATTCTGTCTTGGGTAGTTGAATCCTGTCTATGCGTTCTGTGTGTGCAGTTTATATATAATTATACGTACTGGTGTCTTGGGAGTAATATTTGGACACATACTAAGACAGAGTCGAAAAACCTTTGTATTTTTATTACGTTTTGTTTAGAAAGCCTTTACACAGAAGTTGTCCTGGAATGCCACTAAGCATGAAGTAAGCACATTAAAGCATGTACAAAAGCCTTGACATGATTATCTGAACAATCTCACTTTTGTCCTTTTAACTCTTAAGTCAGTATTTCATTATGAAATTCATGTTTTAAAGGAAAATAGTCTGTTGGTCATGGTGAGCCCAGGTGTTATACCAACCACTGATGCTTATAGTGGTGCTAATTGTACTTTCATTTTTAGCTCATAAATATTTTTGAATATATATAAAAGTAGGGGGAATAGTATGATAAACTGCCACTTATGTGCTGCCTGTGAAGAATCTTCCACCTTCCTTAAACTTCCTATATTTCCTCTTCTAAATCAGATCCCAGATAACAAGTTATTTTGCCTCTACTACTTTAGTATGTGCCTCTTAAAAAATGGGTGCTTTCTTACATAGTCATAATGCCATTATCTTATATAAGAAAATTTTAGTAATCATTTATTTGTAGTCTCTAGTTCCCTGTCTGTAATCAGATGTCCTTGATTATCTCAGATATGTCCTTTTATAGTTAGGTGGTTCTAATCAGGTTCCAAACAAGATCCACCTATCATGTTTAGCTGATATACTTTTTTAATGTAGTAGTCCCATTTCTTTCCTCCTGTTTTGTTTTGTCTTTAATGCCATTGACTTGTTAAGGAAGCTCTGTCACTTTTCCTGAAGAATATCCAAAAATCCACATTTGCCTTTGTTCTTGTGGTGTCATTATCTTATTCCGCTGTCCCCTATATTTCCTGAAAGTGAAAGTTAGCCCTAGAAGTTTGGTTCGATTCTGGTTCAGAATACTTCATACGTGCTTCATATTGTATATTAGAAGACACAACAGTATCTAGAGGTTCCAGTTTTAGTGATACTAAATCAGTTGGCCTGATCTCTCCATTGTAAATCTCCCAGTCAACATTTCTATTACTAATATTCCATTCAGTAATCATCGTTACCCAGATCATCTGTTTCACTAGTGATTACCAAGCGGTATTTTTCCTAGTTCTGTATTTGTTGTCTTTGATAGTATTTTGCTTTCTAGCACAGGAGGAAATTTCAGGCTCATCTTGTATTTCCTGCTCTGTATGTGGAATCAGCCATTCCTTCAAGGATCCCTAGATCTTTCCAGATCACTCCCTAGTTTCTGCATTATGTTCAGTTGCTTCTACCATTGTGGGAATATGTCACTGAGGAGCTATATCTCAGAAGTCCTCTTTCAATGTACAGGAGGGGTGTTTAGTTTGCCATTTCAGAACATTGTTTCCTGTATATGTAGATACATCTTTAAGATAGATTTCAAGAGGGAAGATTAGTAGGTCAAGGGCAAATGTATTTGTAATTTTGATCATTATTGTCAGATTGTCCTCTGTAGAGGTTCTAAGTATTGTGCATCAGTGAGTGAGACTACCTGTTTTGTTGCCTCTAGAAATGTGAAACTCTAGATTCTCTTAATTGGATTTGCAAGAAATCATTTCCTCATGAACTTTTGCATTTGGCCATCTTTTCACATGTGTAAGGGTCACCTTATTTCTTTTTTTTTTTTAATTAGCTGTTTTTGTCTTTTGCCCTTTTTTTCTGTTGGATTTTCAGTTTTCTCATTTACTGAGAGCTTTCTAAATTAAGGATATTGACCCCTTGTATTGTGAATTGTGTTTATCCTTGATTATTGGTCTTTTAACCTGTAGTATGGTCTTGTTTTTATATTTTGCCATGTAGAAATTTGTGTCTTTGGGGGTTGAGGGATAATAAATACATATACAAAGACACTTTAATGTAGTAGTCAGTCGTTTCTTTAATGGCTTATAGTATCTTATAAGGCTAGTCTCAAATTTCTCCTCAGGCTTTTCTAGGCTATTCTTTTTTTTTATTTTATTTTTTTATTTTTTTAAGGTTTTTATTTTATTTTACTTATTTATTTGACAGAGAGAGAGAGAGATCACAAGCAGGCAGAGGCAGGCAGAGAGAGAGAAGTAAGCAGGCTCCCCGCCGAGCAGAAAGCCCAACGTGGGGCTCGATCCCAGAACCCGGAGACCAGGACCCGAGCCAAAGGCAGAGGCCTAACCCATTGAGCCACCCAGGCGCCCCTCTAGGCTATTCTTAATTATTTTACCATGTAGACTGTAGAAACACCAGTGGATGTGGAAGAATGGTCTGTTATTTTTATTATTAAAATCTCATTACATTTATAAATTGTTAGGACAAATTGGCATCTTTAAGATACTAAGTCTTTCTGGCCAAGAAAACACTTGTACCTTTTTATTGGTGCAAGATTACTTTTGTTTCTTTCAGGGGTATTTTAAAGTTTTCCTCATGGAAAAGTTGCGCATATCTTGTACACATTCCCTCCCCCTTTTTTGGCTATTAAATGGATTTATACATTCTAACTGGTTATTGTTCACATACATGAAGGCCTTTGACTTCTGTATACCTTCTCTGTTTCATTGAGTTCCATTTTTTTATAGTAGTTATTCAAGTAATTTTCTTGGTATTTCTAGGTTATAATCATTTCATCTACAGATAATGATAGGTTTACCTCTTCCTTTGGATTTTTATACTTCTAATTTTTTTCTTATCAGATTATATTGACTAATTAGACAGTGTTAAATAAAGTGATTAGTGGGCATCTTCTTTTTATTCCTTACTGTAGAAAGGAATGCTTCCATTGTTTCTACATTAAGTATGATATATACATATATATGTATATGTATAAGAGCATCTGTTGATTTCTATTTTATTAAGTACTTTTAATCAAGAATGGATGTTGAATTTGTCAGATTTTCTTCTTAGTATCACTGGAGCTAATGATATGATATTTCTTGTCTTTTTAACGAAACACTGAACCAAACTTGTGTTTCTTGGTTCTTTTAATGTGCTGCTGTATTCTGTTTGCTAATATTTTACTTTTTTAATCAAAATGCAAAAGTAAGTTTGATCTGATCTGTAATCTTTTTTTCTGTAATCTTTTTCAACTTTTGGTGTTAATCATTTATCTCATAAAAAATTTAGAAGTTTTATTTTCTAAAATGTACAAGTTTTTAAATAGTATTAAAATTGTTAGCTCTTGAAATAAAGTTAGAGACAGTTTATGATAACTTACTAATATGAGGAATTTGCAAAACAGGACAGAGGATCATAGGGAAAGGGATGGAAAAATGAAACAAGACAAAACCAGAGAGGGAGACAAACCATAAGAGACTCTTAATCTCAGGAAACAAACTGAGGGTTGCTGGAGTGAAGGGGGGATGGAAGGAATGGGGTGTCTAGGTGATAGACATTGGGGAGGGTATGTGCTATGGTGAGTGCTGTGAATTGTGTAAGACTGGTGAATCACAGGCCTGTACCCCTGAAACAGATAATACATTATATGTTAATTTAAAAAATAATACATTATATGTTAATTTAAAAAGAAAGAAAAAAATTGTCAGCTCTTTCAAGATTTGGTAGAATTCTCCTATAAAATCTTGTTGCATGGTCTGTTTTGCTTGATGTGTAGTAGCTGTTGGAAAACTTCCATTCATTTTGTGAAAATCAGTTTATTTAGGTTCAGTCTGGGGTTCAGTTTTGGTAGGTTATATCTTACTAGAAAATTATTTTATCTGTATTTGATTTTTATAGAGAGTTTTATATAGTTTCTTCTTTTTTTTTTTTTTTAAGATTTTATTTATTTATTTGTCAGAGAGAGAGAGAGCAAGAGTGAGCACAGGCAGAGTGGCAGGCAGAGTCAGAGGGAGAAGCAGGCTCCCTGCGGAGCAAGGAGCCCAATGTGGGACTCGATCCCAGGACGCTGGGATCATGACCTGAGCTGAAGGCAGCTGCTTAACCAACTGAGCCACCCAGGCGTCCCGAGTTTCTTATTTTTTGAAATTATTTCTACTTCTCTGGTTTCCCCCCATTTCTTATTTTGTGTATTTGTGTTTTGTCCATTTTATTTGTGCTTTGTCCATAGTAGTTTAAATAACTGGTTTCAACACCTGCTGCCACAGGCCACCTGGCAAAAGAGCTTTTGAAACTTTTTTTTTTAAGTTCTCTGGCTTTCTGTTTTCTAAATTCTTAATTTCTGCTTTTAGCTTTATAAATGTTTTCTTTTTTCCTCTTTTGTTACTTTAGTTGTTTTTCTAACTTTTTGAGCTGTTAGTCACGCATTTTCATTTTTTCTTAATGTTGACATTATTTAAAACAATGTATTTTCTTCAGATCACTATTATAGCTACATTCCAAAGCCTCTAATGTATAGAAGGTTTTTTTGTTTTGTTTTGTTTTTAAGATTTTATTTATTTATTTGACATACAGAGATCACAGGTAGGCAGAGAAACAGGCAGAGAGAGAGGAGGAGGCAAGCTCCCTACTGAGTGGAGAGCCCCGCATCGGGCTCGATCCCAGGACCTTGGGATCATGACCTGAGCCGAAGGCAGAGGCTTTAACCCACTGAGCCACCCAGGCGCCTCTAATGTGTAGAAGTTTTATTATTGTCTAGAAACACCACAAATTTAATTTGTATTTTCCCTCTTATCCAAATGTTGATTGAGAGACTTTTTATATTTTCTGATTAAAGAACTTTTCATTTTCTGATTTTGTTATAAATTTCTAGTTTTGTGGGTTGTTAATCAGAGAATGTGGCTTATATTTCTCCTTTTAGAATTTGTTTAGATTTATTTTGTAGTCTAGAGGCTCTTGGGTGGCTCATTGGGTTGTGTCCAACTCTTCATTTTGGCTCAGGACATAATCTCAGGGTAATGAGATTGAGCCCTGCATCAGACTCCCTACTCAGGACAGAGTCTGCTTGAGATTCTTCTCCCTCTGCCTCCTGCCTCTTTGCTTTTCCCCATGCTCACAGGTATGTGAGCCCTCTCTCTGTGTCTCTCTCTCTTTTCTTTTTTTAACTTTTGTTTTTTTCAAAGATTTTATTTATTTGACAGACGGAGATCACAAGTAGATGGAGAGGCAGGCAGAGAGAGAGAGAGAGAAGCAGGCTCCCTGCTGAGCAGAGAGCCCGATGCGGGACTCGATCCCAGGACCCTGAGATCATGACCTGAGCCGAAGGCAGCGGCTTAACCCACTGAGCCACCCAGGCGCCCCTGTGTGTCTCTCTCTTGAAGGAAGGATTTGCTGAGGTATATTTTGTAGTCTAATACATAGTCAAATATTGTGAAAGCTCAGTATGTATTTGAAAATACATATATTCAATTATCAGAGTTGAGTTAAATGAATATCCATCAGTGCTTACCATTTAGATTATATTATTTCTGTTTACTTGTTCTCTCAGACTGGGAGAAAAATTTTAAAATTTCTGCTATTACTATGTTTCTCTCTCCCATATCTCCTTTGATTTCTGCTTTCTTAATGTTGCTGCTGTATTATTAAGGGCTTTTATATACCTCTTTTTTCATTGTGAACTGTACCCTTTACAATGATAAAATGACCTTTTTATACTTTGGGGTAAAAGTCTGTGTAATCTAATGAAAGAATTACAATCCATTTGTTTGTGAACCTTATCCTGTCAACTTTTCTTTTCCTTTATCTTTTTTAATACTTTCTGAATCACAGATGTATCTTGGAGACAGCATAGAATGGTTTTGCTTTGTAGGTCAATCTAAAGCTTTTTTTGTGTTAATGCATGAATTAAGCTGGATAATAAGAAGGACATACATGCTTGGTCTTAGTTGTGTAACATTATTTTATATTCTATTTTCTGATTATATATGTTCTTGAAACTTCAGATGGTCTGTGTGCTTTTTATTTTATTTATTTATTTACTTTTAAAGATTTTATTTACTTGACAGACTGAGAAAGAGAACGGGGGCGGGGGTGGTAGGGGGGTGGGGGTGTGGGGGCAGATGCAGAAGCAGGCTGAGCTGGGAGACTGACAAGGGGCCTGATCTCAGGACCCTGGGATCATGACCTGAGCTGAAGGCAGACACTTTTAACGCCCCTGTTTGTATGCTTTTTAAATAATAGTTTTGATATCAAGAAGGGTTTTTTCCCCCCACTATGGTAACTCTTTATACTTACACTTTCATATAATACTCATGTTTGTTTGGTTTTTTTTAACTACTTTTTTTTTTTTTGAAGTGTGGTTGATAATGTTATACTAGTTTCAGGTGTACAACATAGTGATTGGACAAGTTTGTATACTATGCTATGCTAACCACTCATCTTTCTCTCTTTTAAGCGGTGTCTTTTTTCCTTTATAAGTAACAATTATATTAGCTTTTTTCTGTTCCTTCCCTTGTTTCCTCTCCTTTACTAACTTGTTTTAGCAAATATACCATTATTTTATTGTTCTTTATAATTTTGCTTAAACTTTTATTATTTGACTTTCAACATTGACTCCTCTGTTACTGTAAGGTATAGTGAGTTTATCCTGCTTCTTGTTTTCCACTATCATTGTATATTGTATTTGTATGTATCATTATTCCTACATTATTAGAGTATGTAACAGTTGCATTCCATTCTATCACTAGTATATCCATTTGCTTTCATCTTAAATCTATAATTAAGTGTATTTGTGCTGTCAGTCCTTTTGCTGAAATTTTTCCTGTCATCTCTTGGTTGCAGTTGTCCTCAGTTGTTTCATGTGTATATGTGTTGTAGTAGTTTTTTAATTTTTTTATTTAGATTCAATTAGCCAATATATAGTACATCATTAGTTGTTGTTTTTTTTAAGATTTTATTTATTTATTTGACAGAGAGAGAGAGAGAGAGACCACAAGTAGGCAGAGAGGCAGGCAGAGGGGTCAGGAGGGAGGAAGCAGGCTTCTTGCCCAGCAGAGAGCCCAATGCAGGGCTCAATCCCAGGACCCTGAGATCGTGAGCCGAGCTGAAGGCAGAGGCCTAACCCACTGAGCCACCCAAGCACCCCAACATCATTAGTTTTTGACATAGTGTCAGATTCTTCATTAGTTGCATCTAACACCCAGTGCTCATCAAAACACATGCCCTCCTTAATGCCATCACCCAGTTACCCCATCTCCCCACCCCTCCCTTCCACAACCCGTAGTTTGTTTCCTGGAGCCAAGAGTCTCTCATGGTTTGTCTCCCTCTCTGATTTCTTCCCATTCAATTTTCCCTTCCTTCCCCTATGGTCCTCTGCTCTGTTCCTTTTATTTCACTTAGCATAATACCACCCAGTTCCATCCATGTGGATGCAAATGGTAGGTATTCATCCTTTCTGATGGCTGAGTAATATTCCATTATATATGAATCACATCTTCTTTATTCATTTATTCATTCATCTGTTGAAGGACATCTCGGCTCCTTCTACAGTTTGGCTATTGTGAACATTGCTGCTATGAACATGGGGGTGCATGTGTCCTTTCTTTTCACTACATCTGTATCTTTGGGGTAAATATCCAGTAGTGCAGTTGCTGGATCATAGGGTAGCTCTATTTTAACTTCTTGAGGCACCGCCATACTATTTTCCAGAGTGGCTGCACCAGCTTGCATTCCCACCAACAGTGTAAGAGGATTCCCCTTTCTCCACATCTTCACTAACATTTGTTGTTCCCTGTCTTGTTAATTCAGTTGTTTCTTCAAAAAGAGAAGGGCTCATGAATAAGAGCTAAGTGTTAACATACTGAAAACCATTTACTTACAGCCTTGTTCCTGAAGGATTGTTTGTCTAAGACATAAAATTATTGACTTACACTTTCTTGACTATCTGCTAAGTATTTGTCTCCTGTCTTCTGACATTGATGTTCAGTAGAGAAGTATAATATCAGCTTGATTTTCTTCACCCTAGAAGAGACCTGTTTTTTCCTCTGGTTGCTAAAATTATATTTTTACACTTCTTTCACTGGATTTTTTTGTTGATGTTGACCATTTTAGGTCAGTTTTCAAAGGATTCCCTTTGAAAATGTAGGTTCAAGTATTCTGGGGTTTTTTTATTGTTTAATTTTCTTATAAAACATTACTATTCTCTTTGCTCCTTGCTGTGCCTTTTTTAGTGTAATTTTCATGATGTGCTTCTTTTTTCAACTTCTAAAAATCTTTTTCTTCCATTTCTTTCATGAATCAGGTCTATGATACTTTTGTCTTTACTTCTTTGACTGGCTGTCTCTTCTCTAAGTTCTTGAATTGCTGCTCGGAGATTTTCCCCTCCATTCCTTCCCTTTTTTCCCTTCCTTCCCTTCTTCCTTTCTTCCTTCCTTTTAATGTTTATTTATTTATTTAATTTCTACACCCAGCGTAGGGCTCAAATTCACAACCCCAAGGTCAAGAGTCCCATGCTCTTCTGACTTACCCAGCCAGCCACCCTTGTGAGATTTTCCTATTGGTTGTATTAAGAAGTTTTAAATTCATGGGGCACCTGAGTGGCTCAGTCAGTTAAGTGACCAACTCTTGATTTCAGCTCAGGTCATGAACTCAGGGTCCTGAGATTGAGCCCTGCATTAGACTCCCTGCTCTGTGGGAAGTCAGCTTAAGGATTCTCTCTCCCTCTCCTTCTGTGCGCTGCCCGCCCCCCACTGTTAATATATGTGCTCACATATGCACTCTTACTCTCAAAATAAATAAATCTTCTTTATTAAAAAAAAATGTTTTTTTTAAATTCATGTTAAAAAGTAGTGTTATGAGGGCACCTGGGTGGCTCAGTGGGTTAAAGCCTCTGCCTTCGGCTCAGGTCATGATCCCAGGGTCCTGGGATCGAGCCCCACATCGGGCTCTCTGCTCAGTGGGGAGCCTGCTTCCTCCTCTCTCTCTCTGCCTGTTTCTCTGCCTACTTGTGATCTCTGTCTGTCAAAAAATAAATAAAAAATCTTTAAAAAAAAAAAAAGTGTTATGGTTTTCATCTACTTTGTGGTAATTTTTTGTTGAGTTTTGTCAGGGATGTTGTACCGTTGGACTTTTTTTATGGCATCTTTCTGCAGATACCACTCTTTTTTTACTCATATTTGAATTAGATGAGCTTTTCCAAACCACATATTGGAAGACTGCAGTGGGGAGAGGAGGAACAGGACATTAGGAGCAAGGTGGTTTCCCAGGTTTCTCTTTTCAAGGCCTCTGTCCTCTGTTCTGATGGGTTCTTTCTAAAAATATAGCTATGTCTCCTTTGCCTCTTAGTAATTTACGTGTATATGAGGTGAGAACTACCAGCCACCAGGTCCTTACTAGTTTCTGCTACCAAGGGATACAACTCCTGCCTTTTAAACTGCCTGCTTCAAATGTTAACAGAATTTGTGAAGGGTGACAGAAGATCTTTGTGGTATTCTATGAACTTTTCTGTAAGCTGAAGTTACAGATGAAAAGTGCGTGCCTTGCTTTTAAAGGAGTACTAGTGTCTGAGATCTTTCGCTTCCAGACCACCCTCCACTCATTCTCATGGCACTTTTACACCTTTTTTCTACTGTCTTCTGAGATTTTCCCGGTAAATCTCAGTTCTAAACATTGCAGTTCCCACTTAGGATAGGACCCTCTCTTTCTGGGAGTGAAAATTTGTTATTCCCTTACTAGATTCTTTTTATACTTGTCTTGCATAAGTTCTACCACTACCAAATACTTTGGGCCATATTCACTTATAATTTGGTATTTCACTTTTTCACTGTCTCCTGGGTTCACTAAATATGTAGAGGGGTTTTCTTTTCTTTTTAAATACATGATCTTTGTTGTTCTGTATTGGGTTCTAAGGAGAAAAGTGGAAAAATTTGGAAATAAAATGCTATTTTCTTACTGGAACTTAAAGTCTAGCTTTGGATATTATTAAATAATTTCTAAATAAGCCATTGGTCATATAAATCGCAAAGAAAATTTTAAGTATTTTGAACTTAATGATAATGAAAATAATACATATCAGAACTGGTAAGGATAGCTAAAAACAATGCTAAGAGAGAATTTAAAACTTTAAATGCCTATCAGAAAAGAAGAAAAGCATCAAGGGCCTAAGTATTCATCTCAACAAGTTATAAAAATAGAAAATAAATACAAAGCAAGTAGAAGGAAATAAGAGTTAAAAACAGAAATTAATGAAATAGAAAACAAATTTATTTTGTAGGTAGGAAGACTTGAAAAGTTTTTAAGAAGGATAGTGACATGATCATATTTGTTTTCCAGAAAGAGACCTCTGGCAACAGTATGGAGAATAGATAGAGGAGAAAAAACTAATCTCAGAAGCCAGTTAGGAGGCTTTTTCAATCACTAGTTCAGGTAAGAGATGGTGATGGTCTAATGTGGGATGGAGAGAAAGGAACCATATTATAAGGAATAAGCTGAAAAAATAGATTTAAGAGCCATGTCCAGAAAAAAACTTTGGGTATAGTTACTGGCACATGGAACTAAGTGGAAATGAACAGACCAGAGGATTTACTAGGGTTTTGAAAGAATTTCTTTTGGAAATAAACTTATAACCCTGGTATATTTGTCAGGTTCAACCAGGGAAACAGAACCTGTAGATCTAGAGAGAGATTTGGCTTATGTACTTGCAGGGCCTCGTGAGGCAAGTCTGAAATCCATAGAATAGGCTGTCAGGAAAGGCAGACTGGGACTAGTGGGCATGGGCTGAAGCTGCTGTTCACAGGTGGAAGTTCTCCTCTGTCTCTCTTGGGGAAACACCAGCCCTGCTGTAAGGCCCTGCTGTTCAGCCCTGCTGAACGAGGCCCACCCACATTATCCAGGATAATCTCCTTTACTTAGTCAACTGATTATGGATTTTAATTACATCTATTACTTATGCTATAATACCTAGATTAGTGTTTGAATAGCTGACAACTAGTAACCCAGCCAAGTTGATGCATTTGAAAAACAAAAATATACCTGACCTGCAAAGTTACTCAATCTTTGAAACAATCTTCATGTTCCCAACCCTTCAGGCTCAGTGACTGTGCTATATTATAAACTAGCTTCCAAGAAGGGCATACTCACCAACCTATAATCGGAATAATGATTCATTCATACCAGGTGTGAATGGTAGTGCTGTCAGTTGAATTGGGAGATAGATGTGCTGTTGCTGATTAGTTGGCAGTACATACCGTATATAAATAAATCAAATGTTAATATGTCCATAGCTTGAAAATCCTCTGGGACATATGGATAAAGATTATAATAGGTAGTTGGAAATGCAGATAAGAAAATCTGTAGTGGTGGGAGCTAGAAGTAAAAGTATGGGAACTCCTCAGTATACAAATTTATATTTGAAACTATAGAAATGGAAAAACTTCTTTAGGAATAGTATTTAAAACAGGAATGAGGAGGATAAAGCCATTGGGAATCCTAGCATTTAAGGAAGGAAGAAGGACCAGTGAGCAGATAACGATTATCACAGGCAGTATGAGAGCTAAATAATGGTGTCAGGGAACCCAAGGGAGGAAACATTCATAGAGTAGATAATTTCACAGTTAAGCAGTGGGAACTTTTCCAGTAAAATCAAGAATAAAGGAAGGATATCAAGGCGATGATATTTTAGTTATTTTGTGTTTGCTAACCTCTATTCTTCTTACAGGTTTCAGTCTACATGTTACTTCCTTGAGAAGCAGCATTTGACACCCTCTCCCTCCCCATATCCAGCCATCCCCCAAGTATGAATTAGGTATTTCTTTTCTGTATTCCCATAGCACAGTGTACTCCCCCTGTAATATAGCATGTGTTCCTCAGCATTATAAGTGTTTATTGTTCTTTGTCTCCTATTAGAATGAAAGCTCCACAAAGCTAGGGACTGTCCATCTTAATCACCAGTGTACATACCCTCCATGCTTAGCACAGTTCTTGGTCATACTAAGCAAAGAATGAATAGATAAAATCAAGAACCTCTAAATTATCCTGGAAAGTTAAAAGAATATTTGGACAAGTAAGTGATACAATGAGATCAAGAGTTTGAATTGAAAAGGAGGTACACATAAATAAGATTTTTGAGAGGTCTCTAAGATAAAACTTGATTGAAAGACAAAAGAGAAAATCTAAATGAATGAAAGAGAAGACTCGATTTGGTAAGATGTCAGTTTTCCCCAAATTAATCTGTAAATGCAGTTTCAAATAAAATCTCAGGGACGCCTGGGTGGCTCAGGGGGTTAAGCCTCTGCCTTTGGCTCATGTCATGATCTCAGGGTCCTGGGATCAAGCCCTGCATTGGGCTCTCTGCTCAGCATGGAGCCTGCTCCACATCCCCCTCCCCAACCCCCCGCCTGCCTCTGCCTACTTGTGATCTCTGTTTGTCAAATAAATAAATAAAATCCCAGCAGGGTATATCATGAAACTTAATCAGTAAATATTAAGGTTTATATGGAAAAATAAGTGTCCAAGAAAAGCCAATATAATTTTAAATAAGAGTAAAGAAGGAGGAATTGTTCTCTTTATTTTAAAACTATAACAATTAGTATTCCACAGTGCTTTAAGTGCAGGGACAGACAGATCAGTGAGGCAGAATACAGAGACCAGAAATAAGCCATATGTATGCATGGAAACCTTGTAAAATGTCTGGCAGCATTTCATATCATTGAAGATAGAGAATATTTAATAAATGGTGTTTAAGTGGCGCCTGGGTGGCTCAGTGGGTTGGGCCGTTGCCTTCAGCTCCGGTCATGGTCTCAAGAGTCCTGGGATAGAGCCGGGCACTCTGCTCAGCAGGGAGCCTGCTTCCTCCTTTCTCTCTGCCTGCCTCTCTGCCTGCTTGTGATCTCTCTCTGTCAAATAAATAAATAAAATCTTTAAAAAAAAATTAAAAAAATAATAAATGGTGTTTATACAGTTAACTACATGAGAAAAATAAATTAGAACCATTCCACATCACATCCAAAATCTATTTCTAGGTGTATTTTAATCCTAAGTGCGTAATGCAAAACTTAGAAATGCTTTCTTTCGAAATTCTTTTAGAAGAAAATAAGAGAATTACCTCTAATGTTGTATAAAATATAACATGTATAAATCAGAAGATAATAGTGATAAGCTTGGCTACATCAAAATTTAAAACTTGTGTTATAAAGGTAATCATAAACAGTTAAAATGCTAGGAGAATATTTATAGTACATACAACCAAGAGTTTTACAAAATATAAGGACAGATCAATAGTAAAACAGGTAGTTCAGAAAAGAGGAGACCCAAATGATCAACAAACACATGAAAATCAGATTCTCAAAAAAAAAGAAAAGAGGGGCACCTGGGTGGCTCAGTGGGTTAAAGCCTCTGCCTTCGGCTCAGGTCATGATCCCAGGGTCCTGGGATCGAGCCCCACATGTGCTCTCTGCTCAGCAGGGAGCCTGCTTCCTCCTCTCTCTGCCTGCCTCTCCGCCTACTTGTAATCTGTGTCTGTCAAATAAATAAAATCTTTAAAAAGAAAAGAAAAGAAATCAGATTCTCAAATTCATTAGTGATTAACAAATGAAATAAATAAATTTTCATTTCAAACCCAGCAGGTTTATAAAAATTAAAGTCTTTTTTTTTTTTTTTTTAATATTTATTTGAGACAGAGATGATGAGAGAACATGAGCGGGAAGGATGAAGAGAAGCAGACTCCCCGCTTAGCAGGGAATTCCATCCCTGGATGTTGGGATCGTGACCTGAGCTGAAGGCAGATGCTTTACCAGTTGAGCCATTCAGATACCCCAAAATTAGTCTTAAATCAAATGTTAGTGAGGATACAAAGTTAAAGGAACTCACACACTATCTGTAGTAATATCATTTGGCATAGCTACGTTGGAGAGCAGTTTTCAGTATCTAGAAAGGATGAAGTAAAGATTAAATTACACATATCTTAAAACCCATAATAATATACGATAGAGATAATCTGGCATATGTGCTTGAGGCATTATTTGTTAATAGCAGAAAACTGGAAGCAGCCTAATTCCTTATCAGTGTTTCCTTGGGAGGCATTCTGAATACATAAATTGTTATAAAATATTGTGGTATACTCTATGACAGTTAAATGAGTGAACCAGATCTACACGTATCAGCACAGATTATCATCAAAAACAATGTTGAGGTGGTAGCAGATACTGAAAGGATAGGTTATCATTTTTGTAAATTTAAAACAGAACAAATATATATACTGAGCGCATACAGGTGCAGTACAATTATCAAAACATAGTGAGACAAATGGACACCAATTTCAGAATAATTATCTTTCTTCCCTTTAGGAAGAAAGAAGGAAGAGGAATGGAATAGATTGGTTGGCATAGAATAGATGGACCTAAGGGCTGTATGTTTCAAGAAAAATGTGGGAGTATGTTTATTTTTTTGAAATACTATGTATTTACTATCAGAAGATAGATAGCATTTTCAAAAAAGATCTGTGGTATATTAATGAAATGAAAATACAGCTTAAAAGTTGAAATGGGTGGGGCGCCTGGGTGGCTCAGTGGGTTAAGCCGCTGCCTTCGGCTCGGGCCATGATCTCGGGGTCCTGGGATCCCCTCTCTGCTCAGATCAGGCTCAGGCTCTCTGCTCAGCAGGAAGCCTGCTTCCCTCTCTCTCTCTCTGCCTGCCTTTCTATCTACCTGTGATCTCTCTCTGTCGAATAAATAAATAAAATCTTAAAAAAAAAAAAGTTGAAATGGGTTTGCTTTTTTGTTGTTGTCTTTAAGATTGTATTTATATATTAGAGCAGAGCACGAGAGAGAGCATACGCAGGGGCATGGGGAGGAGGAGCTGACTCCCAACCCAGCAGGGAGCCCAATGTGAGGCTCAATCCCAGCACCCTAGGATCATGACCTGAGCCAAAGGCAGACGTTTAACTGACTGAGCCACCTAGGCACTGTGCCTAGGGTTTTTTAATTGTTTTTTAATTACTTTTTAATTGCCAATAAAATGTAGTTGCTGCTATGAAAAATAAGGAGTGAAAATATTGCACTGACCACCTGACTTGCTTATGTTTCCTTTTTTTTTTGTTTATGTGTGATTTGATCTGTGATTAATACCAAGCATCCCTTGTGCTTAGTATATTGCACTGAACAAAATAGCCCTCGTTGAACTTGAAATCTACTGGAAAAGACTAGTATTGATCAATACAAATATTATGAAGGAGAAGTGCTGAGTACAATGGGAGCATATAACATGGATCCATTCTCGTCTCAGGATTTGAGGAACATGTTCTGAGGAAGTGACAGATTCCCTCTAGGGGAAATTGGTAGTAGAAGTAAGAATGGAAGAGTGAAGGATGCCTGGGTAGCTCAGCTGGTTAAGCAACTGCCTTCGGCTCAGGTGGTGATCCCGGAGTCCGAGGATCAAGTCCCACATCGGGCTTCCTGCTCAGCAGGGAGTTTACGTCTCCCTCTGACCTTCTCCCCTTCCATGCTCTCTCTGTGTCTCTGTTGAATAAATAAATAAAATCATTTAAAAAAAAAAAAAAAAGAATGGCAGAGTGAAGAGTACTCCTAAGTGAGAGAGCAGTTTAATTCTGATTATGTGACGTAATCTTATCTTCAAAATGACTTTTTTTTGTGGTATTTAATACTTTCCCAACTATGTAATTGGACTTAACTGTAATTTTACCAAGCTAAGACTCAAAAATATTTTTTCTTCGCATTTCATCATCTCTGAAATTGGGAGATGTCTTACAGTTGATGGTTTGTCACAGTTTAATTGGCAGGTTTCTTTTTTAGGATACATGAAATACTGATTTACCTTCCCATCACTGGTGTCTTAGAGTCAATGAAATGTGGAATATATATATATATATTTTTAAAGGTTTTATTTATTTATTTGACAGAGATCACATGTAGGCAGAGAGGCAGGCAGAGAGGCATGGAGAGGGAAGCAGGCTCCCTGCTGAGCAGAGAGCCCAATGCGGGGCTCGATCCCAGGACCCTGAGATCATGACCCGAGGCGAAGGCAGCAGCTTAACCCACTGAGCCACCCAGGCACCCCGTGGAATATATTTTTAATTTAGCCTGGATTTAAGCCAAACTCAGTTGGAACTTCCATTTTATTACATTTTTAAAACCATCACAGTGAATGTGTGGTATTTATTCGTAGTAGTTCACTTAAGATACTTTTATTTACCACTCATTATATACCAGATAGAATGCTAAGCATTTTACATTAATTATCTCATATAAACTCTACCACAGTTGTATGAGTTAAGTTTAGAGAGAAAAAAATCTCTATAAACTTTCTCTCTCTAAATTGACTTTCTCTTTCTAAAGGTCATGGTAGTTTGACCTTTAGAGGTCAAGACCTTTAAAGGTCAAGGTAGTTTGACCTAAAGGTAGTTTTTATTTAATATTTATGTTAAATCTGTATATTTGTGAAAAGTTTAGAAATAACAGAAGTAAAAGCAATGAATTACCAAAGTAATAATTAATAAAAGTTTATTGTACACACACCAAAAACAGTTTGCAAACTGGT
This sequence comes from Mustela nivalis, assembly GCF_964662115.1. Lineage (NCBI taxonomy): Eukaryota > Metazoa > Chordata > Mammalia > Carnivora > Mustelidae > Mustela > Mustela nivalis. The sequence continues at coordinate 26,281,693 of NC_139029.1, forward strand.
AGCTTTCAAGCCAAAACATGGAATGAGTCTCAGGAACATACTGTTATAAAGCAGTTTATATAGAGAGAAGCAGTAAATGTTTATTCTTTAGTGATTGGTTATAAAATTAGAATTTTCTTTTTTTTTTTTTTTTTTTTTTTAAAGATTTTATTTATTTATTTGACAGAGAGAAATCACAAGTAGGTAGAGAGGCAGGCAGAGAGAGAGAGAGGAGGAAGCAGGCTCCCTGCCGAGCAGAGAGCCCGATGCGGGACTCGATCCCAGGACCCTGAGATCATGACCTGAGCCGAAGGCAGCGGCTTAACCACTGAGCCACCCAGGCGCCCTAAAATTAGAATTTTCTTAAATGATAGGGATTTGTTCAGTAGTTATCTAATATCAAACTTGGGAAACAATTCTTTTGGGGGGAGTTTTGTCTGGTTTTTTTCCAGTTTAAGTTTTGCTTATGATTTTCAGAGGCATGAGCAAGAAATGACCCAGGTCAAGTTAGTCTTGCAAGATAAGCTATATTAAGCTTTGTTTGTATGGCTAAACTGGTTTTGTCTGCTCTGGGAATTTCAAGGCTGGTGTCCATTTGCTTTTGATTTTAACAATGTAGTATAACCAATAAACCTGTATTAGAATAAAACCGTAGCTTATATTTAAGGCTCAAGGTCACATAGTTTACTTTTAAATGGTAGACGTTAACTTCTGACTCCAAAGTTATGTCCTTAATATTCACAGCTCTATACTACATCCCTTAAGAAGCAAAATTCCTAGCAGACAGATCTCGAACTGGGCACATCTGAATTGAGAAATATTATGTTATTTTTATTTACTTACTGTGCTTTTTATTAAGAATAGCCTTCTGTAAAACATTCACTGTTTTGCTCCTGGAAGAAAATGGAATATATAAATTATTGTAGAATTTAGTAATTGTAATTTATTCTGCTTCAGAGTCAAAAGTTCACCCAGAATATGCTTCCTTTGCAAGAAAACTTATTTCTAGTAAATATTACAGTATTAGTGTTGCTTGCATCATATATTTGTCTTGAGTTTGGGTATAAGATCTCTAGGACTAAGAAATAATTTATATTATTCAAATTAGTCCTTACTCAAATTAGCAATAGATCAAAGCAGAACATTTCTTGAGGGTGTAATGAGAGTCTGATTTCAGGCAGCAGAACAGGAACTTTATCAACATATGGTCTAGCCAGGCAAAGTAAATATATCTGTGTTGGGCTTACCCAGACTATTCTCATATTACAAAAGCAGAATAATGGCAGCAGAAATCTTGGTGACAGTCTTCATCCAATCTGTTTCTTGATTCACAGTGTTTCAGCTCATTGAGTATGCCATTCATATTTGGTACACAGCTGTCCTCTTAGAATCTCATATCACTATCCCTCTGGAGAACTTTATCTTTTTCCTTTATAGATCTTCTGTTTCCTATATCCTTTTTCTCTCTGCCCCTCCTTCCTTTTTTTATTGTTAAGAAGTTTCATGAGAAAAGGACAGACAAGACCATAGGGTCATAGGGGAGGGGGAAAATTGAAGCAAGGCAAAACCAGAGGGGGAGATAAACCATAAGAGACTTTCAATCTCAGGAAACAAACTGAGGGTTACTAGAGGGGAGAAGGGTGGGAGCGATGGTGGCCCATTTAGGTATGTATCCGTTGTCTTTTTGTTTCATTTATTTTGCTTTACCTTCTAGAAATTTCCTCAGCTTCATCTTTTAACCCTTTACTCACTTTTTTCATTTCTGCTATTATGTTCTTTTCTAGCTGCTGTTTTTTATTTCCTGAATGATGATGTACTTTAGTCTTCTTGTTTCACAATGCAGTATTCTCTCTTAGTTCACTGAGAATTATTTATTTTGGACTTTTCTTTTTTCTACACATGTTTATGCTTCGCCCAGACTCCTTTTGTTTTGATCTCTGTCTTCCATGTTGGAGGCTTTCTTCAGGTATACACTGTCCTTGATTATCTACACGTTTCATTGGGAGTCTGAAACACTGACTAGATGCTCTGAATGCATCAGTGGGGCCTGTTGACTTTGAGCTTCATCATAGGGTGATTTCACTGTGCTGTTGTTAGGGGACCTGCATTTGTATCCTCGAGTCTCTGCTTGGCTGGTCAAGTTACTCAAAGATAAGGGTCTTCTGAGCTTCTGCCTCAAGGATAACAGTCTCACTGTCTACATTCTAGAAGCCAAATTGGACATTCTGGTTGGGAGAAGGTCTGCATTCAGCATTTAATGTTTATAGTCATTTTATCCCTTGTTTTTGGTACAGTCGTGTGCCCACTACTGTGCCTGTCATGCTCCCTCCAAAGAGTGTTTCCTTTATTTTTTCCAGAGAATAAACCTCCAGATTTATGCAAGGATGACAAAGGAGCAGTTGTTCAGCAATGTGGAGTTAGGGGATCCTAGGACTCCACCTGCTTCTCAAATAGCTTTCCTCTTTATTTTTTGCACCTTCCCATTCTGTCACGAGTTCAGAGGTACTTAGTGCCTCCACTTCTCATATCTTTTGAAGATTTTGTCTTTCTTTGGTTCTTATATTTCCCAACATAGCCACCTCAGGATTTCATTTTCTTGGATCTATTACGTCAGTTACAACCTGTCCACCCGCTTTTCGTCTTCTAAAATATTAATGGACTTCCTATTTTCTGTTCTCCTAAGATTATCTGTCTTTCATAAAGTTCCTCACCATGGTTGTAGCAGAGTTTGGGGATTGCGGAAGGAATGAAATGAGCTGCTTGTTGGTAATCTGTTATCTTAACCCAGAATCTGTTCTTAAAGGGCAGAGGCTTTGTCTGGGTCATCTCTAAATTTCAACCCATAAGGGAGTCCATACAGTACAGTAGGTACTTAATAAATGTTTACATGAATGATTAAGTCTTGTTTAACATCTATAAAACGGTTGATAGCAAGTTTGTGATGAAAGCCTAGCTTCTTGCCACATGGATCTTTGTATAGATTTGGTTAAGTGTCCTAACAATATTGTGGGTGTCTTTCTCTGGAGCAAGTAATCCATGATAGAGCAGTTAGAAGCTATAATGACTTTAAGGCCTAGCACTGAAAGTTACATTCTGTCATTTTCATAATATCCTGTTAGTTACACAGATAGTTATACTTAGTGTAGGAAAGACTTACACAAAGGCGTGAATCCCACAAGCCAAAACTTACTGGGGACGTATTGAAGGCTGGTTATCACACAAAGTTTCTATCTAATCAGAGGCACCTGGGTGGCTCAGTCGGTTAAGCAGCTATCTTTGGCTCAGGTCATGATCCTGGAGCCTGGGATTGAGTCCAGCATCGGGCTCCCTGCTCAGCGGAGAGTCTGCTTCTCTCTCTCCCTCTGCTGCTCCTCCTGCTTATGCTCGCTCACTCTCTGTCTCTGTCAGATAAATAAATCCTTAAAAAAAAATCCAAATTAAGTAGAAGGTAAGAAATAATAAAGATCATCAGAGCAAAAATTAGTTAAATAGAAAGTAGTACAGAAAATGCATGAAGCCCCTTAATTCTTTTGATAAAATTAATAAAATCCTAGCAAGACTAATGAAGAAAAATAGAAAAAAAAGATTATTGGCATGAGGAATGAAAGCAAGGGTATCACTAAAGATCCTTCAGAATTGAAAGGTTAATAAGGAAATGTTATGAACTTTATACTATTAATTTGATAACTTGAACAGAACTTTATAGAAATTGATTTGGAAGAGTAATCTGAATAGCTCTTTATTAACTTCATTATTCCTTGAAAATTCCAGTGACTTAACTGTTGGATTTTATCTAACATTCAAAGAAAAATAGTACCAATCTTTCACAAATTCAGAAAATAGAGGAGGAAAGACTTTCCAACTCATTTTATGAGGCTAGTGTACCTGTGATACAGACACTTGACAAAAACAATATAATCCTCTCAATAGAAAAATAATTTGACACATTTTTAACATTCTCCTGATAAAAATTTGCAGTGAACTAGCAATAAAAGGAAACTTCAACTTGATAAAAGCATGTAGAAAAACATAATGGGCATCAATATAAAAGGTAAAAATGTTTAATGCTTTTGCTCTTAAGATAAAAAACAAGGCAAGGATACTTGGTTTTCACTGCTTGATTCAACATTGTGCTAGAGGTCCAAACTAATGCAGTAAGGCTAGAAGAATAAAGACATAATATTGTAAAGGAAGAAATAAAACTGCCCCTGTTTGCAGGAGACATAATTCCTTATGTAAAAAATCCTAATGAATCTATCCCCAAAAAACTCTACTGGAATTAATAGATGAATTTAGCAAGGACACAGGATACTAATAGCATGTACAAAAATCAGGGTAAGCAGTATAATAAAAAATAATACCAGCATTCACCACTTAGAAAAATAAAAATGCCATTTATAATAATACCAAAAAATGTAACATTTAGGAATAGATCTAAAGAAAGATGTGTAAGGCTTCTATACTGAAAGCTACAGAGCTTTCCTGAGAAAGACAAGGAAGATATAAATAAAGATAACCATGTTCTTAGACCAGAACACTCAAATTGTTAAGATATCCATTCTTCCAAGGCACCTGGGTGGCTCAGTGGGTTAAGCCTCTGCCTTCGGCTCAGGTCATGATCTCAGGGTTCTGGGATCGAGCCCCGTGTCGGGCTCTGCTCAGTGGGGAGCCTGCTTCCCCATCTCTCTCTGCCTGCCTCTCTGCCTACTTGTGATCTCCTCTCTCTGTCAAATAAATAAATAAATAAAATCTTTAAAAAAAAAATGTCCATTCTTCCATGAGGATCCTGGGTGGGTCAGTCAGTTGAGCGTCCAACTCTTGGTTTCCACTGGGGTCATGGTCTCTGGGTCCTGGGATCAAGCCCTGCCTGGGACTTTGCACTCCACTGGGAGTCTGCTTGGGAATTTCTCTCCCCCTCCCCCTTTCCCTGCTCACACACTAGTGTTTTCTCTCTCTCTCTCTCTCTCTCTCTCCCTCTCCCCCCCCCCCCCGCTCTCCCTTTTTCCCTCCTTAGAACAGATGAATAAATCTTTTTTTTTAAGTTTCCATTCTCCCCAAATTGATCTGTAGACTCAACACAGCCCCTATGATAATTTCATCAGATTTCTTTTTAAATATGAGTTGATACTCTGAGTGTTCATAAGATTTATATGGAAATACAGAGAACCTAGAAGAGCCAAAAACATTTTGAAGAAGCACAAAGTGGGAAATTTTATTACTACCTGGTTTTAAAGATATGCTATAAAGCTATAGTAATCAAAACTGTGATGTTGGAGTAAAGGTAGCCATTTAAATCGGGTTACAATAATTCGATATTACTCGATATATAGTAATAACTACAGATACTTGATCTTTTTTTTCCTGAGATACTTGATCTTAGATCATCACAGGCTGAGAAGCAGTTAGAATAGATATAGAAGTAGGCCCACTCATGCGGTTGCTTGATTTTTTTTTTTTAAGATTTTATTTATTTATTTGACAGATAGAGATCACAAGTAGGCAGACAGGCAGGCAGAGAGAGAGAGGAGGAAGCAGGCTCCCTGCTGAGCAGAGAGCCCGATGCGATGCGGGGCCTGATCCCAGGACTCTGGGATCATGACCTGAGCCGAAGACAGAGGCTTTAACCGACTGAGCCACCCAGGCACCCTGGTTGATTGATATTTGACAGAGGAGACAATATAATTCATTGAAGATAGGATAGTCTTAATAAATGATACAAGAACAACTGGATATGGGTATAAAAATGTAAACATAACCCCTACTTGATACCATACTCAAGAATTAATTCTAGATTGGGACGCCTGGGTGGCTCAGTTGGTTAAGCAGCTGCCTTCGGCTCAGGTCATGATCCCAGCGTCCTGGGATCGAGTCCCACATCGGGCTCCTTGCTCGGCAGGGAGCCTGCCTCTCCCTCTGTCTCTGCCTGCCATTCTGTCTGCCTGTGCTCACTCTCTCCCTCTCTCTCTGACAAATAAATAAATAAAATCTTAAAAAAAAAAAAAGAATTAATTCTAGATATATCACAGGCCAAAACATAAAGCTAAAACTGGGAAATTTCTAAGAAAATAGGAAAAATATTCATGTCCTTGGAGTGAAAGAGTTCTTGATGTACTGGAAACCCCCTTTAAGTGTTCTTCAGAAGACTTAAGCAACTACTGGGAGAAAACATTTACGAAACATATATCTAAACAAAAGATTTATGTCTAGAATATGTGAAAAACTTATACCAGACAATTTTAAAAAGTGGTCAAAGGCAGACACTTCACAAAAGGTGTATGTGAATGGCAGATAAACACTTGAGAAGATGCTAAAACATCTTTGCTCATCTGAAAAATGCAAATAACCCCGACGAGCTATCACTTCACACCCAGTACATTGGCTAAATTAAGAAGACTGGCAATACTAATGTTGACAAAGATGTGGAACAACTGGAAATGGTAGGAGTGTAAATTGTACAACCACTTGGAAAAATAATTTGGCGTAGTCTTTTCAAATTAAACATGTCCTTGCCTTATGACCCACCAGTTTTATTCCTAGGCCTTTCCCCAAAACAAATGAAAAAAGTCATACAAAGATTTGTGTATGTATTTTTGCTTGTTCATAATAACTAGAAACTGGTAAAAACCCAAATATCTAAAAACAAGAATGGAGAAACAAATTGTGATCTGTGCATATAATGAAATACTACCCAGCGGGGCGCCTGGGTGGCTCAGTTGTTAAGCATCTGCCTTGATCTCAGGTCATGATCCCAGGGTCCTGTGATCAAGCCCTGCATCAGGCTCCCTGTTCAGCGGGAAGCCTGCTTCTCTCTCTCCCACTCCCCCTGCTTGTGTTCCCTCTTTCACTGTGTCTTCTATAAATAGGTAAAATCTTTAAAAAAAAAAAAAAATAGAAAAGAAGGGGCGCCTGTGTGGCTCAGTGGGTTAAAGCCTCTGCCTTCGGCTCAGATCATGATCCCGGGGTCCTGGGATTGAGCCCCACATCGGGCTTTCTGATTGGCAGGGAGTCTGCTTCCCCCTTTCCCTCTGCCTGCCTCTCTCCCTCTGCCTGCCTCTCTGCGTACTTGTGATCTCTGTCAAATAAATAAATAAATAAAATCTTAAAAAATAAAATAGAAAAGAAATACTATCCAGCAATTAGAACTAACTACTGGAGCACCTGGTTGACAAGTCAGTTAAGCATCTGACTCTTGATCTCAGGGTAGTGAGATCAAGCCCCACATTGGGCTCCACCCTGGGCATGGAAGGTACTTTTTAAAAAGAGAACTAGAGGCACCTGGGTGGCTCAGTGGGTTAAGCTTCTGCCTTTGGCTCAGGTCATGATCTCAGGGTCCTGGGAATGAGCCCCGCATTGGGCGCTCTGCTCAGCAGGGTCCCCACCTCTCTGCCTGTCTCTCTGCCTTCTTGTGATCTGTCAAATAAATAAAAATTTTTAAAAAGAGAACTACTAATTTATATGGTAGTTTGAATCTCAGCTAATTAAAATGGACAAAAGAAGCCAAAGTCAAAATGGTATACACAGTGTAATTCCATTTATGTAAAATCCTGGATCCAGTTAATCTATTATGAAAGGAATCTGATGTATCTTTACCTGAGGCAAATGTGGAAGGAACTGACTACATAGAGGCAAGAAGGTACTTTCTGGGATGATGGGAAGGATCATTCTTGATTGTGGTAATAATAGCATAAATGTATACATTGGTCAAAATCATTTGAACTTTACACATAAAGCTCATTTTATTGTATTTAAGACTGAAAATCCTTTTTAAAAAGTAAGGTATCCCTACCTAACCCACCAGAAAGGCTAAAATTTATGCCTGGCAGTAACAGCAGTTAGAATTTAGCACAAAAATGATATATACTGCTTATGAGAGGGTCAGTTGTTAAAACTACTTTGGAAGAGTTTGGCGTTATCTAGGAAAATTAAAGATACATATCCTTCATGAGTCAGCAATTTTACTTTTAGGTGGAGCCTTTTCCACTAAAGAAATTTTTATGTGTATGTGCATCAAAAAAGACCAACTATAGGAATGTTCGTAACATTCTCGTAACAAAAAGAAAGTACCAACACAGATGTCTATATGTTATAGTAGTAAATTATGTAGTTTACTTCTATCTATCTAATTCTTTAGAGTGGGGGAGAGGGAAAGAATCCCAACCCTGAGATCATGACCTGAGCTGAAATCCAGAGTTGGGCACTCAACTGAGCCACCCAGGCACCCCAATAAACTTTATTTCTTTACCACAGTATTAGAGAAGTGAAAATGAAGAAACTTTACATTATAGACGAGCTAGAGACAGTCCTTAACAACAGCCTCAAAAGATTACATGCTTTGTATTTCTAGTTACATAAAGTTTAAGAACTAGGAAAACTAAAACTATTTAGGAATCTGTATTTAAGTTGTAAATTTAAAGAAGAAGTGATTACCATAAAAGCCAAGACTTTGGTTACTTTGAAGGAGAAGGGAAGTTAGGATTGAGAAGGGGTTAGGGAAGAGGTTTCTAAGATACAGGCAATATTTAGTTGTTGATCCAGTTTTGGTTTTCTAGGTATTTACTGTATAATAATTTAAGTGACACATATATGTTTTATATACTTTACTAAATATGTGGTGTTTTACATTAAAAATAGAAAAAATCTTTATCAATATCTCCTGAGTACTATATTAATAATATTTTGCTAAGTGAGAATAGGAAATGCAAGGATGTTTAACATGGCATCCTAAGTGCTCACTAATTATACCATAAAAGGCATTGTGTAATGAGTAGTCTTAAGTTCTGTTCTCATACTTTCAGAGCCATAGGAGTAAGCCTATAAAATTGAGGCAGAGAACATCCATACCATGTAACCTCTCAGGAGGTAGGAGGTGTACATAAAAAAAAATTGTGATTATGTTTGTACCAGCCCCCATGTTCATTTCTGCTCTATTTTAGACTGTTCATTTGCCCTTGGTCTCATTTGGTAATCTAGTTATTTTAAATATGGCAGATATCTGTTACTTTCTTCTTCATATCTGTTATTTTCTGCCATGTCTTTTGAAATAGTAAAACACAAATTTAAGAATTCTAATCTCTTCTTCATGGAACACTCTCCCGTAAAACCTCTTCAGGAAGTTAGTTTACATCACGAAATGACTTTGCCTGGAATTAAGACCAGTTGATCAGTGAACAAATGACATGAGTAGACAGTTCTCTGTTGAGCTGCTGTCATGTTCTGAGTACAAGTTGTTACTTTGCATTGAATCTCTACCTTAATGTTATGAGTAGTAGGTATTCTTCCAATTTTACAGATGAACAAATAGAAATTCAGAGAAATAATTAGTGTTACACCTAGAATCAAAATCTATTTTATTTTAAAGCCTATCCTTTTTTTTTTTTTATTATTCTAACACTGCTACCCATGAAAAGAAGAAAATTAACTTTGTTAAAAAACAAACATGCAGCAAACAATAAGAAATTAAAGGATGTATTTCCAACAACAAAAATTCTATCATTTATTAATCTGCTAAAAGATACATGACAGTTAATAGAGTGTATTATAAAACCTTAATGAAATTTAAATGACCTTAATTCTGAGATCTGTGTTGATAAATCAAAAGTCTATCCCACCGGTATTCTATACATAGTCTCTTTTTATGAATTTTTTTTCCTTAGTTGTATATTATGCATATTTAGTACTGGCAGTCTAAGTAGTAGATAATACCTCCTTTTCCACCAAAGCCCTCTCAGTAATACCTGTATTTTATTTCTCAATTTTATTTATCTGAATTCTAACACCTGTCTAATCAATTTTAATTATATGCATATACTACAAATTTACCCATTCTACTAACAGATATTTTGGTGGTTTCCCTTCTTTTTACTATTAAAAACAATCGTAAATAAGCATTCTTACTCCTCTGTCCTTTTGCAAATAGGGAATCTAGAGTGTATTTCAATATAGTGGAACTGCTGGACTAAAAATTAAGCATATGTTCAAATTTATTATATGTTACTCTTTGCTCTTCTGATTGTATCACTTTATATCCCTTAAGAGCTTTCATTCTTCCATTGGCTTGTTGTCAGTTTGTGTTCTAGGTCTTCAAATTCTTTGCCTATCTTGAATGGTGTAAAATGATAGGTCAGCATTGTTATGTGTATTTCATTAACTACACATAAGATAATTCATGAAAACTTAGACATTTTGACATTTAGATTTCTCTTTTATGAAATGCCAGCTGATGTCATTTGCCACTTTTATTGTTTTATCTTGATTGTAGGAACTCATTACATATTCTCAAAACTATTTGTTAAAGGTACAACACATGTCCTCTACCAATCTATAGCCTGGGGTTTGATTGTCTTTTGTTTTTGTTTTGCTTTGTTTGTGTGTTTCTTTCTTACAGTTTTCTTTCGTTTGTTTTCTTACAGTTTTTCATAGTTAATGTATTTTAAGAAATTCTTATACTTTCAGTTGTTTGTAATTTTTGTATCTTGTTTAAGAAATTCTTCCTTAGCTCTAACATCATAAAGATATTCTATATTTTCTTCTAAATGTTTATTTTTCTTTTCATAGTTAGTTCTCTGAATAGGAATTTATATATGGTATGAGGTAGGCATTCAAGTCTGATCTGATGCTGTGAATCTGTCCTCACTGTCTCTTGACTTCAATAGGATTATAACAAATCTTGATGATTTGTAGGTAGGACAGACCTTAGTCTTAAAAATTGTCTTGATTGGGACGCCTGGGTGGCTCAGTTGGTTAAGCAGCTGCCTTCGGCTCAGGTCATGATCCCAGTGTCTTGGGATCAAGTCCCACATCGGGCTCCTTGCTCGGCAGGGAGCCTGCTTCTCCCTCTACCTCTGCCTGCCATTCTGTCTGCCTGTGCTCGCTCTCTCTCCCTCTCTCTGACAAATAAATAAAATCTAAAAAAAAAAAAAATTGTCTTGATTATTCTTGTTTTGCTGCTTTTTCATGTTAATTTTAGGATTTTCTCCTTAATTTCCAGAGGTTAAGGGGGTTTATATCCTGTCAGTATTTTGATTGAAATTGCTTTCAATTTGCAGATTAACTTGGGAATAATTTACATGAATAGGGTATATTGCTCCATTTTTAAAATCTTCTGTAATATCTTCCGTTAGTAAAGATACCTATTACTTCTTCCCCAAAAAGATACCTATTACTTCTCTAGGTCTTATACGTATTTTATTTGAATTTCATCCCAAGTCCTACTGTTTTTTTGTTTTAATTTTAACTTGTATTTTTTTGAATTACATTTTAAGCTGATTGCCAATATATACAAGAATGTAACTTATTTTCATATAATGATCTTTTTTTAAAAAATATATTTTATTTATTTATTTGACAAACAGAAATCACAAGCAGGCAGAGGGGCAGGCAGAGAGAGAGAGAGGAGGAAGCAGGCTCCTTGCCTAGCAGAGAGCCCGACACGGGGTTTGATCCCAGACCCTGACTGAGATCATGACCTGAGCCGAAGGCAGAGGCTTTAATCCACTGAGCTACCCAGGCACCCCTCATATAGTGATCTTAAGTCTAGCAACCTTGCTGACCTCTCATTAATTCTCTGATTTGTCTTTAGATTTTATTGGGTTTTCTGTGTAGATAGTCATATTGTCAAGAATAATTTTTCCCTTCCTAGTCTTTTTACCTTTTATTTCCTAACTTGCATTACTGCACTAGCTAGAACTCCCTAATAAATGAAGTTGAATTTACCATAGTTTTGTTTTGTTTTTAAGATTTTATTTGTCAGAGATAGAGCACGCACAAGCAGGGGGAGTGGCAGGCAGAGGGAGGGGTAGGCTCCCTGCTCAGCAGGGAGCCAGATGCAAGGCTCAATCCCAGGACCCCGATCATACCTGAGCTGAAGGCAGAGGCTTTAACCCACTGAGCCAACCAGGCACCCCTTATAGATTTTTGATAGATAACTTTTCTCTTTTCCAGTCCTGATACAGTGTATTAGGTATGGCATTGAATTTTATTTAATGCTTTTTTAGTACCATCATTTATAGAAATGGTTGTATGCTTACTTCCTTTAATACATTAATGGGGTTTGTTTTGTTAATAGATTTTTTAAACTGTTAAACATAAACATTTCTTTTCAATTAAACTAGCTTATTTTTGAGAGGGCAAGAAGGAATAGTGCATAAATGTATAGGTTTATAAAATGTTAAGGATTCAGCAGAAAGAAGCTGATCTTTTTTTTTTTTTTTTAAGATTTTATTTATTTATTTGACAGACAGAGATCACAAATAGGCAGAGAGGCAGGTAGAAAGAGAGAGAGGAGGAAGCAGGCTTCCCGCTGAGCAGAGAGCCCGATGTGGGACTTGATCCCAGGACCCTGAGATCATGACCTGAGCCGAAGGCAGTGGCTCAACCCACTGAGCCACCCAGGCGCCCCAAGAAGCTGATCTTTGCTCATTGAAATTCACTCCTAATTCAGCTGTACTCACTGATTTCAACCCATCTTTTAGAACTTTTTTTCTTAACTAACTTTAATTTTCATCTGAAATGCCCACATTTCTATAGAGAAGATAATAAATAGTAAAATGATAAGCACAGTGGTATAAACAGTAGGGGAAAATAATTGAAGAATGTTAAAAAAGATAATGTTTGTTTAGTTGCAGTTCAGTGATGTAAGACACGTTAGTTGTGAACACTAGTATTATAGCAGTTTAGTGAAGAAAACTTACCTGAAGGATTAAAGGAAAGGGAAATAAGCATGTTACTTACCATATTTTTATTTTCCTTTACCTATATACTTCTTTTTTTTAAGATTATATTTATTTATTTGACAGAGAGAGGCAGTGAGAGAGAGAACACAGCAGGGGGAGTGGGAGAAAGAGAAAGCAGGCGTCCTGCTAAGCAGGGAGCCCAGTGTGAGGCTCGATCCCAGGACCTTGGGATCATGATCTGAGCCGAAGGCAGATGCTTAACAACTGGGCCACCCAGGCACCCCTACCTATTTACTTCTTAAAAAATTAACCCAGAAGCAGTATGTGCTTATTTGATAGGTATCCTGTCAGCTTTTTTTTAATACATGAATATATTCTCACATTTTTAATAGAATAATATAATGTATACATTTTTCTAAAAGATGTATTTATTTGAAAGAGAGAGAGTGAACCTGCAGTGGGGAGAGATAGAGGGAGAAAGAAGCTCAAGCAGACTCCTCTGCTGAGCATGGAACCAATGTGGGGCTTGATCTCACATCACTGGGGTCACAACCTGAGCCAAAAGCCAGAGTTGGATACTTAACTGACTGTGCCTCCCAGGTGCCCCTAATGTATACATTTTTGAAACCACTATGGATTTGAATATGATATCTAGAATGCAAATACAGTCTATGGCTCCTGGCTGGGTCAGTTGGAAGAGCATGTAGCTTTTGATCCCAGGATGTTGAGTTAGAGCCCCACTTTGGGTGTAGAGATAACTTGAATAAAACTTAAAAAATAAAAAATAGAATGCTAATATAATCTTATCAGTCTCTTTTTTTTTTTTATTAGTTAGAAATTTCTAAAGTTTATCTGGATAGAAGTTTAGCAATGAGTACTGTTTTCTCTTAAATCTTACCTATAGAAGTACTCAAGGATGTGTACATATACAGACACACACACAGGCAAATAAAATATATATAAGGGCATCCATTGGAAAACTTTTGCAATCTTAAGAACCAATTTAATGATCCATCATTAGGGACATGAAATACATTCATGTCATGAGTTATCCTTTAAGTGTGAAAAAAAATGATGTGGTTTCATACCATAAATTTATCTGCAAGATCTATAATGAGAAAAAAATAATAAAAGCCCAGAATAGTGTTCCTAGTATTTTACCATTTGTGTTCTTTTTTATTAAGAGGAAAAGGGAGTATATATTCACTTAATTATCATGCACCAATACTGTGGAATAATATGAGGCCATTAAAAAAACGTACTGACATGGAAAGATCTCTAAGATATACTGTATATTTAAAAAATAATAAAACGAGTCATGGAACATTTATTATCTGATTTCATGTCAAAAGAAAGTTGCATGGGGGCCTCTGGGTGGCTCAGTCACAGAGCATGCAACTCTTGATCTCAGGGTCATGAGTTCAAGCCTCAGGTTGGGTAGAGCGCTTAATTTAAAAAGAAAAAAAATTCATGTACATTGTTATCTTTGCCTATCAAAAAAACCAGGATATGTACATAACTACTAATAATGGTTCTTTTTTTATTATTTTTAATATTTTTAATTTATTTATTTGACACAGAGAGATCACAAGTAGGCAGAGAGGCAGGCAGAGAGAGAGGGGAAAGCAGGCTCCCTGCAGAGCAGAGAGCCCGATGTGGGCCTTGATCCCAGGACCCTGGGATCATGACCTGAGCTAAAGGCTGATGCCTAACCGACTGAGCCACCCAGGCACCCCCTAATAATGGTTATTTCTTTTTTCTTTTTTTTTTTTAAGATTTCGTTTATTTATTTGACAGATTGAGATCACAGGTAGGCAGAGAGGCAGGCAGAGAGAGAGGAAGGGAAGCAGACTCCCTGCTGAGGAGAGAGCCTGATGCGGGGCTCCATCCAAAGACTCTGATATCATGACCTGGGCCAAAGGCAGAGGTTTTAACCTACTGAGCCACTCAGGGGCCCCAATAATGGTTATTTCTTAAAGATACGTGGAGAGGGGGAAGTTGAGTTGGGAGGAAATCTTTATTCTGTATATCTGCATTTTTTATGAGGAGACATCATTCATATAGTCTGGAGTAAAGGAAAAAGTACTATATGCTCACTATAATAATGAAGATACAAAATTAAAAAGAAAATAACATGCATAATAGCTTTACCTCCCACATTTATCCTGAGGTAACTACTGTTAAAGCCTTGATAAACATCCTCCCAGAGGTGAGGGACATTTTATGGAGGACATTTAATCCTTAAACCAAGGAGAGGGAAAGAAAGAGCACCACATTAAATGTTTATACTTAGCAGCAAAAGACCTTTTTTTTTTTTTTTTTTTTAAGCAGAAAAATAATGTGATAGTGTGTAGCTTCTTGTCTGTTTTGGTTTTGATTTTCACTGTATCCCCAATACCTTTATGGCACATAATGGCCCCCAGTTAAGTATGTGTTTAAGAAATGAGCGATGGGGATGCCTGGGTGGCACCATTGGTTGAGCAGCTGCCTTTGGCTCAGGTCATGATCCCAGTGTCCTGGGATCGAGTCCCACATCAGGCTTCTTGCTTAGTGGGGAGCCTGCTCCTCCCTCTGCCTCTGCCTGTGGACTCTATCTGCCTGAGCTCACTCTCTCGCTCTCTTTCTCTAACAAATAAATAAAATCTTTAAAAAAAAGAAAGAAAGAAAGAAAGAAATGAATGATGGTGTTCTACTAACCATTGGTGAAGCTCTTCCAGTTCTGAAGCCCAAGATTAATAAATTGTGGTGGTTGACTATTAGAGAACCAGACAGCTAGATGACATTGGGCAGATACTCTTTATTTATTACTTCCTGTAGTTCAGATTAGGACCAACAACATGTAATACCACTGTCTTCTCACATCTGTACAAGACAGGGAAAGCTTTCACTAGAATAGATTAAGCCAGGGTGGCATAGAAAGCTTTAAGAAGCAATATCTAACTTTTTCATCTTAAGGGCTCTGGCGTTTGTCCCCTTACAAGGCCTTATCTCATACCCAGCACACTTCTCTGGGTATATGTAGCAGAGAATGGTATTATTCACTTACCCATGAAGAAAGCTAGATTATAAAAACTGTAGGACTTGGCTTTTCTTGTGTCTTCCAGTCAGCCAGCCATTAAATTGAAACTGCTCAATTCAGTAGTGCTTCTTTATATATATAAGTATGCATAAAGAATAATTATAATTCTATAATTAGTTAATTATCATGGAAACTGAATGCAATTTTCTGAATTTTCTTATGGAAACATTAACTCATACTATTTTTTGTTTTTCTTTTTAGTTTCTGCCACTGCCTTCTACAAAGCACAACCTGTAATTCAGTTCATGTGTGAAGTTCTTGACATTCATAATATTGATGAGCAGCCAAGACCTCTGACTGATTCTCATCGGGTAAAATTCACCAAAGAGATAAAAGGTGAAATAATTAGCATTTGGAACAACTTAACAATAAAATGCATGAATGTAACAAACTTTTATTGAAAAAAAATTTTTTAAAGTCTATCCATGTAACATCATCTGTGAAAATATAGATTATAAAATGTTACATTAAATTCATTGCCATTACATCTTAGTGTTTGAATGAAAGAAGTGCCAAGTAATGAAGTTAATATTGATACCAGCTAATTTTTCATTAATACTTTCTGTTAGTAGCCAAAGGTATAAGAAGAATATCTCATGGGAAAATGTTTCTATAATACTGTTAAAAGTTACTCCAAAAACATTGTTTTATCAGAGCTGGGGTCATTGTTTTAACATATTCTAAAATAGTGACTTCCTTATTTTTCTGAAACGATTGAATATTTTATTCCTTTGAAACTTTATGGATACAGGGCTAGCCTGTTTCATGTGTTATTTTGGAGTTGGAACTTCGTTGTTTTGTGTACATTATATAGTTGTTCATTGACGTTGCCTATATTAAATAGTAGCTAAGATCTGTACAGTGGTGTTGCATCCTATGTATATTTTACTAACATAAATTCATCTCTACATAGTCTTCTAGAGAGAAAAAGAAAAATACTTTGTGTTCTAAAATTTGTATTGTGTTTATTTCATCTTTATATAAATGTACATTTCTATATACACTTAAATACACATTTACCATTTCATATGTAAACCCATAAATACTGTATCAGTAATTTAAGGAATTTTTCAAGAGTAATTTTGATTGTATAAAATTCTTGTCTTGTTCAAAGTTAGAACCTGTTGCTCAAGTAAGATGTGACTCCACTGTATTTAGTTCTTTATTTAGGCATGAAGAAGAATTAGATATTCTCTAATTAGAATTAATAGTATAAATTCTGTTTATAAAAATGTCAAATCTTAAATAGAAATAGTTATTTTTTTATTTAAGATTTTAACTGTTGCAAATAATTTTCAGCTTCTGGTTTGAATGAAACATTGAAGTTTGTTCACTGAACATCTTTCAGTTCCCCGAATGAGTTAGAATAGCTCAATGCATCCTGCTTGCTCCAATAATCATTCATTCAATACCTAGGAGAGAGATAGTCATTGTTAATGAAACATTTAAAAGGAAAATCCTTCCTGCTTTGAAAATGAGCATCCATTTATCTAAAGTTACTTAAATGCCAAAATAATAAAGTGTTATATATAGTGTATTGCAACCATACCATTGTCCTTTCATAATCTGTATTAACTGCACAGTTAGCATTGTCAAGAGGTTAGTGCATTACCCACCATTAATGTGTGATCATCAAAATGCCATGGTTTCCAGTGGAGTTGCTGCTTAGTTACCACCTCTGATATCATGAAGTCACTTACATTATTTTGCGGTAACTATGCAATCAACTCATATCACCACTCTATCACAGAAAATACAAGATGTACAGAACAAGGATGCAACTGCTGCCCGAAGAGCATGGACTCGATCTTAACTTCAACTGCTCAGGGGCCCAAAGAAATGACTGAAAAAATGACTAGAAAGCATTATAAAGTTGATGTTATAGTGAAGGTAAAGCCAAGTTTATAGGTTAAATATTTGATTTATTAAAGCCAAAATTTTTTTGGTTGGATGGAGGGTTTTGGGAGGGACTGGGCAGAGAATTATCTAGTCCATTTTTTTAAATTTTTGCTAACCCCTGGATTGGGTCAAATCCTTAGGCACCTAAGACCCTAGATTTGGGGTAGAAAATTCTGAGTTGGATCTAACTGGCCAACTGATTATTTTTTTTCCCTCCATTCAAAGTCCAAAAGACTTTGTTGACTTTTTGGGGGGGTTTTGTTGTTGTTTTTTAAAATACATACATACATCATATAACCCTACCATGGAAATTCAAGAGAATCAGAGTTATGTATTCTGTGCTATATATTTGGGCTTAATTTTTAGCCAGCATAAAGAATTTGATGATAACTGTTAAATAGTGATACAAAGTGTGCTATAATGAATAGATTTCCTTAGCATTTATTTGGTTCTAGTTGAACTTTTATCTAAATATTTAACAGTAACTTCAGGGTGTTCCTTTGTACAATTATTCATCATGGTTAAACAAATATTGGGACAAGTGTATGGCAGAAGTACCATATGTTTATAAAAGAACCAATTTATTTTTGGTAAAACCTTTCTTAGTAGGCTATTCGAATCTTAAAATAACTTCTGTAATTCAGGGGAAAACTAGTAGAAAATAGCTAAGTGGTGTAGATAACAGAAAAAAATTTCTAAAACATAGTATTTCAGAACATAATATTTTTTACATGCTGCTTCATGTTGTTACTTCATATTGCTTCCTTCACATTTCCTTCTTACGAGACCTTCTTTAGATAATATTTTCTAGTCTTCTTTATAATATAAAGGCATAGTATATGCTCTAATCTGAAATTTTAGTTTTATAAAGGTAATTACCAATAAAAACTACTTACCACTGATTGAGTTAGGAGTACTTCTCAAGAAAAATCCATACCAATTTGGTACAATGACACTATGTCCATTTAACATCTTAATTTGTGCTGATACATTAGAAGAAAATATTACTATGAGTGAACTTTGTGTCTGGTACTGCAGTTAATAATTAGATAGGAAAATAAATAACACTGTTGCAGGATTTCTCAGCCTGGCCAGTATTGATATTTTGGGCTGGATAATTCTTTGTTGTGGTCTGGAGTGGAGGTCATCCTGTCCCATGCATTGTAGGATATTTAGCATCCCTGGATCCAAAAATCCCTAAATCTAGCATCCATTAAATGCCAGTAACACACCCCATTCCTAATAATTAAAACTATCTTCAGACATTACCAGAGGTTCCCTGGAGGGCAAAATTGCATGTGGTTGAGAACCACTGCACAATAGGAATCACAAATGTAACAGGGAAATAATACAAAAGTAATACCATAAATACTATCAGGAAACTAAAAGTTGTCTTTCATCTACCCCTTTCTAGATTTTCTGCCTTAGGAGTCTAGGCTATAGTAATAGAGTTGCTATAAGTGGTGGCCACAGTTTGTTAACTCTTCTGTAGGTAGCTCCAAGATGGCACTCTCAAATACGATAGCACCAGCCGCATGTAGCTATTTAAGTTAATTAAATTAAAATAAATGTTCACTTTCTTAGTTACACTACCCACATTTAATGTGCCAGACGTAGAACATCCCATCATCTCAGAAAGTTCTATTGGACAGCACTGCTTAAGAAAATTAATCCCAGAGAATTTCACCAGTGGCTTAAAAAACCATTGCTTCACTTTCTAAAGAAGGCCTGGGATCTTCAAACTGTGGTCCATAGATGAACTGCAAGGATCCAGGAACATCTAAAATCATAAGCTAAATTATGTGTTTATGCAATTTTCTGAGAGTTTATTGCTTTCATCAGATTCTCAAAGGGGTCAGTGATAAGAAGATAGGGTGCTCTAAATTATTTTGGTTGCATTTAATTTCTGATAAGTCAATATCAGCTGTGTCACTCTCGTACACTTCAGATAAATTGTTACTCTCCTTCTGTTAAAGGGGCCTGGAATTTTTTTTCTTCCTACTTTAAAAATCTTTGAAGGACTTCCTTCTTGAGATCCATGAAGTTCTGATCTTCAGTCACTATGTGATGACTGGCATACTTTGAAAATTATAGAGTATGTTGAGAATTATTACAACTCCTCTTTTATTCCTCCTTTCTTCTCCCAGCATAAGTACCTAAATTTATTATAAACAGGGTTGGTTTGTTTGTTTTTTTTTTCTAATTAATGGGGAACTTTGCCCCTTGTTCTTTAGGCTTTGCAAATTTTATGCTTCTGTTTTTTAATGTGTAGAGCTTGATAAGACAGGGAAAAATGTTTGGAGTTAGATCTATCAATATTGTAATCTTTACTAGCAATGTTATTTATAAAATCCTTTATTAATATCATATTGCCTATATCACAGATTTTCTGTTTAGAATTTGAGTTTGTATAGTAGTGAATAGGCTTTAGAAATACTCAACATGTATACTCAACCTCATTTTTTCTTGTTGGGAACAGGTCTGAAGGTTGAAGTGACTCATTGTGGAACAATGAGACGGAAATACCGTGTTTGTAATGTAACAAGAAGGCCTGCCAGTCATCAAACGTAAGAAAAGCTGGTGTTTGTCAGAGCAGAGATTGATGTGAGGCAGCTTGGTCTAGTTAGTGGTTTGGGAGTTTTGCTCACCATAATAAGATGAGAGTTGTTAATGTGTACTTTTTTTTTTTTTTCCAGCTTTCCTTTACAGTTAGAAAACGGTCAAACTGTGGAGAGAACAGTAGCACAGTATTTCAGAGAAAAGTATACTCTTCAGCTGAAGTACCCACACCTTCCTTGTCTGCAAGTGGGGCAGGAACAGAAACATACCTACCTGCCACTAGAAGTAATGTGTTTAGGCTGTTTTTTAATATCACCTTGTTCATTTTTTCTTTGGGGGTTTTTTATGGCATATAACTTCATGCTCTCACATTTATTTTGGAGATTGAACTGTTTCTAAATTTTACTTTATTTTAAAATTTTAATAATGAAATAATATGGAAAATTTCATCCATAATCCTACCACTCTACAGTAACTACTGTTAACATTTTGGTACACTTCTTTTCAGCCTTTTTATCCAGTGTACATTTTATCTTGTTAATAATCATACTGTAAAACAGTATTGTTTACTATTTTATTTAACATAATATTAAAAAGAAGTTTAGTGATAGATTTTAAAATTTTAATTTTGCATGTAATTGGCAGTGAGAGTTAAAAAGATAAATACATCCAGTACAAAACTTTTTTCTGTTTGTAGGTCTGTAATATTGTGGCAGGGCAACGATGTATCAAGAAGTTAACAGACAATCAGACTTCCACAATGATCAAGGCAACAGCAAGATCTGCGCCAGATAGACAAGAGGAAATTAGCAGATTGGTTAGTACTCGACTCTAGAAATGAGAATTAAAAATATTTTAGGGTGGGGGTTCCTGCGTTGCTCAGTGTTAAGCATCTGCCTCCGGCTCAGGTCATGATCCTAGGGTCCTGGGGTGGAGCCCAGAGTCAGGCTCCCTGCTCAGCAAGTAGTTGGCTTCTCCTCTCTCTGCTTCTTCCCCCATTTGTTCTCTGTCTCTCTCTCTCTCTCTCTCTCTCAAACAAATAAATAAATAAAGTTGGGGTGAGGTACAACTAAAGAGCCATCTCCTTATCAGCTCGTAACCATTTCACAGACTGTCAGATTTAAAAGGGATCATGGAAGTCGAAGTCATCTAGTGGTGTTCTAGGAGTAACCCTTAAAGTGTTCTATGAGAGCCATTAGATCCTTGTAATTTAACCTAGAGCTCTTTAATTAAATCTAGAGCAGCTGCTCTCAGAACCAATGTTTCAATTTAGTGAACTGAACTTCATTACCTCCCACCTAAAAGAGAAAGGGCGAAGGAAAAAAAGCCAGTGTATTATGTCTAGCAATGGTGAGTCTTAACCCTCAGTACGATTGTTTAGCCACCTTCATCAGACTGGTAACTGTATAGGATGAATAAAGAAATATGAGACTGCTCCAGTCATTTTGAATACCCTTTGTATTATGCAAGTGAAGAGAAAAAAGTCTAGAAATAGGAATATTACTTTGGGTAATAGTGAAGATTGTTATAAAAGGATTATAAAACTGGCCCTTTTGGGCGCCTGGGTGGCTCAGTGGGTTAAGCCGCCGCCTTCAGCTCAGGTCATGATCTCAGGGTCCTGGGATCGAGTCCCGCATCGGGCTTTCTGCTCAGCAGGGAGCCTGCTTCCCTCTCTCTCTCTGCCTGCCTCTCCATCTACTTGTGATTTCTCTCTGTCAAATAAATAAAATCTTTAAAAAAAAAAAAGAAAAAAAAGTGGCCCTTGCATTTTGTAAGCCAATGACAGGGAAAAAGAGACTTTTTTCCAAAATGGTTTTATAAAGAGTAAAAATTATTATATGATACTTAATTAGGAGAATGTAGGTTGGTTTTCATGATGGATTTTTTTTCTGATCTATTATGATGGGATTTTAAGACATTTAAGAGGCTAAACCTCTCACTATCTCTAAAATTTCAGTAATTAGTTCTAACTCAGTTTATTCTAACTTTTCTTCCAAAGAGGTAATATTGTACCATGGCTAAAAGCATAGGCTTTGGAATCTTAACAGCTCTGGGTCCAAAGTCTATCTTCTTCATTTACTTACTGTTACTGTTACATTATTGCAATTACAGCATCCAGAAGACTAGTGCAGTGATTGAGTAGGAACTCTAGAATCAGAACATACACGGTTTCAGATTCTGTGTCACTTGCTTAGCTAGATGGTTTTTAGGCCAGTCATTTAACTTTATTAAATTTTAGACTTATCCTCTGTAGAGATAACAGACCTCCTTTTATAGTTACAAGGTTGTTGTGGAGAAATTAATTATAAAACTTAACACCAAGCACATCATACAACAAGTTTTTATTTATAGTAGTTGTTACTCTTTGTAACCTTACTATGAAGATATACTAAAACACACCAGAAATGAATGGCATTTAAAGAAACATTAGTGCCTAACCTTAAACAACCACTTCTGCTTATTGTGGGAAGATTCTTTTTAAATATTTAGATTACATAGGGTTTTTTTAATGGTTTGTTCCTCAAACACTTGAACACCACCTTCATTTAGTAACCTCATTTGACTTTTACTCTGAAACTGAGTAAATATGTTTTGAAAAACACAGTTACTATAGCATGGTATAAACATGAATTATGGGCGCCTGGGTGGCTCAGTGGGTTAAGCCGCTGCGTTCGGCTCGGGTCGTGATCTCGGGGTCCTGGGATCGAGTCCCGCGTCGGGCTCTCTGCTCAGCAGGGAGCCTGCTTCCCTCTCTCTCTCTCTCTCTGCCTGCCTCTCCATCTACTTGTGATTTCTCTCTGTCAAATAAATAAATTAAAAAAAAATTTAAAAAAAAAAAAAACATGAATTATATTCTGAGGTCCAAGTCTATACTGAATTAATTTTTTTTTTTTTTAAAGATTTTACTTATTTGTCAGAGAGCGTGAAAGAGACCACAAGCAGAGGGGAGAGGCAGGCAGAGGGAGAAGCAGGCTCCCCGCAGAGCAAGGAGTCTGAGGTGTGGGACTTGATCCTAGGACACTGGGATCATGACCAGAACTGAAGGCAGACGCTTGAGCGAGTCAGCTCTCCAGGCATCCCAAAATTCTTTATCAACCAGTATTGCACTGTATGTTAACTAACAAAATTTAAATTTAAAAAAATCTTTTTTATCTTTGTAACTGTGGATATATCATGTAAAAATTATCATCTGTATCATATTGGCTTTCTTAACTGTCTCAAGTGTATTGCATTGAATAATTTTATAATATGGTACTTTTTATCTGAAAATATTCAAGTAATTTTATATAAGTTGTAAATCAAGTAATTAGGTAAAAAAAGCCTTTAAGATCATCAATATCTGCTATCAAACTTTATGTAAAATAAATTTTAATAACATATGTCTGGATCTTCTAATTAGAAGTCCTTAACATTTTTTAGGTCAGGAATTTCTTGCTCTTTTGATCTCTAGGCCACCCTCTCCAAAGCGCATTAGATTTAATCATGTAGAATTGGCATCTTCATAGATTGCAAATAATTGAAATTTCTTATTTTTCAGCCTAATACATTTAAATTTCTGTAAATTACCAGGAGGTTCACAAATTTCCTGTGGTCCATTCATGATCTGTCATCCCAGATTAAGATTTCTCATCCTATACTTAGGGCATCATTGACTAGATCCAAAACATTGTGGACATAGTGAAGAAAAGAAAACAGAGGCTTCTAATGAACGAAGCGGGGACTTGGGGGAAGTTCTGAAAGTAACTACGATTTTTTCTGTTAGGTAAGAAGTGCAAATTATGAAACAGATCCATTTGTTCAGGAGTTTCAATTCAAAGTTCGGGATGAAATGGCCCATGTAACCGGACGTGTACTTCCAGCACCTATGCTGCAGTATGGAGGACGGGTAAAACCTCTTGATAATTTTTTAAATATAAACATACAGCTTCTATTTACAGAGAGAAGAGCATCCTAGCTAAGTCTGAGTTTCGGAAAGTGGTGTGTTTTTTTGTTGTGGTTTTGTTTTGGGGGGGGGTGGGTTTTTTTTTGCTCCAACAGTACTTTTTTGTTTCAAGGTATTTTTGCTTAAGTTTATAGTTTTGGGTTTATATGATTAAAAAATATAACTAATACTGATTTAGAGCAGCATTTTACATGATAATCAGATATTTATCAATTCAGCAATTTGAAATGCTTTATCAGCTCAGTGAAGTAAATTGTATATTAAGTGTTTTCTTCTTTTTTGCCTTATTTCTCTTTCTCCTTTTTCTGTAGAATCGGACAGTAGCCACACCAAGCCATGGAGTGTGGGACATGCGGGGGAAGCAGTTTCACACAGGAGTTGAGATAAAAATGTGGGCTATAGCTTGTTTTGCCACACAGAGGCAGTGCAGAGAAGAAATACTGAAGTAAGGCGTGTCATTAGTTTGGTTTGGGGAACTTTTTGTGTTTCAGTTTTATGTTTCGATTTTAAACAACTCAGCTAATGTTCTAACCAGTGTTGTCTCAATAGGGAATATATTTAATCACTGAAACTTTGAAAATGTTTCTTCTCAATAGTTTGATGGAGAATTCTGAATTTGTTAGTCGGTAAAATCATTGATGCATTCTCCTAGGCATCCTAACAGTCTAGCTTATGTGGTACAGGAGCATCATTGGCTTTTTATGGCAAATAGGTTAGGTTTAATTCCCAGCCTTACCAATTTGTAGCTTTATTACCATGAATAATTGATATAATTTCATTATGCTTCAGTTTTCACCTTTTTAGAGATAACAGTACCTATCTCTTAAGTGAGGGTTAAAGAAGGTCCTTATTTCTCAATTGAGGTCCTTAAAAGAGTGACTCTTCGTTTTCACTTACTTACTTCTGAAAATTTGGCCTCCATCTCTACCACTTTCCCTGTTCCCCAGATTCTTTTCCTCAGCATATAAGTGCTCAATAATCTTCTGTTCAAATTAAAAATTCATCAATTTTCAATTTACCTAATTGAAATAAATGCTTCCAGCCTTCTATTTTCTCACCGTCTTAGAAATCCTAGTGCTGGGGCACCTGGGTGGCTTAGTGGGTTAGGCCTCTGCCTTCTGCCCAGCTCAGTGTCTCAAGGTCCTAGGATCAGGCCCCCCGTCGGGCTGTCTGCTAGGCAGGGAGCTTGTTTTCCCCCTCTCTCTGCCTGCCTCTGCCTCTTTGTGATCTCTCTCTCTGTCAAATAAATAAATAAAAATCTTTAAAAAAATGAAATCCTAGTGCTCTTCTGAAACTAGTTTCTGGAAGATCTCCAATCGATTATAAATTCTAATGGTCTTTCCTCAGCCATTATTTTTCTCAAAATTTGTGCAACATTAAATACAGTTGACTATTTCTTTACATTTTCTCCGTTCTTGCCCTTCTGGTTTCTTTTTATCACTTTGGCTTTTCTTCTTCTGGGTCTTCCCTCCTTGGGACCCTCAGGTCTTTGAGACCTTGGCAGTCTCGAAGGCTTCTGCTGTCATTCTTGTTTGAGGAACAATGCTGTCATGAAAGAGTACCACCTCCATTTGTGACTACAGCCCCCCTAAAACTTTCAGGATTTTCTTAACAAAGAATAACAATAAAAATTAGTAGGACATTGAAAATCTTTCACCTGCCTCTTAAGCCCCTTCTCTATTTTCCCATATTCTGGACAAAGAAACTAAAGCACTATATTCCCTATATCTCCCTGGCACTTTTTTTTATTTTTATTTTTATTTTCTCTTTTTGATCATGCTGCTCTTTACTGAAAATGCCTCCTTCCTATCCCTGCTTCTCTAAATAATACCCAATCTTCTGTGATTGTGATGCTAGAAATAATCTGTCTTAACTCGAAACACACTAGTTCATCAGTATTTTCTCTCTTTGCTCTTGTCACTTTCTCTGTGAAATACAGTTGTTCTGTTTATCTGTAAATTTACCTCTCCTCTAAAATCTAATTTTCTTAAGAAAATGATTATTGTCTAATTTAAATCTCCACTAATAAGATCCTAAAAATATACCCCTAATGAATAGTTCTTCAAAGATATAGAGGCCTGGGGCGCCTGGGTGGCTCAGTGGGTTGAAGCCTCTGCCTTCGGCTCAGGTCGTGATCCCAGGGTCCTGGGATCAAGCCCCGCATCGGGCTGTCTGCTCCGCGGAGAGCCTGCTTCCTCCTCTCTCTCTCTCTCTCTCTGCCTGCCTCTCTGCCTACTTGTGATCTCTGTCTGTCAAATAAAAAAAAAAAAAAAAAAAAAGGAAAAAAAAAAAAAAAGATATAGAGGCCAGTTTACCAACAAGGCCAGTTCAGAGTTTGCCTTACCTTCTTCGTATGAGAAATAATAAGATTTTTTTATTTGATTCTGTTTACTTTTTTTATTAGCTCCAAATTTCTAAATGTATATCTTAAGGTTCACTTAATACACATTTTTTTTTAATTAAAGATTTTATTTGTTTATTTGTCAGAGAGAGTGAGCACAGGCAGACAGAGTGGCAGGCAGAGGCAGAGGGAGAAGCAGGCTCCCCACTGAGCAAGGAGCCTTATGCAGGACCTGAGCCGAAGGCAGCTGCTTAACCAACTGAGCCACCCAGGCGTCCCTAATACACACTTTTTCCCCAAAGTTTTCATTCCCTGCTTTCAAGTAAACTGTCATAAAGACAGTTTACTACAATGCTGTGATCATCTTATTCGACCTCCAGAGTCGAATAAGTTTCTCAGTTGTTCCTCAAGCACAGAGTTATTCTTTTCGTTTTACATTTGTTATTTATGGTTTGCTAGAACTCTCATAATCTTTTGGCTTATGGTTCTTGTTCAGGCTGACTGAAAATACCCAACTTCATACCTTTTGAATTAAACATTAATAAGGAAAAGGAAAAGAAAGGAATTCCTACAAGCTTCATCTCTGAGGGAATGAGTGTTTTTGCTCAAAGATAACTCAGATCCTTGACTTAAGACCTTACTCTTGTTTTATAAACAAGTGAAGTGATTGTTAAATCATGATATCATTAGGCTAAATGCAGAATTTTGTTTAAATATGGAATTATTAGTCTTTTGTTGTTTTTAGTGTGGCTAAAAGTACATTGAAGTACTACCTGCCTCATTTGTTTTTAAATGTGGTTTCACTTTTTTTTTTTTTTAATTCTTAATTTTTTCTGGGAATACAATCTTTGCTGCTATCCTAGTTTCAGATACATAGTATTGTGGAAACAAATTTTGGATTAGATCATACTTCTGACTCTACCATTTATCTAACCTTTTGACATTGGTGAGATACTTAATGTCCTTGAAACTATGTCCTGATCTACTAAATGGGAATAATAATTCACCTACCACCTTCTTATGAATGTCATCATGATCAAATTAGAAAATGTACAACAGTAGATTAAATTTATGAAACTCTTACCATGTCTTGGGTGGTGTTACTGAGTTCATGTATTATGTCATTTATTATTGACACCAGCCCTATAATAGAAGTAATCATCTTACAGATGAGAGGAGCTGAAAAATTTGTCTTACTATTTCACAGCTATCAGGTAACAGAACCCGAATTGAAACCTGTCATCCTAACTCTAGAACTGAAGTCTTAACCAGCATACTCTATCACTAGTGCCCTTTGTAAACTACGCAATGCCACATTATTATATAGCAGTGTTCCTAGTTTGCACAATCGATTACTGACCAGCCACTCCTTTAATATCAGTAAGCCTTGGTGACCTCTTCATATGCGGAGCACACAAATCGTTGCTTCATTCTCTATTCACTTCTCAAACTTTCCATTCCACTTTGTAGGTGTGGATGACTAGACAAAGGATTTAGTTTTAGTGATTTCTTCTCCTAGGGGTTTCACGGACCAGCTGCGTAAGATTTCTAAAGATGCAGGGATGCCCATCCAGGGCCAGCCTTGCTTCTGCAAATATGCGCAAGGGGCAGACAGCGTGGAGCCCATGTTCCGGCATCTCAAGAACACCTACTCTGGGCTACAGCTCATTATCGTCATCCTGCCAGGGAAGACGCCCGTGTATGGTAAGGATATCTTAAGATTGCATTCTTCCTCAAGTACTTAGTGTTCCTTTTAAAATTTTGCTAAAACATATCCTAAAATTTTGAAACATTAAAACATATTTTAATAGCTGCTATATTTAAAACCTTGTAGGGTTACTTTAAAAAGGCAAATCAGTAAAGGAGGCACGACAAAACAATGGTTAAAGAATTATTTCTTTAGGGGTGCCTGGGTGGCTCAGTGGGTTAAGCCGCTGCCTTCGGCTCAGGTCATGATCTCAGGGTCCTGGGATCGAGTCCCGCATCGGGCTCTCTGCTCAGCAGGGAGCCTGCTTCCCCCTCTCTCTCTCTGCCTGCCTCTCCATCTACTTGTGATTTCTCTCTGTCAAATAAATAAATAAAATCTTTAAAAAAAAAAAAAAAAGAATTATTTCTTTAAAATGGCACTAAGAGGGGCACCTGGGTGGCTTAGTCAGTTAAGCCGCTGCCTTTGGCTCGGGTCATGATCTCAGGGTCCTGGGATTTTTGAGCCCCACATCGGGCCCTCTGCTTGGCAGGAAGCCTGCTTCTGCCTTTGCTTCTCCCTCTGCCTTTGCTTCTCCCTCTCCCTTTGCTCCTCCCCTTGCTCATGCTGTCTCTCACTCTCTCTCTCTCTCAGATAAATAAATCAAAAATTTTTTTAAAGAATGGCATTAAGATAACTTGCATGTCAATATAACGTAGTGGTTAAAAGCACAGACTCCAGGGGCACCTGGGTGGCTTAGTCAATTAAGCATCCAGCTCTTGATATGATCTCAGAGTCATGGGATTGAGCCGTATGTTGGGCTCTGCTCTCAGCAGGTAGTCTGCTTGAGATTCTCTCTTTCCCTCTTCCTCTCCCTCTGCCCCTCACACACTCTCACTCTTTCACTCTCTCTCTCTTGGATAAGTAAATCCTTAAGGGTTCCAGGGGAAGCACAGGCTCTGGAGTCAGACAGTTCTGCTTAAGACCCAGGCTCTGCCAGATAACTACCTGTAGGAATCTAGCTGAATTACTTAACCATAATAGGCTTTAGTTTTCTCATCTTTGAAACTGGTATTCTAAAAATAACTAACCTATACAAGATAGGTATAAAGATGAAATAAATTTACATCTGTAAGCAGAGTGTAGAATAATAACTGTTACATAGTAAGTACTCAGTAAATGATAGCTATTATTTTTGTTAACAAATTAAAATTTAGTGAGATTAATAAGTTAAACATAAATCATTGAATTGTAGAAAAATACAAAGGAAGTATAATTTTCAAACTACTAACAGTGTAATTGTCTAGGTTTAGAAATGATAGAATAGTTCACCCAAAAAAATTGTTAGATTTACTGCATAAAAATGGAGTTTTCTGTAGGTCACAGATACATAACTAAATTTAAAGGAAACCAAATAAAATAAATAAATAAGTAAATGGAAACCAGTAGAATCTAAAATATATTTGCCACAAATGCAGACAACAAAGGGCTCATTTATTATTAAAATATCTGTATTGTTCCGTTGTTGTGATCGAAGAAAATAATCCTATGTCCTTTTAGATTAATGAGCAAAGAGTATAAACCAAAATTTCTCAAGGAAAACAAAACCAGTAAATATATAGAAAGTGTTGGTTTGGGGCACCTGCGTGGCTCAGTGGGTTAAAGCCTCTGCCTTCGGCTTAGGTCATGATCCCAGGTCCTGGAATCGAGCCCCACATCGGGCTCTCTGCTCAGCTGGAAGCCTGCTTCCTCCTCTCTCTCTGTCTGCCTCTCTGCCTACTTGTGATCTCTGTCTGTCAAATAAACAAATAAAATCTTAAAAAAAAAAAAAAAAGTGTTGGTCTTCACTAATAGATAAAGAAAACTACAAGTAAATAAAAGTGAAATTTTATGTTACGAAATTAGCATATGTGTTTAAATATTATAATATTTAGCGCTTGTGAGGATGCAGTGAATCTAGAATTTTAATATATCACTGATGGCCTTGTTCTTTTATATATATATATATATATTTTATTCATTTGACAGCACAAGCAGGGGGAGCAGCAGGCAGAGGGAGAGGGAAAAGCAGGCTCCCCACTGAGTAAGGAGCCCGATGCGGGGCTCGATCCCAGGACCCTGGGATCATGACCTGAGTCGAGGCAGACAATCGGCTGAGCCACCCAGGCACCCCAATATAAATTTTTTTTAAAGGTTTTATTTATTTGAGAGAGTGTGTATGTGCACAAGCCAGGTGGGAAGAAGGAGAAGGAGAGGAAATTTCAAGCAGACTCCATGCTGATTGTGGAGCCCAACATGGGGTCTCAATCTTATGTGAGATCATGACCCAAGCCAAAATTAGGAGTCAGGTACTTAACTGACGCAGCCACCCAAGCGCCCCAGCAGAATAAATTGATAATATCCTTTCTATCAAAAGTATAAAAATGTGGTTTTAACCTGTGATTCAGTATTTTTAATTACAGAAGTGTGTTCACTGGAAAGAATTCATAATAGTGAAAAATCTGTATGTACAAATTTTCATAATTATATCTGTGATTTTTAAAAATTATTAAGATCTGGTTTTAACAAAACAGGACAAAACCAGAGAGACTCTTAATCTCAGGAAACAAACTGAGGGTTACTGGAGTAGAGTGGGGTGGAAGGGATGGCATGTCTGGGTGATGGACATTGGGAGGGTATGTGCTATGGTGAGTGCTGTGAATTGTGTAAGACTGATGAATCGTACACCTGTACCCCTGATACAAATAATACATTATATGTTAATTTAAAAAAAGAAGAACTGGTTTTAAACAATGAGTAAGTTACAGTATATTGATGAAATAGTGTGCAGTGATTATAAATGATAGTTATGAAATTCCAAAGATATTTTTTAAGCTGTGATAAAATATAGAAGGTTTTTAAGTCAAAGAATTTGTAAATCAGTAAGGAAAAGGCAAACAACTCACTGAAAAAATAGACAAAGGACATAAAACAGAAAAACAAATGGTCAGTTATCTTATAAAAAGATGTTCAGGGCCACGTAGGTCGTTCAGTCAATTAAGTGTCTTCCTTCAGGTCAGGTCATAATCCCAGGGTTCTGGGATGGAGCCCTGCCCGAGGCTCTGTGCTTAGCAGGGAGCCTGCGTTTCCCTCTCCTTCTGCCTGCTACTCCCCCTGCTTGTGCTCTCTCTCTGTGTCAAATAAATAAAATCTTTAAAAAATAAAAATAAAAAATAAGTTTTAGATTTACAGAAAAATTAAGCTGATCACTAGAGAGTTCCTACATGTTTACCCCTTGCCCTACACACAGCTTACTGTATTTTTAACATCTTGTTTGGTATGTTTAATGAACCAGTACTGATAAATTAATATTAATATGTTATCCACAGTAGGTATTAAGGTTCACTCTTTGTGTTGTACATGTCTGTGGGTTTTGATAAATATATAACATTGTATATACAGTATTGGGTCCCCCAATAATGGGTCCATGGTCAAAGGAGCGAGACTGATACAAAGCGAAGGTCAAGCAAAGCTTTATTTTGTGCCAAGCATCAAGATTCAGACCAACTGTCAAACAGACCGGTGGGGGCCGCCCCTTACAGAGAGGGCGACCCCTCCCTGCTTTCCAGACAACTTTTATAGAGCAAAGGCCATGTGGTTGGGCCTGGCCACACAAAGGTGGCTAGTGAGATTGCAATACACAGAGAAAGCTGCACAGTCATGCTAGGTCACATATGGGTGGCCAATTGAACTACAATTCACCCCATTGTAGACATTTGCACTAGCCTATCACCTTGGTGAAAAGTGGTGCCCAAAAGGCGGGGATCACACTCCTTAGTAGCTAGGAGACAGTATGTGCCCCCCACTGATTGAATACCTCCACCTGGCCTGATCCACCCTTGTATCTAGACTTTGTTACCTGGGATTGGCTTCCTGAACTTGCTTTTAAGTAAGTTCCCCTGGGGGCGGGGGGAGTCAATTTAAGTTTTACAACAAAATGGCAGTTCAGCTGGGCTGGGGCCACTCTGACTGAATAGGCCCTTACAACAGTATCATAAAGAATAGTTGTACTGCTCTAAAAATCCCTTGTATTCCACCTTTTCATCCCTCCCTCCCTCTCCTCAAAACCCTGGTAACCACTGGCCTTTTTATGTCTTTACAGTTTTTCCTTTTCTAAAACGTTGTGTAGTTGGGACTCATGCGGTATCTACCCTTTCCTAATTGCCTTCTTTCACTTAGCAATATGCCTTTAAGGTTCCTCCGTGTCTTTTCGTGGCTTGTTACGTAATTTCTTTTTACTGCTGAATAATATTCCATTGTATGGATGTGCCACAGTTTGTTATCCATTCATCTATTTTTACCTTGCTTCCAGTTTTTGCCAAATATG
Source organism: Mustela nivalis (assembly GCF_964662115.1). Classification (NCBI taxonomy): domain Eukaryota; kingdom Metazoa; phylum Chordata; class Mammalia; order Carnivora; family Mustelidae; genus Mustela; species Mustela nivalis. The sequence continues at coordinate 26,314,214 of NC_139029.1, forward strand.
AATACTGCTGCTGTAAACATTCATGTGTAGGATTTTGGATAGGCATAAGTTTCCAACTGACTTTAGTAAATCAGTAGGAGCACAAATGCTTTATCAAATCGCAATACTGCCAAATTGTCTTCCAAAATGGCTGTACCAGCACGCCTGGCTGGCTCAGTTGGAAGACCATGGGACTCTTGATCTCTGGGTTGTGAGTTCAAGCCCCACATGGTGTGGAGAGATTGATTACTTAAATAATTAAACTTTTTAAAAAACAGCTGTACCATTTTGCATTCCCACAGCAGTGTTTGAGTGTTCCTGTTGTACTGCATCCTCAGCAGTGTTTGATACTATCAGTTTTTTGGATTTCAGCCATTCTGATAAGTGTATGGTGTATCTCATTGTTGCTTTAATTTGCAATTCCTTAATGACACAAAATGTTGAACATCTTTTCATAAGCTTATTTGCCATCTGTATTTCTTTTTTTTATTATTTTTTTTAAGATTTTATTTATTTGAGAGAGAGAGAGAAATCACAAGTAAGCAGAGAGGCAGGCAGAGAAAGGAGGAAGCAGGCTCCCCACGGAGCAGAGAGCCCAACATGGGGCTTGATCCCAGGACCCTGGGACATGCCCTGAGCCGAAGGCAGAGGCTTTAACCCACTGAGCCACCCAGGCGCCCCAGCCATCTATATTTCTTTAGTGAAGCGCCTTTTCCAGTATTTTGCCCACTTTTATGTTGTGGAAGTGTTCTTATTTTTCAGTTTTAAGAGTTCTTTGTATATTTTGGTTTTAAGTTTTCGTGTATATATTTTGCATATATGTTCTCTCAGTCTGTGACCTGTCTTCATTCTCTTAACAGTTTCTGATATTAATAAAGACCAAACATCTTTAATATTAATAAAGTCCAACACATTTTTTCTATCGCAGTTAGTGTTTTGGGGGTTATAATTAGAAACTCAGTGGCACCCCAAGGTCACCTGAGTTTTCTTCTGTATTACTTTCTAATGGTTTTATAGTTTTGTTTTTACCTCTAAGTTTATAACCCATTTTGAGTTCATTTTTGTGAAAGATAAAAGGTCTGTGTCTAGATTCATTGTTTTGCATGTGGATGCTTTCTCAGTACCATACCAAAGGCTGTCTTTCTCCATTAAATTGCCCTTGCTACTTTGTCAAACATTAATTAACTGCATTTGTGTGAGTCTGTTTCTTTTCTGGTATCTTTATTTGTTTTGATTGGTCTGTATGTCTCTCAATTTGCTAATACTACACTGTCTTGATTAATGTGGCTTTTTAGTAAGTCTTGACGTCAGGTAGTGTCAGTTCTCTGACTTTGTTCTTCACTATTGTGTTAGCTATTCTAGGTCTTTTGCCTCTCTATGTAAACTTTGAAATTAGTTCGCAATATCTGCAAAATAACTTGCTGAGATTTTTAGTGGGATTACATTGAATCTATCAGTCAGGCTGGAAAGAATTGACATCCTAAAAATGTTAAGTATTCCTGTGCTTGAAGATGGACTTCCTCTCTTTTTAGAGCTTCTTTTATTTCTTTATCAAAGTTTTCTAGTTTTGTATAGATCCTGTACACATTTTGTTAAGTATATCTTTTTTTTTTTCCTTTTGGTACTAATAATGGTGCTGTGGTTTTCGTTTTAAATTCCTGTTGTTTATTTTTGGTATTTAGGAGAGCGGTTGACTTTTGTGTATTTTTGCCATGTATCATGCAGCCCTACTAGTTCCATGTATCATGCACTTTGTAGTTCCAGGCTTTTTAAAAATTCTTTTGGATTTTTCTGCCTAGACAGTCATGTACTCTGTCAACAAACAATTTTGTTTCTTCATTCCCAGTCTGTATACTTTTATATCCTTTTCCTTTTGTTAGCTAGGAGTTAATAGTATGGTGTTGAATAGTAGTAGTGAGAGGAGACATCCTTGCATTCTTTCTTATTTTAAGGGGAAAGAATCTAGTTTCTCAGGGGTATGAATAATGTTAACTACCGGGGGGTCCTGTGTACCTCAGTAGGTTGAGCCTCTGCCTTCGGCTCAGGTCATGATTTTGGGGTTCTGGGATCGAGCCCTGCGTTGGGCTCTCTGCTCAGCTGGGAGCCTGCTTCCCCCCCTCTCTCTGCCTGCCTCTCTGCCTTCTTGTGATCATAAAATCTTTTAAAAAAATAATAATAATAATGATGTTAACTACAGGTTTTCTGTATTTTTTTTTTTAACCAAGTTGGGGAAGATCCCCTCTAATCCTAGTTTGCTGAGAGTTTTTGTTTTTGTTTTTGTTTTTTAAGATTTTATTTATTTATTTGACAGAGATCACAAGTAGGCAAAGAAGCAGGCAGAGAGAGGGGGAGGAGAGCAGGGAAGCAGGTTCTCCGCTGAGCAGAGAGCCAGATGCTAGGCCCCTGAGATCATGACCAGAGCTGAAGGCAGAGGATCAACTCACTGAGCCACCCAGATGCCCCTTGCTGAGAGTTTTTATCATGAGCAGCATGAAGAAGTTTGTTAAATGCCTTCTCTGTATCTACTGATATGATCATGGTTTTTCTTTCTTAGTTGCTTAATGTGATCAGTTGCATTAATTGATTTTCACATGCTAAATCCCACTTGGTCATGGTGTATAATTACTATATATCGTTGGATTCAGTTTGCTAATATGTTGAAGATTTTTACATATACGTTCATGAACTATATCAACCTGTAATTTTCCTTTCTTGTGATGTCTATACCTTGTTCTGATATTAGGGTAACGTTGGCCTCAAAATAAGTTAGAAAATATTCCTTCTTCTGTTTTCTAGAAGATAACTGTAGAGAATTTGGTATCATTTCCTATTTAAATGCTTGGGAGAAATCATCAGTGAAACCATCTGGGCCTGGTACTGTCTTTTTGGAAGGTTCTTAATTGTGATTAAATAATTATTGATGGAATAATTCAATAAAAAGTGGGGCTTAGACTCATGACGCTGAGATCAGGAGTCAGCCACCTAACCAACCAAGCCACCCAGGCGCCCCTGATATAATTTCTTTAAAAGAAACAGGCCCATTCAGATTTTCTATTTCTTTTTTGTGAGTTCTGGTAGTATCATTCAAGGAATTGTTCCATTTCATGTAAGTTATCAAATTTGTGGGCCTATCATTCATAATATTCTTTAATTGTCCTTTCAATGACCATGGGACCAATAGTGATAACCTTTTTTTTCTTTTTCTTTTTCTTTTTTTAAGATTTTATTTATTTGACAGAGATCACAAGTAGGCAGAGAGGCAGGCAGAGAGAGAGAGGAGGAAGCAGGCTCCCCATGGAGCAGAGAGCCCGATGCAGGGCTCGATCCCAGGACCCTGGGATCATGACCTGAGCCAAAGGCAGAGGCTTAACCTACTGAGCCACCCAGGCGCCCCTTTTTCTTTTCTAATATTAGTAATTCTTGTTTTCTCTTTTTTTCTTTGTCTGCCTATTTTTCAGTTTCATTGACTTCTGCTCTGATTATTAGTATTTCGTTCCTTTTGCTTGTTCCAGGTCTTTTTCTTTCCCTATTTTCATAAGGTAAAAACATAGATTATTGATTTTGGATCTTTTTCTAATATATTGAATTCCATACCATAAGTTTCCTTCTAAGCACTGTTTTCACTGCATCCCACCACAAAAAAAATTGTCTTCTTAGTTAAGTAAGCTCTACACCCAACATGGGGCTCAAGCTCACAACCCTGACATCAGGAGTCATGTGCTCTACCAAGTCAACCAGGCACCCTACATCCCACAAACCTTTGTTAGATTGTGTTCCATTTCCATTTAATTCAAAATATTTTTAAATTTCCAAGACTTCTTTGATCCATGTGTTACACAGAATTGTGTTAATATACAAATATATTGAGGGCACCTGCGTGGTTCAGTCGGTTAAGTGTCTGCCTTCGGCTCAAGTCATGATCTCAGGGTCCTGGGATCGAGCCACACATCAGGTTCCCTGCTCAGCAGAGAGTTTGCTTCTCTCTCTCCCTCTCCCTCTGTGCTCTCTCTTTCTCAAATAAATAAATAAAATCTTTAAAAATACACACACACACTATATTGGGAATTTCCAACAAATACATTTGTATTTCCTAGCTGTCCATTACTGATTTCTATTTTAATTCCACTATGGTCTGAGACCATACTTTGTATGATTTCTGTTCTTTTAAATTTGTTAAGGTATGTTATTGGATCAGAATATGGTCTGTCTTGCTGAATATTCCATGTAAGTTTGAGAAGAATGTTTGTTCTTGGGACGCCTGGGTGGCTCAGTTGGTTAAGCAGCTGCCTTCGGCTCAGGTCATGATCCCAGCGTCCTGGGATCGAGTCCCACATCGGGCTCCTTGCTCAGCAGGGAGCCTGCTTTTCCCTCTGCCTCTGTCTGCCTGTGCTCTCTCTCTTCCCCTCTCTCTGATAAATAAATTTAAAAATTAAAAAAAAAAAAAGAATGTTTGTTCTTGCTGCCATGGAATGAAGTATTTTATAAATGTCTTTTAGATTCAGGTAATTAATGGTGCTACTCAAGTTAACTGTTTCTACTTTTTTTACAGCAGCTGCACCATTTCGCATTCCTACCATTAACGTACAAGGGCTCCAGTGTTTCCACATCCTGGCAACACTTGTTGTTTTCTTTTCTGTTTTTTTCTTTTTTTATAATAACCATCCTAATGGGTGTGAAGTGGTATCTCATTGTGGTTTTGATTTGCATTTCTTTTTAATTAGTGATGTGGAGCATCTTTTCATGTGCCTGTTAGTCATTTGTTTCTCTTCTTCAGAGATATTGTATATTTAGAGTCTCACACAGTACTAACATATATTAGATGCACATTAAATATTTGTTGAATGAAATAATGAACCTTTTCGGAGGGCAATTTGTCAGTATCTATAAAAATGTTAAATATAGGGTGCCTCAGTGACTGAGTTGGTTAAGCGACTGCCTTCAGCTCAGTTCATGATCCTAGAGTCCCGCATTGGGCTCCCAGCTCCACAGGGAGTCTGCTTCTCCCTCTGACCTCCTTGCTTATGTTATTTCTTGCTGTCTCTCTCTCAAATAAATGAATAAAATATTTTTTTAATGTTAAATATATATGTCTCTGATCCCTCAATTCTACTTGTAGAAATTTATCCTGAAGCTGTAAGTTATAGAACCAAACAAAAATAAATGTATAAGGATATTATTTGTAGCATTGTTTGAAACAGTGAAAACCTGGGGGCACCTGGGTGGCTCATTTGTTAAAGTGTATGCCTTTGGCTCAGATCATGATCCTGGGTCCTGGAATCAGACCCTGCAAAAGGCTTCCTGCTCAATGAGAAGCCTGCTTCTCCCTCTCCTGCTCCCCCGGCTTGTGTTCCCTCTCTCTCTCACTCTCTTTCTGTCAAATAAATAAATAAAATCTTTAAAAAAAAATGAAAACCTGAAACAGGCTAAAAATATATCAGTGTATGACTGGTTAGATAAAATGGCATTTAAAAACAGACTAACCAAAAAAAAAAAAAAAAAACAGACTTAACAGGGTGCCTGGGTAGCTCAATGGGTTAAGCCTCTGCCTTCGGCTCAGGTCATGGTCTCAGGGTCCTGGGATTGAGCCCCTGCATGGTGCTCCCTGCTCAGTGGGGAGCCTGCTTCCCCCTCTCTCTCTGCCTGCCTCTCTGCCTACTCGTGATCTCTCTCTGTCAAATAAATAAATAAAATCTTTTAAAAAATAAAAAATAAAAATAAAAACAGACTTACTGCTATTGTTACAAATAAGAGCAACTTATATATTAAGATGCAGAGTATACTATATGATTGAGTGAAAATGACAGTTTGCAAAATAGAATGCAAGTTTGGTTTTTAAATGTTTTCCATATGTTTTATAAGAAAAGTATGTACACTGAACTCTTTATGGTAGTTACAATGGCTAAGGGGGGAGAAGTTACAGGAAACCTTTTATTCTGTACACTGTAAAGGCTCTATTTTCAAATTGAAAGTTAGAAAATAGGATTGAAAATTCTAAGTATATTCTGAGTATAATTGTATTAAAATAATATAAATGAGAAAATTATTGGAAGAAAGTGCAATAAAATGCTAACGGGATTATGTATATTTTTCTTTCTGGTTTTTTAGTTATTATGGTTATACTGTTTTTATGATGACAGAAATATACTTTCTTCTCTAAAGAATAAAGCAACTGGGAAAACTGTCACTAAATGTGTAAGCTAATCTTCAAGGCATTATACTTTGAATTTTAATAGCATTATTATGGTGTTTTTATAATTTCTGGTGTCCTGTAATACAGTAGTGTATTTCAAGGGGGAAGTATACTACCTTAATTTTCAATAAAGTTTGACCTTTTTTCTAATTAGAGGTATTTGCATTTGTTCCATAGCGGAAGTGAAACGCGTAGGAGATACACTTTTGGGTATGGCCACACAGTGTGTCCAAGTCAAGAATGTAATAAAAACATCCCCTCAAACTCTCTCAAACCTGTGCCTAAAGATAAATGTTAAACTCGGAGGGATCAATAATATTCTTGTACCTCATCAAAGGTAAGATAAGCTAATCACTTAACTAAATTTTAATTATTTTCTTAATTTTTTTGTATATTGTTATATCTAAGATCAGTGTAAGAAAGGGACAATCTTGTTGATTCTTGCTGTGGAAGATAAGTAAACATTTTAGAAAAGAATTTCAGGCAAGATTAAGAGATTCCCTTGGGAAAATCCCCTCCCATCCTCATTTTTATTTAGTATATGCAGAGATCCTCCTGCCTAGTTAGAAAGTATTGAGCGTTTTATTTATTTTTCTGGGGAGCTCAGCTTAACGAAGTTTCTCATTATTTGATAGTCATCTTCAATCTGGAACTGTGAGGTTACGCACTCACCTAGCAAGTTAGGAAAGAAGGGAGGGTCTTGAAGGGGGCAAATGAATTAAGTAAATCAGTTAAATAAGCCTTATCAATCCCTGCTACAGTCAGTGGGACAATAGATTTTACTGTTAGATCGCAGTCAAAACAAGTGTTGGGGAAGACGTTATTTGGAGAATTGGACATCTGGTTTTCTTTCAGTGGTTAAAGCAACTAGGGCTTTAAAAAGTTAAATATCTGCACCAGTGCTTATCTGCACCACAGGTAAGCATTAGAATAAGGATAGACCCACATATATATGACACAAAGCCCTTTTTCCCCCGTTTTTCCTCTGCTTCCTGTTCCTGTTAAATAGATGAGAATCATAAATGAGATGGCTACAGAATTTTATCAACAAGTCCACAAGCTGAGAGACAGTCATTTGAATCGTAAAGGATATAGTTTTTAATTTTTTTTTATTTTAAAGATTTTATTTACTTATTTGACAGAGGCACAGTGAGAGAGGGAACACAAGCAGGGAGAGTGGGGAGGGAAAAGCGGGCTTCCCATAGAGCAGGGAACCCATTGTGGGGCTTGATACCAGGACCCTGGACCATGATCTGAGCTGAAGGCAGACACCCAACAACTGATCCAGCCAGGCATCCCAAAGGCGACATAGTTTTTTAAATAAGATGAACAACTAGCTACTTTAAATAATACATTCTCAAATTTATACTTTTGCCCAGGGGAGGGGGAGTAGTACTTTTTCAGTGTAAAGTTTAATGATGCTTTTTCTCATTAAGAGATAACATAGTTTAAATGTGATAACATAGTTTAAATGTAAGTAGATTACAGAGTGATACAAGCTGGTGAGTTAATATAAGGAAGTTTATCATTTTTTGCCTGTTATGAAGAATGCTAGCCCTTTGCAACCTGCAACATCACTGGTTAAGGCAGAAAGTTGCTCTGTGTAAGACATTGGATAGACCCATTGTGATAGCTTTTACTTCATTGAGTTAGGAATTCATGAATCAAGAGACTAAAGCAGTAGTTCCAGCCTTTGAGGCTGTTCTGTGCTGTGTCAGCTGCTTGCAATTGTGTTTCAATAGTATATACAGATAAATGCATAATGAAAATAGAATTATCTAACTCGTTTTAAAAATGTGTTTAAGACCTTCTGTGTTCCAGCAACCAGTGATCTTTTTGGGAGCAGATGTCACTCATCCACCAGCTGGTGATGGGAAGAAGCCTTCGATTGCTGCTGTAAGTGTCATTAGGCGGGTTTATCTTGTCTAAAGTTTAGATGATCAACAGTTTGGTTTCAGCTTTTTTAAATTTTAATGACACTCTCTTTGAAACCAAGTTTTATAAATATATATCTCTAGACTCACCTTTCGGGGCACCTGGGTGGCTCAGTCGTTAAGCATCTGCCTTCAGCTCAGGTCATGATCCCAGGGTCCTGGGATTGAGCCCCGCATCAGGCTCCCTGCTCAGAGAGAAGCCTGCTTCTTCTCACACTCCCCCTGCTTGTGTTCCCTCTCACTGTGTCTCTCTCTGTCAAATAATAAATAAAATCTTTAAAAAATTTAAAAATAGAATCAACTTTGAAATATTCTTTGGATTTTTCATTCCTGATTTAGGGCTACAGGTTACATATATGTTTATTAAATGAAGCTTATTAATTGTATTACTCAAGTCTTTTGTTTCCTACTTCATCTATCTGGCTTATGATTGTATATTTTCAGTTAGTTTTTGTTCCAAGAGTTTATGTATTTCAGGAGTGTCTGTTACAGAAAGATGAATTGCATAAAACCTTGGTATATTGCTTTTTTTTTTTCAGTGTACAATATCTTCTACCTTTGTCCAATCTAATACTTTTTCACCTGAATTTTTTGTTTTAATACTGCCACTCTGGGCACCTGGGTGGCTCAGTCAGTTAAGCATTTGCCTTCAGCTCAGGTCATGGTCTTGGGGTCCTGCTATAGAGTCCTATGTCTGGCTCCCTGCTCGGCGGAGGAAAGTCTCCTTTTCCTTCTTCCTCTACCCCTGCTTGGGTTCATGCTCTCTCTCTCTCTCTCAAATTAAAAAAAATAATACTGCCACTCCTCCTTTTAACATTTGCCCACCTCTGTGTTTGGTAAAGTTTCTGTGTCAGTTCTTTAAAGTGTATTTTTTTTTTTTAAGATCCTATTCATCTTTTTTATTTTATTTTAAAGATTTTATTTTTATTTATTTATTTGACAGAAAAAGAGCAAAAGAGGGACCACAGATAGGGAAAATGGGAGAGGGAGAAGCAGGCTTTCCACGGAGCCAGGAGCCCTATGCAGGGCTCGATTCCAGGACCCTGGGATCATGACCCAAGCCAAAGGCAGAGGCTTAATATGTAGGTGCCCCCTACATATTTTTTCTATTACCCATTATAATCTTTATGTAAATTTTAACAATCTGGTATATTTTATTTACCCATGAAAATGATAGTAATGTTAAAATTTTCACCTAAGATTCCAAAGCTATTTTCACTAGTGGAGGAAATTTGCTTTTAATCTGTAAATACATTAATTATATTGCTTGGGCACCTGAGCAGCTCAGTTGGTTAAGTATCCGACTCTTGGTTTCTGCGCAGGTCAGAATCTCATGCATCCTGAGATAGAGCCCTCTGTAGAGTCCTGTACTTAGTGGGGAGGGGAGTCTGCTTGTAGATTCTCTCCCCCTGTTCTTCCCCCAACTCATGCACATGCTCTCTTGAGCTCTCTCTCTTTCTCTCTAAAATAAATAAATTTGGGGGGTGCCTGGATGGTTCAGTTAAGCATCTGCCTTCAGCTCAGGTCATGATCCCAGAGTCTTAGGATCGAGCCCTATGTCAAGCTCCCTGCTTAGCAAGGAATCTGCTTCTCCCTTTCCCTCTCCCCCTGCTTGTGCTCCCTCTCTTTGTCAAATAAATAAAATCTTTTAAAAAATAAAATAAGGGTGCCTGGGTGGCTCAGTGGGTTAAGCTGCTGCCTTCAGCTCAGGTCATGATCTCAGGGTCCTGGGATCAAGTCCCACAACGGGATCTCTGCTCAGCAGGGAGCCTGCTTCCCTTCCTCTCTCTCTGCCTGCCTCTCTGCCTACCTGTGATCTCCCTTTATCAAATAAATAAATAAAAATCTTTAAAAAAAATAAAAAAATTTTTTTAAAAAATAAAAATTAAAAAATAAAATAAAATAAGTCTTTTAAAAAATAAATTATGTTGCTTTTTCTTCTTACATTTATGCATGGGTTGTCATTTCAGATGTCCTACAGGTAGTATAGAGCCACTTCTGATATTCATAAAAATGTTCTTATGGAAAATGGAATTATTTTTTCATAGAAGAAATTCAAAAGACTTACTTTGGATTTGCTATTTTGAGGCCTATTTTCCAAGAAAGTTTAATTAAGCGTAGTTGGATTGTTGGACTTCTGGGTAGTCATTGGCCTTTTCTACTGAATTCATTTCTAACAAATATCCACTTTCTTTTATTGTTAGTAGAATTTATTCGTTGATTCTTTTTGCTATATGGCTTTATTCCCAAGAACTTAAAGACCAGTGTGAAAAAATAAATTTAAATGATAATTGCCACATAGTATAATAGATATTTAATAGCAATATAAATTAAAATTTAGATTGCAAAAACCTGGTGTGTTTTGAGAATGTTGAGAAATGTAGGGAATTAGAGTGTAATAGATTGTGAGGCCTAATAAGCTTTTGTGTGACTGTTTGTGCCTTCAGAAGGGATATATATAGATTTATTCTTTTAGTAGTGAAATACCATTCAGAAGAAACAAATAGCTAGGTTCCTTTTTTTTTCTTCTTTAGAAGATAAAGTAAAAGCAGATACAATCCCATGTACATAGTAGATAAATTCTAGTTCATTTTTTTAAAAAAGATTTTGTTTATTTATTTGACAGAGAAGAGAGACAGCGAGAGAGGGAACACAAGCTAGGAGAGTGGGAGAGGGAGAAGCAGGCTTACTGCTGAGCAGGGAGCCTGATGTGGGGCTCGATCCCTGGACCCTGGGATCATGACCTGAGCCAAAGGCAGATGCTTAATGACGGAGCCACCCAGGTACCCCTCTAGTTCAATTTTTGAAAAACTTGATTATTTTCTAGTCTGACTTAACACAGAAGAGAAACAAGAATTTTCCATATTTTAGTTTCAAGTAATAAGTCATTAAGTTATGGACAGGAAGTTAAGGACTCTTTTGAAGTACTATTTTTATTTATTTTTAATTGAGGTATAACTGACATATAACATAATAGTTTTAGGTGTGCCGCATAATGATTCAGTATATGTACATATTTTTTAAAGAGCACCATAATAAATCTGATTAACATCTGTCACTATGATTATAAAATATTTTTTCTTATGATGAGAACTTTTAAGATTTACTCTGAGCAACTTTCAAATAGTCAGTACGGTATTATTAATGGTAGTCATCATACTGCATGCTAATACAGTTACATCTCAATGACATAATTTATTTTTTAACTGGAAGTTTGTACCTTTTGACCCCTTTCCCCATTTCATCCATCACCCACTCCCTGCCTCTGGCAACTACCAGTTCATTCACCAAATCTATGACCTTGGTTGTTTTTGCTTTGTTTTGTTTTATTCCACATGTAAGTGAGGTCATAGGGTATTTGTCTTTCTCTATCTGACTTTTCTCACTTAGCATAATGCTCTCAAGGTCCACCCATGTTTGCACAAATGGCAGGATTCCATTCTTTTTATGACTGAATAATATTCCACTGTGTATCTATGCCATATTTTTTTTTATTCATTCATTCATTCATTGTCACATAGGTTGTTTTCACATTTTAGCTACTTTGAATAATGCTACAGTGAACGTTGTGGTGCAGGCTCCCATTTCTTTTTTTTTTTTTTAAGATTTTATTTATTTATCAGAGAGAGAGAGGGGGGAGAGAGCGAGCACAGGCAGACAGAATGTCAGGCAGAGGCAGAGGGAGAAGCAGGCTCCCTGCTGAGCAAGGAGCCCGATGTGGGACTCGATCCCGGGACGCTGGGATCATGACCTGAGCCGAAGACAGCTGCTTAACCAACTGAGCCATCCAGGCGTCCCCAGGCTCCCATTTTTTAAGCACTGGTATAAATATTACCCTGGGAGAAAGAGAAACTGGAGGCAGAGTGTCCACCTGCTTCTCAGCCTTGGCTCTGATCAAAATGATGTATAGGCATTTTAAAAATATTCAGGTTCCAGAGATTATTCTTCAGTAGGTCTGTGAGTAACAATAGTCAAGGTGAATTTTTAAATTCATGCTTCAAAGTTTCCTTTACTCCAAAACACATAATAATATTAAATAGTATACACACAAAGAAAATTATGATAGTTACTCTCAAAACCAAGATTAACTTCTTTAAGGATTGAATGTAAAACACAAACATAATGCAGTAAGAGGACCAATGGATTCAAACCTCTGGTCTAGGATGCTGCAATAAGAGGAAAAATTCTTTTAAAGTTTATGAAGCTTGGGAAGCCTGGGTGGCTCAGTTGGTTGGACAACTGCCTTCGGCCCAGGTCATGATCACGGAGTCCCGGGATCGAGTCCCACATCGGGCTCCCAGCTCCATGGGGAGTCTGCTTCTCCCCTCTGACCTTCTCCTCATGCTCTCTCTCACTGTCTCTCTCTCAAATAAATAAATAAAAATCTTTAAAGTTTACGAAGCTTAACAGTTCTAAGATGGTATTTCAGAGTCTTAAGCATGGCTTCTGGAGTGGTTTACTAAAGATAGAAAGAGAAATCCAGGGTTTGAATGGGTCCTTTTATCTCCTTTCTCTTATTCTCCTTATCAGTGTCTTTCTGTCTCTTTATTTGACAGAGAAGTCACAAGTAGGCAGAAAGGCAGACAGAGGGGATGGGGGAAAGCAAGCTCCCTGCTGAGCTGAGAGCCTCATGTGGGGCTGGATCCCAGGACCCTGAGATCATGACCTGAGCCCAAGGCAGAGGCTTAAGCCACTGAGCCACCCAGGCACCCCTACACCTCATGTGGGTTTTGAACTCATGACCTCGAGATTAAGAGTCACACACTCCCAATAACTATCCAAGTCAGCCAGGTGCCCCAGAAAATAGGTCTTAACTCTGTAGTAGATCTTTTATTCTGCTCTTCGCTGGGAATTATTGATTTTTTATTACTCTCAAAATAAACTAAAAATGAACTTTTATTACTCTGAAATAATAAGATTATAATAAACTGCAAATTTAAATGAAATCCACATACTTTTTTTTCTATTTTTTTGTGGTAAAATTCTTTTTTTTTTTTTTAAGATTTTATTTATTTATTTGACAGACAGAGATCACAAGTAGGCAGAGAGGCAGGCAGAGAGAGAGAGAGGAGGAAGCAGGCTCCCTGCCGAGCAGAGAGCCTGACGCGGGGCTCGATCCCAGGACCCTGGGATCATGACCTGAGCCGAAGGCAGAGGCTTTAACCCACTGAGCCACCCAGGCGCCCCTGTGGTAAAATTCTTACTGGTGTAATTTTGATTGTCTTAATTTCTATTTTTCTTTACTTTTTCTAACCTAGGTTGTAGGTAGTATGGATGCCCACCCAAGCAGATACTGTGCCACAGTAAGAGTTCAGCGACCCCGACAGGAGATCATCCAGGACTTGGCCTCCATGGTTCGAGAACTTCTCATTCAGTTTTATAAGTCAACTCGGTTCAAACCTACTCGTATCATCTTTTATCGGGATGGTGTTTCAGAGGGACAGTTTAGGCAGGTTGGTTGCCTGGGATCTCATTATACTATAGTTAAATCAGATACTGTGTTTATAATATTGTGTCTAGTTTTGAAGTTTGAAATCTTAATTAAGTTGAGAATTCCACAAGTCAAAATTTGATACTTCCTTAGATTATCTCTTCTAAAATGTTTACTATGGATTTGTAAGCCTTGATTGCTAAGATCATGCTCTGGTAATAGTTAAAATGGAACAGAGAAGTGTATTTATCTGAAAGTGATAAGATTAAGAAGTCCTAAAACCAAATCATCTTACTTTGAAGTATGTATAAGAGAACAACTGATGTATCAAATCTTTCCATTTCATCTCCTCTAGGTATTATATTATGAACTACTAGCAATTCGAGAAGCCTGCATCAGTTTGGAGAAAGACTATCAACCTGGAATAACCTACATTGTAGTTCAGAAGAGACATCACACTCGATTATTTTGTGCTGATAGGACAGAAAGGGTAATCTTACATCTGTTGTAATACTGTTATAAAACAAGCTTATCTTATATAGTTCATAGAGCACTAAACAAAGGCTCTCTGCCAACAGAAGAGGTTCCAGTGTATAGTAGCAGATCTCAGCATACCTCATTATGAATAGAGAAGCATCAAACTAGATTGTTACTTTTTAACTTCCTAGAATTTCTGTTAACACTCCAAGTATTCAAAATTCTGTTAATACTTTTTGTTATTGTGAAGAAACTCATAGTTTTAAAATTGCTCTTTCTATTACTGTGTGTCTTAAATGTTCAGAAGAGGAAAGGTGCATTTATTTTTAAAAATGTCTTGTAAAAATTAGTTTTTTAAAAAGCTAGAGACTTTTGAGGATGACTAATAGAAATTCATGCAAACAAACTTCTAAATAATGCTTCTTTTAAAATTCACAGGATTTTTTTTAAAGAATTTATTTATTTTTAAATAATCTCTATATGCAAGTGTGGGGCTCAGACTCACTACACTGAGATCAAGAGTTGCATGCTTTACTGACTGAGCCAGCCAGGCACCCCCTCACAGAATTACTGTTTATATTTTGTAGTATGACTATGTATTTTCATAATTAAAGAAGGAGGGGTAAATACCTGGGAAAATCTGTCTTGTCTACATGCAGCATAGCAGTCTTGGCTCCCATCTTTTAAACCTTGAAGCAGAGAAATCTGAGGATTGTAAGCGTTGGTGTCTCCTTGGGGAAAGGATTCAACAAAAAGACAGAGAAGTGTATCTCTGCTTTGGTATATACTTAGTCTTTGGTTACACTTTCCATGTAACTTCAGGCAAGTAACTTAACGTCTCTGTGACTGTTTCCTTCCCAACAACGTTTGGGTGATAGTAATACTTTCCTTTACTGGGTTGTTAAGAGGATTAAGTAAATTAAATTATGTTATTTATCCAAAATGGTGTTTGGCACATACTAAGTGCTCAGTAAAGGTTGGCTAGTTAGTTGTAGAGTGGTTGTGATGGTGGCCATAATAGACAAAAAGAAAAAAGAATAATAATAGAGGAAAAGAAATAATAATAGCAGGCATTGTTCTAGGTATGTGTCATAAATGTAACTTATTTAATCTTCACAACACCATGAGATACTTACTATTACTATCATCATTTTCCACAGAAGGAAAATGGGGCAGATGAGGTTAAAGAACAAGGTTATAAAGCTAGTAATTGGTAGAGCTAGGACTCAGGTCAGGCAGCATGGCTCTTAAGTACTCATTATCACTGTCCTATAGCACCTCTCTAATAACAACTCTTTCAATAGAGAGAGTTGTTAAAGGCATTTGACCCCAAATTACTAGGTACATTTTTGTAGCTGTAAAACCAAATGTTTCTTCAAAAGTAGGATTAGGAAAACCTAAGTTAGATTTAATGATTAGTAGCATCTGATGTTCAATCATGTTAGTCCTTCATTTGTCTACTTCTCTTTCACCTTTGTTCTAAATATTACTACTAATAGGTGAGAGATCATTATAAATGAGGAATCAGAGGCACAGAGGGTAAAGTACCATGCCCTAGGGAGCACAACTAGAAGCTGATGGGGCTGTGATATGAACCCATTCTACTTCTCTGAGTAGTGTAAAACTTTTTATACGTGTTAATTTGATTTGTGTATTATGAATAAGGATAATTTAGTTGATTATGAACTAATGAACTTTGTTTTATACATGGTAAGGGCTAAGCTGTTAACTCAAGCCGCTACCTGATAGTAGTCCTTCACATGCAGAAAGAATATCTGAGTAGTAAAATAGTTTCCACTTTGTTAGTCTTGTAATTGTAGGCTAAAAATTCTTGGTTTTAAATGTTTTTAAGGATAAAGAGGTAAAAGTAAATATATATGTATTTTAAAGTGTTTTGTTAGAACCCTTTCATTATCAGAAATTTTGAACCATTTCATTTATATTCACATCATAGGTGTGCCTGGTGCAGATTCCCTTACAAGATATTGAACTGCTAGTGTGAAATAAAAGGAATAGGGCCTTTGCAGTCAGTTCTATATTTGACTCCCAGTTCTGCCTTTTATTGTGTGCTGTTCAGGAAATTATTTCATATTCCTGAGCCCAAACTTCCCTAACATGTAGGAAAAATACGTAATTCACATGAATTTATTGATTGGAAATTATGTTTTGTGCCTGGCCCATATATGGTTAACAAATGGTGGCACAGTTGTCATTGTCAGCATTCTTTCTCTCTAAAAACAGTATTCTCGAAGAAAAATGCTGGTTTTCATGAATTACACATTCAAGAGTACCTGTTGTTCCCAGGTACCATAAATTGGAGCAAAAATAATTTAAAAAAATTTTTTTTCAAGTGTTCTACCCATATTGGGATCACCTACTTGCTAAGCACCAGTAGACCCTAGTAACTCTTTGTTGTTTATCAACTCTCACTTTCAGCAACGTATAAGACTAGGAACCAGGACTAGAATAAGGTCTGCTATTAATGTCTGCTCAAGTAATACTTGAAGGATCAGCCTATATATATTTATTTATTTTTAAAAGTGCTTTCAGTTACATTCTTTACCTTTGTCCTGTTTGTTTAAACTTTGACCAAACAAATCTAGGTTGGAAGAAGTGGCAATATCCCAGCTGGAACAACAGTTGATACAGATATTACACACCCATATGAGTTTGATTTTTACCTCTGTAGCCATGCTGGAATACAGGTAAGCCTACCCTTTGGGTGAAATGTTCTAATTCAGGAACTTCCATTCTTATGTATGTATTTTTTTAAATCTCAGAAAAAGGAGAAAGAAACACTGTTCTCTACACTCCAAATTGTTTCCACATTTCACTGAGGTGAAACTCAGTAAATAAATTTCTTCCCCTTCTTTACCTTGAATTAGGGGCTTACTTCTATAAAAATACCAGAATATAAGTAGTCTAATAGAATGAATCTTCTCAGTTTAGCCTAAAACTTCAAAAAATTTAAATATACCTGATTCTTCCTTTGACATTTGCTTCTATTTGGTAATACTTCACAGAAAGCTATGGCATTTACTGGCAGATATTGAACATGTAAAGAGTTTAATTGTAGATTTACAGTTTTAAGTTTCAGTTAAAATAATTTTAAGAGTGTTATTCTTTTCATAAAATCATTTTATTAATTTGCTGGCTTTGTCCCTTAGTAGAGCATAAGCTTTAATTTAGTGCTTCTCAGACTTTCCAGCAGCACAGTATATCCATGTTCCTTGAATGTCTGAGAGAATGTAGCCCAAAACTATTTTAGGTAACTCACTCTTGATTAAAATAAATTGCAGGCGTGCCTGGGCGGCTCTCTGTTAGGCGTTAGGCATCTGCCTTCAGCTCAGGTCATGATCTCAGGGTCCTGGGGTTAATCCGGTGTTGAGCCCTGTATCAGGGCCCCTTGCTCAGCAGGGAGTCTGCTCCCTATGCCTCTCCGCTCCACCCCCTACCCCGCCCCTGGCTTGTGCTCACTTGCTCGTTTTCTCTCTCAAGTAAATAAATAAAATCTGTAAAAAAAAAAAAAAAAAAAAATTTTTTAAATTTTAAAAATTGCAGGACGATGTCCTATACTGAACAGCTGTATCTTAAAGCTTTCTATGTTGTAAATACACTAACCCGCATTTCAGTCTTACAGCTTTAAAATTATCCCACTCATTTATCCATATTCTTGTATCTGTTCCTCTTAAATCAGTGTTGTACATCTTCACTGTGGGTGGTAACAGTCGATTAGCAAAGCAAAAGTTAAAAGTACTTTCTAGAGATAAAGTCTGTAAAATTGGAGAGCATGTTTTTAACCTAGTGTTTCCATCATTGTATCCAAAAGAACACTACTGCTCTGACTTCTCAGTAAATATTGTAGAGTAGAAAAAACAATATGCTGTTCAGATGAATTCTGGAAATACTAGTTAAAAAGATTTTTTCACTACAGTTTTTGGATAACACTGATATACAAGTGGTCATTATGAGTCTTAAAGACAGGGATATTTCTATAGTTTATTTAACCAGAAATTTTAGGGACCAGTTTTCCTTTAGGACACCAGATTGAAACTTTGCTTTAGTCAGCAAATAACCAGGTATATTTCACAAAGACTAAAGATGATTTTTACACATCTTCCCAGCTTTCTTAGAATTTTCAAACTCTCAGAGATCAAAAACAGGAGTCTTGTTTTTTACCAGCTAAAATTAAAAATCCAGTCATTTCTAACCAGTATAAAAGATTATTTTTTCATATCACTGTTTTTAACTTTATCATTGGTTAATAGATCCTTCAACAGCATTTTAACCAAATTCCATAGCTTCTTGACACTTCTGTTGGTTTTATTGGTGTTATTTTCTCCTTTCCCCATTTTATTTTGAGGTAAAATTCCCCACTCATTTTTTTTAAGATTTTATTTATTTATTTCAGACAGAGAAAGAAAGAAAGAGAGAGCAGAGGGAGAAGCAGTCTCCCCACTGAGCAAGAAGCCTGACGTGGGGCTCGATCCCAGGACCTTGGGATCACGACCTGAGCCGAAGGCAGACTTTTAACCGACTGAGCCGCCCAGGTGCCCCTCCCACTCATTTTTACCACATTTTTAAGACTTAAATTTATAAATGAGTTCAAAGCTTACTACTCCTACCCTTCACCTGCCCAAGGCAGGCCAGAGCTTTGGTCCTGATAACTTTGAGTAGAAGAAAGGACCATGGCCTGACTCTAAGATACTCTTTCCCCTCCTCCTTCTAGGACTCTTAACATATCTGGTATTCTTGACTGCCAACCTGTTGATGGTTAGGAGCTGACAGGTTACAGCTTTCTGTAGTCCATTCTGATACTTTCTGGTGTCCTAGCCTCAAGATTGAAGACCCTCAAAGGGCAGCGGTATCTTTCTTGGGTTCCATCAATGGTATAGACTCTTCCTTTAGGTTACATATCTCATTGTGTGGCTCCATTGCTCCTGCTTTTCTGCTCATTTTCATTCCTTTAGGCTCCCAAAACTCTTTCCAAGAATTCTCTTTCCAAGAATTCTCTTTCCAAGAATTCTCACCATTCTCAACCCTCTGGAGTTGCCAGAGTGGTCCTGTGGGCTCTGAGCTCAGGAAGTGTCCAACTAGGGCATGAGTTGATAGCCTCCCTTTCCAGCAGGCTCTTATTTTTTTTTTTTTAATTTTATTTATGGGGTGTCAGGGTGGCTCAGTTGGTTAAGCATCTGACTCTGGCTCAGGTCATGATTTCAGGGTCCTGGGATCAAGTCCTATGTGGGGCTCCCTGCTCAGTGGAGAGTCTGCTTGTCTCTCTCTCTCTGCCCCTCACCCAGCTCATGCCTGTGTACATGCACTCTCTTTCTTTCTCTCTCACAAGTAAATAGTTTATTTATATATGTATATATTATAAATTTTTATATATGTAATACTTATATATATTGAAATAAGATAGACTTTATTTGAGAGAGACCATGTATGAGTGTATGGAGAGGCAGAGGGGGAGGGAAAAGGTAAGGGAGAAAATCTAGCAGATTCCATACCAAGCACTGAGCCCATAGCCGGGCTCATTCTCACAACCCTGAGATCATGACCTGAGCCAAAACGAACAGCTGGACGTTCAACCACTCAACCAACTGAGCCACCCAGGTGCCCCAGGCTTTTATCTTTATAATGGATTCTCTTGGAGTCCCCCTTATATGTCTTCATGGGAGAGAGCATACCTTTCCTCACAATTAAAATTCCATGTTTTCAGAAAACCCATAATCACTCTCTTCCCCTACTGGGAGGACGGAGGTTAGGTGGGAAGAGGCCAGAGCCAGGGTATTAATGACGAAACCAGTCCTGAACTGGCTCCTCCTAACAAGCCTTAAGGGGAGGTGGCTGGCTTCAAAGATTGGTAGCTCTTTAGACTGTGGGATGCCTAGCATCTTTGATCCTCTGCTTTGGGCCTTAGTTAAAATTCCAGAGTAGAAGAAGACATACTATTAGAAACATGTTAACTGGGTGGAGCATGTGACCCCTCTTGAGCCTTCAGATGGAGTGTCTTAAAGAAATACATGCTCCCCATTCAGGAATCAGAGCAGGCAGTGTCCTAAATTATAACTTCCTACCACAAAGCACCAAAACTTCAAAGATATCCTTCACTATTATTTAATAATCCTTTGACTCCTCTTTTGTTAGCTCTTACTACCATTTTCCATGGGTCCCTAACCTTAGTCCCTTGCCCTGACACTCAGCACAGGACCTCTTCTTCAGTAAGAAATTATATTGTCAGTCATACCTACTTTCTTTGCTTTGTCATAAGAAAAAATGTTCAATATGTACTGTTGTTCACATTGGCTCTGACCTGCCTTGAGTTGGTCTTAGTTCACGGGTTACCCTCTTGCTTGTATCTTCCGTCTGTTGGAAGCTTCTGATTGCTTTCCCTTAGCGTACAATTGCCCCATCCTAAAACGCAGCTCCTTAATCCTGCCATTTCCCTTCAAGTTATTTTCCCTTATCTTTCTTTCATTTTTAACTAAACTGTTCTTAAAACAATCGCCTAAAGACACTCACCTGAAATTTAAAGAGACAAATAATATAAGGATATAGAACGATTGAAACTTCACATTTTGCCAGTGGGGGTGTAAATTAACATGATCATTTTTGAGAACTGCCTGTCATTATCTACTAAAGTTAAATATATGCATGTTCTATGACTCAGGATCTCCATTCCAGGATAGCGAACAGAAATGGGTATCCGTGTTCACCAAAA
Source organism: Mustela nivalis (assembly GCF_964662115.1). Classification (NCBI taxonomy): domain Eukaryota; kingdom Metazoa; phylum Chordata; class Mammalia; order Carnivora; family Mustelidae; genus Mustela; species Mustela nivalis. The sequence goes on from NC_139029.1 coordinate 26,334,946, forward strand.
GATAGTACATTAACCTGTTTATGGTAGCACTGGTCATAGTCAAAAACTACAAATGGTTCAAATGCCCATCATCAGTAGATTGGATAAATAAATAGTGTATATTTATATAACAGAATATTCTACAACAAAGAGAATGAGGCAACAATGTGGGTGGATTTCATAAACATTGTCAAACCAAGGAAGTCAGACCCAAAGGGCCTATGAAGCTATTTATTATAAAGTTCAAAAGCAGACATAATCTATATTGTAAAAAGTCTGGTTACCAAGAGCAGGGTAGATAGGCTGTGGTAACCAGGAAAGGCCACCAAGGGGCTTCATGGTTACAGTTAATGTTTAATTTTTTTATTTTCATACTGGTTTCATAAGCATTTTTACTTTGGGAACAGACCTCATTCTGTACACTTATGGACCACGGGCTTTTCTCTGTATATTTATACTTCTGTCAAGTGTTCACGTTAAGAACAGAAAAGACTACCCTTGGCTATTTCCTCTTCAATTTACAGCAGCCTGCCACTGCTGCTCCTTGAGCTCTACATCTGATACGGTCTCACTCGCGCATCAGCACCATCTGCCACTTGACTTCCACACCCATTTTTCTCCTTTCATCTTGCTTTTCCATTTGTTCTTGGTTTATTGTAGATCTTTAAGTTTCAGTAGTGTGTATGGCTTTTAAATCTCTCCTTCCAGACACAACTTTTCTACTGATTTCCAGACCTTGAGGTTGCTTTTCAGCTGCACCCTCTTACCTGCCTCCCCTATCTACGCAACCTCTCAGACCTGTAGAATTTACCTTCTCAATCTCGAACCTTCTCCTCATCACTTCCTCTGCTTAGTTCCAGCTCTCATTATTACTCTCCCATACAATTGCAGAATGATCCTGAGTGCCCTCATCTAATCTGTTCTCCCTCTAATTAATTATAACGGAGGTAAGACCCTGTCATTCCTCTACTTCGTGCACATAGCCAATGGTGAAGTCGCATTTTCTTAGGACAACATACAGACTCAATTCCTGATGTCTGCATCCTGCTCCCTTCACTTCTGCTACACCCTCAGTCTATCTTGCTTTATCTCCCACTCTTCCCTCCTGCTCCGCCTTTCCTCTCTTTTTCTCTTCTGTTATCTCTTCCCTTTCACATACACAAACACACATAAACACAACCTGACTGCAGCCTCTCTCAACTGTTTTTAAGTAGTTCTCATAACTTTCCCCTGCATGTGTTGTTCCCTTACCTTAATTATTCCTGCCCTAACTTACTCCTGTTCATCCTTTAAGACCCATCTTGAATATCACCTTCTCTCAAAGCCTTATATCCTTCCCCCAGACAAATGCCTGTCCTCTGCACTGCCTGAGCACCCTATATATACCTCTTTGTTGCATTCATTAGACAGCATTGTAACCATGCTTTTGTTTCTCTCCCTCTTCTCATAGTCTGTAAGGTCCCAAAAAGGAGAGGCTACTCACCCATTCAGTCAACAGATATTTATTTTGTCTACCTCCTAGAAGATAGATGTTTTGATACTATGTGTACAGAGTGAAAAAGTAAATACAATCCCTTCCTCTTAGAGCTTATTGGGGGAAGACATATACTAATTAAGTAATCTCACAAATATATATTTAAAATTGGGATAAGCACAATAAAGAAAAAGTAAAAATAGGAAGAGAGGTTTTAGTAGGGACCTGATTTAGATTGGGAGGTCACAAAAAGTTTGAGAAATGACACTTAAGGTAAGATCAAGAGGAGTAAGTTGGAATTATTTAACCAAGCCAAGAAGAAGGGGGAAAATTTCTGCCAGAGGCACATACATACATACTTTGGTGGGGGACACATTATCCATTGAGGGGATCAAATAAGGCTGTGACCACAGCATTAAGGTAGGTTAGAGAGACAAGACCAGCCTGGGCTGGATGTATGGGCATTTGGGGCAGAGTTAAGGACCTGGATTTTAGTCAGAGTGCCTTGGAAAGCCATTAAAAGACTTTAAGCTGGACATTAATGTTACTAAGTGTGTGTATGTGTATGTTAATTCACTCTTACTGAAGATTCTGCTGGGGAGTAAAAGACTTAGGAGTCTGTTAACATAGTCCAGGCAAAAGATGATTGTGATTGGGACAAGAACAATGATAGAGAACCGAATGAATCACATTTAGGTAGGGTTTTTGCTCTCTCTTCCCTGTGCCTGAAGGGTTCTTTCCCCCTCTCACAAGCCCTCTTTTATCATTTTAAGCTCACATCCATATCTCCTCTTTCATTTCTGTGTGCCTAGCACCCGATATGGGCCACGGCATACAGTGAGTGTTCAGTAAATATTGAATGCGTGAATGTACAATATAAATGCATTATAAGGGTATAATTTGTGGGAGATAAGATTTGGTAATAATGAATTTTATCAGAATCTTGCACAGTGTCTGACAAATGATGCTCAAGTATTTGTTAAAGTATTGGCTCATCTTTCTCCTTTTCTCCTTTGCCACTGCCATTTCTTTACTTCAGACCTTCATCATCTCATGCTCGAACTAATGCAGCAGCCTTCTCGCTGCTCCTGTTGCTTTTAGTCGCTTACTGTTTCTAATCCAACCTCCATGTTATTACTGTTAGTTTTATAAAACTCCAGTCTCATCATACCTAAAATCTCTCCTGTTAAAAAACAAACTGTGCAGTACTTTCCAGGCTGCTTATAGGTCAAAGTCCAAATTCCCAAGCATGTCTTTCAATCTGATCCCAGTCTTTACTTTGGTAACTTCATCTTTTTTGCCCTCATGCACCAAACTTGCTCATACTGGTTTGTTAACTATTCCCCAAATATACCATGAAATGTTATGCCCCTTGTGCGTTTTGGTAAGGCTGTTTATTCTCTGTGCTGTGCTCTCCCCCTAACTGCCCAAACAAGGCCAGATCTCACTCACTCTCCACTTCACTTGGTGAAGAACTGTTACTTCCTTTGGTATTCTCATATTGGACTAAGTGCCAGTAGTACTATAGCTTTTATTAGTTTTATAATTATAGATGCTGTATCTCCTCTACTAAATTGTTTTCCAAAAGAAAGGAAACCTTTGACTTGGTTGACTTTGTTTTTCTTTGAATCTGCAGTACCTAACATAGTAACTAACAAAGAGAAACTCAACTAAATGTTCTGGATTTTTTATTACAGCAAAATTACATAGCATAAAACATACTTACCATCTTAACCACTTCTAAGTGTACAGTCCTATCGCATTAAGTACATCCACATTGTGTGCATCCATACCACCGTATATCGCCAGAACTTCATCTTCCTTGACACTCTGTACCCATCACACACTAACTCCCCATTCCCCCTTCCTATGGCCATTGGCAACCACATTGTACTTTCTGTCTCTCGGAAATTGACCACTCCAGTTGCCTTATGTAAGTGAATCATAAAATAGTTGTCCTTTTATGACTGATTTCATGTGGTGTAATGTCACCAAGGTTCCTCCATGTGTCATAATTTTCTTACTTTTTAAGGCTGAATAGTAGTCCATTTGTGTGTGTGTATGTGTGTGTGTGTGTGTACCATATTTTATTTATCCATTCACTCATCATTGCTTCCACCTGTGAACTATTGCAAATATTTCTTTGAACAGGAGTATGCAGATACTTGTTTTGAGTCCCTGCTTTCATTTCTTTTGGATATATACCCAGAATCAATTAAATATTTTAATGAATTATTAAATTAGAATATGTTTTATTTTATCAATGTACAAAGCTGTTTTTTTATATAACTTAGTCTGTGCTGAGTATTTATTTAGAAGTTTAGAAGTCAACAGAATATGCCATTGCCTTCTCTGCAGGGTACCAGCCGTCCTTCACACTATCATGTTTTATGGGATGATAACTGCTTTACTGCAGATGAACTTCAGCTACTAACTTACCAGCTCTGCCACACTTACGTGCGCTGTACACGATCTGTTTCTATACCTGCACCAGCGTATTATGCTCACCTGGTGGCATTCAGAGCCAGATATCATCTCGTGGACAAAGAACATGACAGGTAATATAAAAGCACAACAAACAAATTTTCACTCAAATTCAAGTATGGTGGGCATGTTAGGGCTTTCTTGAGAAATCTCTCTCAAGTGTTTCCATGTATATTTCCTCCTTGTTTACCATAAAGTACTGCCATTTAAAATTAAAGTTCCACAAGCTGTTCGAGGAGTCAGCAATCCATACAAAAAGCAGCAATAGTAGAACTGACTGCCCAGAATAAAGGTTTCCATTAAAACGTACACTTTAGGCTTATTAGTACTAGAATGGTATAGTGATTTAGTTGCTTTACCAAATTAATTCGAGGGATAGATTGTTGCTGACAGACAAAATGTTAGTATGCTTGGGATTTACTTCTAAACAGTCCTGGGGAGGTGAGAGAAATAAAACAAAATTGGCCTTGAGTTAATAATTATTGAAGCTGGGTGATAGAAATGTAGCAATTCATTTTACCAGCCTCTATTATTTTTTTAATATTTTTGAAATTTTCTACAAGTTATATTTTTCAAAATTACTACATCAGAATAGGGTTTGTTTTTGTGTTCATCGCCACTTCTCTTACAGTGCTGAAGGAAGTCACGTTTCAGGACAGAGCAACGGGCGAGATCCACAAGCTCTTGCCAAGGCTGTACAGATTCACCAAGATACCTTACGCACAATGTACTTTGCTTAAAAAGTCCAAGAATATTTCTCTGAGAGGAAGAACTGAAAGATGCATCGACATACAGCATATGTTTCCGGTGGAGTCAGTTGAGTGGGGATGCCTCCAGCCATACAGCAGCCAACACTGTGTGGGGACCAGGGTCTGATTTTTATGTTGATACAAGAAAGATTGTTTACTTCATCAAGGAACACAGCACCATTATGCAATATGAAACCAGCCAACTGCTTTTTTGTGCGGTCTCCTTAGGAAGTATCGCCATTGTTTTGTTTTCACTTTCTTGTAGTCTAACCCTTTTAATGCCTTTACCTCAAGTTGCTTGGCAGCACAACTATCTTTGCAAAAAAAAAAAAGTAAAGAAAAAGTAAATGACAGTTAAAAAACACACACCTACGTGAATAATCTACATGATTGTTCATGATTATGTGTGCAAAAAAATTAATGTGCATTCGTGTATTCTTGTAAAAGGTATCTGTGTATATTTTAAATATATACATGTATACTTCATGTGCATATATATCTGGATCTACATTGATAATAGATATATATGTGTCTGTGCGTGTATTTTATAGTTCATTCCATTGGGGAACTTAATTTCCCTTTTATTATCTTCCCACCACCACTTTGATTTTTCTCTCTACCTCCCTTGCCTTCATTACCTACATTTTTTTTTCTTAATGCTACCAGTGACATTCAGATGTTCATGTATCTGGTTCATTTGGATATAAAGCATGGCAAACTAGATTTTTATTTTATTTTGCACACCCTACTCCTGTCTCTTGTCTCACGGGCAATTCCAAGTCCTCAACTCTTGATATTGCTTTCTGAAGAAACAAAATTACTATATATATATAAATATATATATATATACAATGTTTCTGTGAGAATGCGAGTCTGCCCCCTCCTGCTCTGAATTTACATTTGCCATTTGTGCAGTGTGTACATAAGCAGTAGCAACCTTAAACTATTCTTTTTCTTTAGTCTGTTAAAGCTGCTATAAATATAAAACCTTGTCAGAAGTTGTAACTCAGAAATTTCTCTCTATAAGTGATATGTATTCTAAAGCCTTCTGTTTCTATGGGTTATACATGAAAGTCCCTTATAACTTTTATAAAGGGCAAATATTCTAAATGATTGGAACTCTTTAGGGTTGAGGCCTCTGAAATTGGGTGGAGAGAGAGAAGGGGTTATTTGAGGGTTTTTTTTATTTTATTTTATTTTTGCTAGTTTACTTGCTGCCTCTCATACCTTAATGTGATTTTCATATATATATATTTTTATATATATGTGTGTATATATAAACATATATGTATGTGTTTTGAAGTACAGCTTCCTTTTCTTTTATATTTATTAGAATAGTGCTTTAATAATTAGAGAACTGTATTGGCAACATCTTTTATAGAAATGTAATCATGTTTATTTTAAGAACTGACAACTTGTTTTTGCTGTCTTTTAGTGCAATACGCAGTTTTAAAGGAAAGCTGTGTCTGTTTGATATCTTTACCACGGATAGTGGGAGAAACAGGCACCTCCATAATTTTAAAAGGGCAAAGTAATACAGCCTTAATTTCAGAAGGAAAGTTTTGTAATTTTTCAAGTTTAAAGCATGTCTTTTAAAAATCATAATGAAAATCAAGGAAGTTAAATTTCCTAATGAGTCTGACCGTGATTATTAGAGATAGAGTTGAGCTTTGTTTTAAGAAATGACAGTGAATGGGGCACCTAACTGGCTCAGTCGCTAGAGCATGTGACTCCTGATATCGGGGTTGTAAGTTCAAGCCCCACATTGGATGTGGAGCCTACTTTAAAAAAAAATAAGTGAATAGCTTAAGATTTAGAAAATATTTAATTCTTTGAAAATGGATCACATTTATTGAACAATCATACTGGTTAGGTGCCCATTTTCATATATTCAAATGAATCAGGAAAATCTAAAATGATATTTTCAAAACATTTTTTTGCCAATTTATCAGCAGTGTAACTTTCCTTTTAAAATTAGGGTTCTGGTGGCAAAGAAAGTTAGGACTTTGATCATTTTTAAAAAGTTAAATCACTGAAATGTGGAAAAAGTTTTATCAAACTTCTGTTTTATTGATTTCACTTTAAGATATTAAAAAGTATTATAGAGCTGTCAAAATCGAGTTCATCAGTAACATTGGATTCAGGGGAGCTTTGCACTTTGTGACTCATGAAAATTGCATTTTAATTTTTTTTTCTTTTTTGCACTGGTTCAGAGTATAGATACTGCAGATTGTTTCCAGTGGGCATTGTTAAACCTTTCAGAATTCCTTCTGCACATGATAACAAATGGATTAGCTCTTTAGTTTCTCTCTTACCTGTAATCCACTCTTATTGCCAATTTACTGTATTTTGAGCCTAAAATCTGAGCCCATGTCCTCCAACAGGTATGAAATCTTTCGTTCCTCTGCCAGAAAACTAAGAAAGTACTGTATTTTGTATGTTTATTATTGAAGTGTCTGAAATGCAATTTACAACACTGTTTCAAAGCTCTTTACATGAAATAATATTTGTACAGTATATACATTTTTTCTCCCTACCCTCCCCCCTCCCCCAAAAATTTCCTGTAAAGCACGTATTTTTTTTTTAACATCGATATTTCACTGAATACAGTCAGGAACATGAATAGAAGAAGAAAATAGTATACCCTCGATGCTAAAGCATTGATTGCTATATGCTTTCTCAGTAGGAGTAAAACACCTTCATTTACCAGTGGAAGTTAGCCAGACTTACTATGGGAAACTGTAGGCCCAGGAAAGAACTGTCGATACCTTTTCTCTATTTACCATTTCATCTAATTTCCAGTTACTTAGTTTCCATGTGCTAGAATGAAACCCATAATTTAAATCTATTTAGAAGGACTTTTAATGAGGAAAAACAATTTTTTTAATATAAAGCTTTACCTTTAAAGTGAGTTCTTTTTTAGGGTTTCTTTCTTACAGTTTCACATTGCTAGTTTAAAGTTGGTTACCCTGAAAGAATATGTATAGTATATTTTACTTACTAACAAATTGGAATATCAAACTTAATTAAAAGAAGACTTGTGCTTAGAATTTAAAAGACAAGGTGGCAAGTACTTTTTGAAATTTGTTTTAATTATTATTGCACTTCTGGTGTCGAATTTCTGATCTTTTTTTATTGAAAGTTTTTTAAAGGATTGTTTTGAATTTAAAGGTCATGAAACTCAATGACCTTTCTGTTCCTGCCTTTGCTCACTAAATTATATAATGAATGCTAAATTTTGGTCTGCTGTTTTCTATGATGCATAAGAGTGACTTTAAAATGTCATTCCCAGCCACTGCTATAATTGATTTTCATGTGAAGAAGAGCTGGGAGTTTAATGTATATTCTGGGTGGCAGATGTGTCTGGGTAAAGTGCCGATATATGTTATTATGTATCAAGTTACTGGCATTGAGGACTATACATTTATAATACTGTAGCTGCTATATTTATTTAATTATGTAGAGTCTGACAGTTACTGCACTAAAGGATACTAAGGAGATGAGCAGGATTGGAGGCTGGTGTTAAGACACCCCCCCTTTTTTTCCTAAATAAGATTAAGAACATGAAATAACAAGGTAACAAAGGGTGCTGCCGTTTTAGTTTCAATTAAATATTAGGATACTCTGTTTTAGACGTGCGGATTTTTACTTTAGCAGTTTTGCAAAAGGGTACCTCAACCTCCTCAGTACTGGTTTTTGGTATATTTTCACAGACGTACAGATGCCCTTTATTTTTTAATATATTACCTTTTAACAAATTACTCAGAAAAAAAAAAAAAAAGTTCTTCTATGGAAATCTACCTGTTTGTAATCTATTAATTTATTTCTCTTCCTAGAAGAGTCTGGAAGGGATTCTAGTAGGAATGTACCAGGTGTTGTGGAAGGCACTTGATAAAGATTCATCTCTACCTTCTAGCATAGGGGCTCCTAGCCTTCTAAAGACCCATACTAGTTCTCCAAACTAGGTTCTCTGATGGCCCACCACTGCCTGATGTTTACTTGTATATTTTGTAGTAAATTTTAGGATGACAGACAGCATGACAGGCTTAGTCATGACAGACTTAAAGGAAATAAAATCTGAGTTGCCATTCAGTAGAAATGGCTGACAGAGGATCTCGGTGTTTAAGGAAGAGGTCAATACTCAGAGTGCCCGTAACAGATCTGAAGTAATTAGATGGATTATAGGCCAGGAATTAGAGATGATTGTTAAAGAAATTTGGTGTTTTCGGAGGCTAACATGAATTTGCCAAGGGTGGTGATTTTTATGAAATCCTTCAAGCTAACCGCTTGGGTTCAGCTAGAGTATTTTGTAATCTTGCTATTTCAAACTTGATAGAAATATGTTGCCAAAAAGCTTAACTGATAACTCTGTATAATTTTTTTTTAATTTTATTTCTTTGTTTGACAGACAGAGATCACAAGTAGGCAGAGAGGCAGGTAGAGAGAGCGGGGAAGCAGGCTCCCTGCTGAGCAGAGAGCCTGATGCCGGGCTCGATCCCAGGACCCTGGGACCATGACCCTGGGACCATGACCCTAGGACCATGACCCTAGCCGAAGGCAGAGGCTTTAATCCGCTGAGCCACCCAGGTGCCCCTATAATTTTTAATCGGTATCATTAAACCTGAGTTAAATATTTGGTTAAGTCATCTCTTAGATGTTCCCCTTTTGAGTATTTTTAAAAGACAGGTTGCTCCTGTGAATAACTTGCTACTTAAGTTATCTTTTGTGAGTTATCAATCAAGCTGCAAAAAGACATCGTTGGCTTGGCATCTTTATTTTGCCTTTTTTATCCATATAAAGTTTTAATCCTTTTCATTCTCTTTGAGACTTCATGGATGTCTTAAAGTTTCAATAATAAGAGTTGGGAGACTTTATATATATCCAATGAGTTCTCCCTGAGTGGCAGTATAACCCTGACTCTAGAATCTGTCTTTATTTTCCTATATCCCTCCCATTTGATCATATAAAGCACTTTCATGATTCTGTAGGAGTCAAAACAAATAAGCCAAGAATAGATGAGTAAAATCAGTACAGAGATGTGAAAGAGTTTTCTCCAAAAAATCTTAAAAAAAAAATTTCTGCTTGTACTAAGAACATTCTTGATTAGTGATGATGTTAGAAATGATACCATGATTAGTGAAACCTAAGCTGACTCTCAGGAGGAAAAAAAATCTCTTTCCCCCTCTCACTCCCTTTCTCTTTCTATAGATATCTCAAAGGGAAAAAATATTTTTTGACTTTTTCCTACTTTTAAAAATGGTACATTTCAGTTTATGACTTTTTTTTAACTAATGTATAATGGTCAAGGCTTGTGCTAATACTATCTACTGCTAGTTGAATTTTCTTTTTCTTTACCCAGCAAAGAATAGTACTCTAGATTTTTACAGTGTTCATTAAACCTCAAGAATCTAATGTTCTAAAGTATGAAAACTAAATATTTTAATTTGAATTAAAAATAGATAATAAATTTAATATGGAAGGTTGAGATTTACCAGTAAGAAGCTCACAAAATTAAGATTCTGTTAATTGATCTGTCCAGCCATTGGTCTCCCTTCCTTTTTGAAATCAATGTCTGAAGTAACCAAAACCTAATGTATCTATGTTAGGGTCTCAGTAAAGCAAAGATGTTCTTCAGGGTAGAGCTGAATTAAATTTTTAAATCATTTTTTAAAGCAAGGCGGTTTTTAGAAAGTGCCTTTTCAGAAGATGGTGCTGTAGATTTTTATTTTTCAAATACCATGAGACTAAAAATTTAAAAGATAAATTATTTTAGAACTCGAAGAGTGTGACAGTTTCATATAAATAATGTTATTTGTTGTCCTGAATCTGGTCCAAGGGAACCAAGTAAAGGTTTTATTCAGTAAAGCATCAGGTAAATGCTCACCAAATGAATTTTGTAGGTTTGAAAAATAAATTTTTAACAGAATTAACCCTTTCAGTTCTCAGCTTTGTTGAAGGTAATCTGTAAGGCACATAAAACAGCAAATCTGCTAAACTTTTTAACAAGAGTATAAGTATGATAGCAAGTGCCCAGAGGGAAAGGTAACTTGCCAGGGAATTATATGTCATAGACTACCTTTTTTTTTTCTTTATCCTTTTTCTTTTCTTTTCTTTTTTTCAGCATAGATTGACCCTTCTGTAAATATCTATTGGTATCCTTTTCTAATTAATATTTATTAAAGACTGCTTATATATAAAAGGAGAGCCAAATCATCATGGAAATTAGTGTAAGAGAAAAAATAAAGTGATTTTTATCTCTATCTTTAGGGAAATTCGCTTTTTTAGACACCAAGAAATATTTTAAGTGATTGTCTCTTTTTCTACTGGGGGTGGGGGGGAGACTATGAAAAATGATGACAGTGCATCTAAAAGGGTATGGTCAGTTAATTAGAAATGCAACATGCAAAATTGGGCCTTGGAGGAAATAAGCAATATGAAGGGTAATAGCAGAACCATTCATACTTAATAGAAATGTAGCAATCTACCAGAAAGCAGTTTTCTCCTGGAATGTTTACTCCACTAGTACTAGTAAACAGCAGTAAATGATCACCTAACCAGTTCTTTTTGTGAATTTGGTGAGCATTTCTCCAGAAAAGAATAGACTAAAAACAAAAAACACCACACCTCAGTTACCTTGTATGCTGCATTATGTAATAATGATAGTAAAATTATATCGATTGTTTGGAGTGTACTGTGTCTGTTTGCAAATATACGTGCACATTAAACTTTTTCATTTTTTATAATGTCTTAATAGCAATTATGAGTTTATTTTTAATATTAATTTTTCTATTGTGATGTTTATATTTATTGGCAATTTGTGTGCAACTTTTATATTTTGCTTAGATGTTGGTTTTAAGATATTTTATTTTTATAGATATTTCTAGCTTTTCCTCTTTCTTTGTAATATTAGCAAAGATTAAGATGGATGTTAATATACCAACCAAACTACTAATTCCATAAAGTCTAGAGTTTGGATTTTTACCAATAAACCGTTAACACTATTTTTTAACTTAGAATACTTAGTGTTGTTTATATAGTGGGCCTTAAAGACAGTCTTTGGACAGATTTCTAAATGTGGAGGGGAGATGGGGCTTTTCTATAAGTTAGATTTCTTTCCCTTAAGTAGCAAACTAACACTAACAGATTGGATTTATTTTACCTGATCTGCAGTTTTGGGGCAGCTTGTCAAATAAATGATTATTACATTTCTTTTTTTAATTTGAACTACATTGAAGCTATTTAAATAGTCATCCGGCATTAAGATTATGATTTTTTTATAGGCCTGGGAAACAAGTAACAATTGATTCCAGAAGTCACTGATAGTTTACTTTGAAATGAGATTTCCTCCCCGCACCTATAGTTCTATTAAATGAAAGATTTGCTACCCCGATCATTTCCATAGCATAAAAGTTAATTCAGCCCTGAGCATCAGTGAAGAAACAGAGTCAAAGTGGTTAGGTAGAAAAGCAGATAGACTGAATAATACAGTACTTCAGTTAATTAAAAATCTAACTAAGTAATAATTTATGAATGCAAATTAATTCAGAAGACAGTGAAAATTTTGATTATAGAATATTAATTTCAAGCAAATATGGTCACTCCAGCTTCATAGTGGATAAAATTACTTGCATTACAATGCACACTAACTTTTTAACAAAGGCACATGAAAAGAGTGAGTTCTCTTAAGTAAAATATTTCCATAGTATTTTTACATTGTGAATTTGCTTGGAAAGCCACTTTTCTTTTAATCTCTTAAATTCTTTTAAGAATTTAAAAGATAAATTTTATCTCATCCTCTGAGTTTTAAATTCTAAATTATTGGGCTCAGTGTATGACATTTTGCTGTACCATGTTCTTTTTACTCGGGGTAAATGAGAAAGTTTGAAGTAATTACAATTAAGAAAATGTTATTTTATGTTATATAAAATTTTATAATTTAAAGTGAATCCACATATGAGTTCCTATAGACATTAGTCTTTTTTTTCTGCATTTTTGCCAGTTACAGTATTTTTTTTTAATTATGTACTATTCTCAGCTACTTCCTGCACCCCTACATTAAGTATTAATTGAAGACTAGTACTCTGGTTATAGGAATTTGTCACTACTAAATATGTTTCAAGCAGTCAAGATATATTTTTGTTCCAAGTATATGCCACCTCTTGAGGATATTTATTGTGCTTATAACATTAATAGTTTTATTCATTATGTTTCAACATTGTACGAGGTTGACAGGCATGTAATTCTTGTAGCCTGACATTTTTAAAGCAGCCTGCAGTGGAAAAAGTAGTCATTGATTTTTATTTTTATTTTTATTTTTATTTTTCCCTTCTGAAAATTCATAGGAACCTAACACATGGAGCTTATTTTGCTCTTTTAACTGTTGGCTCCATAAATCAAAGTACCTGGCGTCAGTACTAAATTACCACAGTGAAGTACTTAGTGACATGTTCCTGTTTCTAGTCCACCTCCTAAGAAAGAAATACTTATGCAGTAATAGCTATCCCTAAAAAGAACTGTCGTGAACAGTCCTATATGAGTGGAAAACAGATGGGTGTGTTAGTATTAGAACTTCACTGGTTTTGGTTTTATTATTTCCAAAAATTAACTGTGTTCACATCTCTAATTTGTATTTTTGAAGTTTAACAGGCTGTGGCCAGAGACGAGAGAAGGAGATTACTCTGGTATTTAATGCCTGAAACTTTCCATCCTTATTTAGTCCATGCTTTAATTGGAAGAACAAATGAAATTCCTTAATTTGGCCCCTTAATAATATTTTTAGAACCAAACAAGGAAAAACTCTACCAATGTTGCAGATGTGACTATCTTTATTCTAAGAACCTATGGGAACAGGAGGTCTTTGTAAAGAAATGGACTGGTGGGACTGTGAGAGGTGGGTAGTGAGGGGATTTGGGAAAGGCTTCTTCGCTGGGATCCTCAGATACTTCACAGCTGTGTTGTATTTGCCTAGTTCTCGAACCACGTTGTAGAAGAGGGACTTGCTCTGAACCTGCAGAAGGGACCTGAGGAGAGTTCTCTGTAACCTAAATATATTTTCTGCTGTTGTCCCAGACCTAGAGCTGCATCTCTTCTCATTAAGTTAGAGAAGTCTTGGAAGTTGCTTCTGAATTATAACAAAGCAACTAAATGAAATATTTACCCTTAAATAGAGTCATGACATTGCTACTGATGTGGCTTTTCCCTTCAAGCAGGACCTTTCCAGAGAAGGTAGACTTTCCTGTAAAGAAAATGTTTCTGGTGAAAGATTTGGGAAAACACAGATACATTCTAATGAAGGGGAAATCTTGCCTAACGTAGTTCAGCCGGGTTAATGCATACAGTTTGGACCCAGGTTGCTTAACAAGAGGAAGCTTTGGTTTTGGTAGAGTTGGATCTCCAATGGTAATTAACTTGCATATATTTCCATTTCAAAGAAAGGGAGTGATCTCATATTATGGAGCATGACCCTGCGATTGTGCACGTTCTCATTTTCTTTTTTTTTCTTTTCTTTTTTTTTTTTTTTTTGTCAGAGAGAGAGAGCGAGCACAGGCAGACAGAGTGGCAGGCAGAGTCAGAGGGAGAAGCAGGCTCCCTGCGGAGCAAGGAGCCCGATGTGGGACTCGATCCCAGGACACTGGGATCATGACCCGAGCCGAAGGCAGCTGCCCAACCAACTGAGCCACCCATGCATCCCATGTTCTCATTTTCTAACTCAAACACCAGGAATAGTAAGCACTATGAGAAATTTTCTAATAGTTTGTCCCTAAAAGAAGATTCTTAGACTGTTTTCCAGGAGCTTTCTCATTTTGTAGCCCAGGGTGCAACCCCTTTCTCCTCTTCAAAAAAAAAAAAAAGAAGAAGAAAAGAAAAAGGATTTAAAGGTCATTTATACAGAATTCCACTAAAAATAATAGTCTTTAAGATATTTGGGGGAGGAGGATCACACACAAGTTCTAGTTTAATTGAGAGACGATCCGAGCACTATTTTCATGTTTGGGTTCCAGTTTTTCCTTTGAACATACCTTTCTTTAATTTGCTTGAGTGCCATCCTGTTTTGTGATATAATCTATGTTTTTGCCATTTATGAATTGTGCAGTTTTTCTCTCCCCACCCTGACCCATCTTCTCTCTCTCTCTCTCTCTCTCTCAAAAATAAAAGGGAGGGATAAAGCAAAAAAGAAATAACAGTGAGAATCGTTAGAATATAACTTTAATTTGCAGATGGAAAGAAACCCTAACTGTTCAGTAAAAATTAAGATTGAAAGTGTTAATGGCACAGATATTATCTGTGGCCGTAAAAATTTTTTACTAACTAGAGAGTGATAAAGTGAACAGAGGATATATATTAGAAATATATTAAAGTGATAAATTATTCTTGAAAGTAATATTTCAGCCTTCTGTAACAGAGATCCCCATATTCTTAAGGCAAATTAATGTAGCTTCTGGTTTTAATGAATCAGACAGACCGATTTATCTTTTAAATGTTTGTAATTTTTATTCTGACACATCTTAAATATATAAAAATTATATTGGATGAACACTTGACTGTTCCTTTCTCCTCCATTACGTATTGATATATTCAGGCTTCAGTTACATGGATGTATCTCTCATATGCCTCTTAGTGTGTTGCACAGTTCTGTATAAAAAACTTTAACTCAACGCAATTCCTAGTCAAACCTGAGCTATAAAGGAGAAAGTATAAGGTGTTTTGGAATGCAGGAACTTTTTAAAAGACCACAACTGGGAAAAGACTATTGGAAAACGTGTTGCCTTTCAGAGTAGAGAGGGCTCTAAACATGAGCCAGAGACTTGGGAGTTTAGTTAGAGCTTGGCCACTAATTTGCTCGGTCCTTAGGCAATCTCCTCCATCTCTCCAGGTCTAGTTTCTTCTTGTAAAACGGTAGTGATAATGCCTGCCCTCACCTACCTCACAAAGTTGTAAGAATTGGATAATTTTTGTGACAGTGCTTGCGTTCTCCAGAGGAAGAGTTTTCAGAAGTTCAAAATCATAGAAGAGTATTGTACAAAGGGTTCATTTCTGGTTTGCCTCTATGAAAGTATCTTCAATAACCATGGATCATTTTATCAAACAGGTATAAGAGAAACTTAGGCCTTATCCTGGTATGATGTGCACTTACAAACGTATACTGTTTATTTCTCCCCTGCCAGATACCCAGGCTGAATTTTTCTTTATAATAATCCTGGGCAAAAGTGTCACTTCAAAAACCAAACTCCTTGTAGTGGTGCTATAGCAGCTACGATTGTATTGAATTAGTGTGGTAAAACCATCAGATAATCAGAAATTAACTTTGCCTTTGCCTTCAGGCATTTTTGCTACATGTTGGCATTAGAGGCTGGTGGTGTACAACCAGATAGTCATCCCTTTGTTTCTTGTCAGATTTTTGGTACCTCTTTTTGGAGTAGAGGCTTAGTTTTAAAGAAGGAAAGTGTACTTATTTCATTCATCACTTTGCAGAGTTGAATCTTGCTTTCCAATCACCATGTATCTGTAAAAGTTTTTCTCCATTTTAATTCAGTGATTGGTGCCTGATCCAGTTATCTTTACAGATCATTGGGAGAACCTTCATATTTTGACAGACTTACCCATTTTTCTGGAGGGAAGGGGCTCCTGTTTCTAGGAAGTAACAAAGGGTACATCACCACAGGTTGTGTAAGCTATTCCTTTTTTGCAACAGACAAGCCTGTTTTTTTTGTTTGTTTGTTTTTCACTTGTTAAGAAAAAAGGATGCATTTTAGGTACACAGGGTATGGATGCATTCAACACTTACTTTAATCAATAGATGTTGACCTCCTTGTTGCGGCCGTTGGGCTTTTCCCAGCTTATCACTAACATGAGTGGTATCTGTCTTCGTTTTAAAGGGTGATGAGAATTACAGGTACTGAAAGTGAAAAGTTGGGTAGATTCTGGCTTAGAAAATGAACAAAAAGTCCATCTTGCTGAATGAGATAGCTAAGAACATTGATACATCAGGAATACTTTTAATGAAGCAATGTTTGCTGTAATGTGTCACTTAAATGTCTCTCTTCAGTTATGGACCCATAAAAGTATTACTGTATCTTGTGAGTAAAGATCATTCTTGTGGACTAGTATATGGATGGATGCATTCCTAGGCTGTGGGAAGCAGTGGGGTGTGTGTGTGTGTGTGTGTGTGTGTGTGTGTGTGTGTAAACTTTGTTTATAACACTGTGTACTACATAAATTTATATAGAAAAATAATGTGTTTCTTTTGTGTTTGGGGGACTAAAACTGTAATATAACCATTCCAGTGTAATCTGACAACTCACTCAAGAGAAGATTTATATTACACACAAATGCATACCCTTAAAGCATTGCTAACTGCTCCCACTTTAGATAATTGCTGCTTTTTTTTAAACCCTAAGTAATGGAGGAGGAAATAGCACTCTTTTAAAGGGGCTTTTCTGAAAAGTAAAATGTAAATATAGGACATGTGGGGAGGGTGGGACCACCTGCAAATGTCCTGCAGATGGACAAATAATAGCCTTTTAAAATGTTACTTTTTAACCATCTTGACCGTGTGTGCCTATTTGTATTGCAGATGTGAACTATTTTTGGGGGTTGATATCCGTATGTTTTAAAACTGAATTATTACATAAAATCAGAGTAACCTCTTTCTCCATCCTCCTTTTCCACACTATTTTTGCCAAATATTTCCGCTGAAACCAAGGTTCAGCATGGTAAAATGACGGACTCTCAAACCTCCTTCCTCACCTTCCCCATCCTGTCTTACACCTGGTCTGGCCTTATATTTTTGTTGGCTTTTTCAAAAGTAAGATCAATTTACTGTAGTAAGATAAAGACTGCAGAATCTCAAAATGTTTATAAGCCGTTCTTTGTTAATGTTTGGGTTACACAGTAACATCAATTAAAACAGTGGGGTCTGAGTTTGTAATACGCTGTGTGACCAGATAAGACCTTGAATGATAGGAACCTTGACTGCCACGTTTTATGAAGAGGAAGGTGGAGGTCGGAGCAAACTACGATCTGTATGTAATCCGCGTGTAATTAGAAACACCAAATGCCGAATTCTATCACTGTGTACTTGGGGGTCAGGCTTTGGATTTGGTTGTCATTTTAATTCCGTGAAGACTATATGTAATTAGGATGGGCAGAAGGCAAATAAAGTTTTTAAACAAAAGTGCTTTTTTCGGTAATTAAAGTTTGGTAGCAAATTTTCTACTTTCAGTTAAGTTACCTTCCCCCAAGAAATTACTACAAAATACTTAGGGTTGAGATTGAGAAGCTTGAAGATGCTTTTTAAGCAGTTCAGTCACTTATAATATTTTATGTTAAAGAAATTGTCATAATTCTTCCTGAGCCAAACTGTCACTAAAATGTCCTGTGACAGTACCAGTCCTCTTTTTTCTGCCATTATGCATATTGGAAGGGTTCTGTGTTGTATTTGTTTTTAATCCTTAATTTAAAAAAAATAATGGTTTTAGTGTTGCTTAGCTTCAGTTGAAAGTGTAAATTTCACTAATTGCAATAAAAAGAAAAGCTTTGCTCCAGACTTTGTATTGTGTGGTCGTCATTACGGCTCTTCTGGTTCAGGTACAGGGAGCCAGTGGGTGCGGGGGAAAGGGTCATGAAGTCCTGGCTTCAAACCCTGATTGCATGACACTCTGGACAAGTTCCTTGATGCTTCTAAGCCTCAGTTTCCTCCATTAAAAGAAGATAATAGTAAGGCTTTGGGGACATTAAACGAGATCATCCCATTGAGGATGTGCTCTCCTCCCTTGAAGGCAGCTCACTACTTGGAAGCAGTCCAGCTTAGTGGGTAGAGGGTGTGACCCTTGATCCTCAGGTTCATGGGTTCGAGCCCCACATTGGGCACAGAGCCTTAAAGAAAGAAGAAAAACTTGTCCCTTCGTAATTTCCACTAAGCCTATTGATGTCTTCCAGAACATCCCTTCCTGTTCACATGTATTCCCCACCCAGTCTTCTCCCAGCTACGTGTCCCCAGACTCTAATCCTAACAGTATAGATTGTGATCTTGTTACCAACACTAAACAGAATCAGTCAGCTTACTAACAAATGCTGTTGGGTGGTGGTGGTTTGTTTTGTTTTGTTTTGTTTTGTTTTTAAAGATTATTTATTTGACAGAGATTACAAGTAGGCAGAGAGGCAGACAGAGAGAGGAGGAAGCAGGCTCCCCGCTGAGCAGAGAGCCCAATTCGGGGCTCGATCCCAGGACCCTGAGACCATGACCTGAGCCGAAGGCAGAGGCTTAACCCACTGAGCCACCCAGGCGCCCCTGGTTTTTTAAATATATGTGTCAGTTGATAAGTTTGACAATTGAAGAGAATCACCCTAATGTCAGTATTGGCCTACTAACTACACTGGTATAGAAAAAATCCCCCAAAATCAGTAATTATACCAAAGTATGTACAGTTAAATGGGGAAAATACAATGACATGACAATGAAAATACAATGATATACAAATATAACAATGAGGGGCGCCTAGGTGGCTCGGTGGGTTAAGCCGCTGCCTTCGGCTCAGGTCATGATCCCAGGGTCCTGGGATTGAGCCCCGCATCAGGCTCTCTGCTCAGCGGGGAGCCTGCTTCCTCCTCTCTCTCTGCCTGCCTCTTTGCCTGCTTGTGATCTCTCTCTGTCAAATAAATAAATAAAATCTTAAAAAATATATATAACAATGACTCTGAGGCCATGCTCTGAAAAATCAAAGAGGCTGTCATGTAACATAGGTGAGTGCAGAAAAGCAGCATAATTAATCAAAGCATACCTCAATCAACCTACTCCTCTGATTGTTTAGGAAGACATGAACAGAACAGAACAAATCAATTACATTGGAGCTCACCTGCTTGAAGCTTTCTTCATAGAAAAGGGTGCTCAGAGCACTACACCTAAGTGCAGAAATAAAGTGGCAGTCCAAGTAAAATCCCAGTGGGGTTTTGCTTTTTTTTGGAGGGGGGCGGCCATACCTCTTGAGCTCGTGGTTTCCATCAGGATCATTCTGTGTTTCTGATCATTTCACAGATTCTTCATGGCTGCTGAGACTTGCATACCTTGCAGATGCTTTCAGAAAATTAGTTAGGTTCGGGACACCTGGGTGGCTCAGTTGGTTAAGCCGCTGTCTTTGGCTTGGGTCATGATCCCAGGGTCCTGGGATCGAGTCCCACATCGGGCTCCTTGCTCAGCGGCGAGCCTGCTTCTCTCTCTGCCTCTGCCTGCTGCTCTGCCTGCTTGTGTTCCTCTCTCTCTCTCTGACAAATAAATAAAATCTTTAAAAAAATTTTTTTCTAAAAAAAAAAAAAAAGGAAAATTAATTAGGTTCATCTGTCAATACCAGGAAAGGTTATGATCATTTGTACAATATTTGCTAGATGCTTTTCTCATAAAGAGGACTGAAAATCTTTAGCCTTATCTGTAGGACAAAGATGATTGTTTTTCTATCTTCCATCACTTTTGTTGCTTCTACAATTCTCACAGTTTCTAAAATCTCTGTGATGCCTTTATACAGCAGCACTTCTCTCATATTTGTCTCTATTAAAATATTTTCTGGTAAGATTAATGCTTGGATTCAAAATGTGTTTATAATTATAAACAAAACAGACACTTTAGAGGTATAGGATTATGAAGCCTAATATGACATCTGATTCTCATATGAAATATGAGATATGAAATAAAACTGTTAACAGACTTTTTTGCTAAGTGATTTAGAGATAGCCTGAAAGTACTTGAAACTTATAAATGTACAGTATTACTGCCTTTAATCTTGCTAAATAGAATTTGCACATTATCTTGCAAAAACCAATACCAAAACAGAACATAGGAGTAGTTTTTGTTTGGGGGACAATTTTTTTGGTACCCCAGGTGGGACCATAGGAATAGTTTTGATGCTGCCCCAGACAGGATTTCAGTAACTACTGTCAGTCAGACATAATTCAAAATATTCTTTGTATTTTATGGAAATGTAACATTAAGTTTGTTTAACCATCTTTATATATTTTGTGAGTTGAATTTTTCTAGTTTATTTTTGTACTTTCATAAAGATTTTAGATTATAAAAGTTAAGATTATAAAGGATTATAAGACGGGGTACCCCTTTGTATAGTATCTTTAAAAATCTAGTAAGAGGTGCTATCTAAACCTTTAATACAAAAGTATGACTGCTGTCTATGTTAAGGCCATTTAGTTTGATTATTTTAAAAATCTGCATAAAAGGGTGCCTGGGTGGCTCAGTGGGTTAAGCCTAGGCCTTCGGCTCAGGTCATGATCTCAGGGTTTTGGGATCGAGTCCCGCATCGGCTCTCTGCTTAGCAGGGAGCCTGCTTCCCCTCTCTCTCTGCCTGTCTCTCTGCCCACTTGTGATCTCTCTCTCTGTGTCAAATAAATAAATAAAGTCTTTTTTAAAAATCTGCATAAAAGTATAGCATTTTACTTTGAATATGCAAGCTACTTTCCATTCATTTTAACTGAGAGATTTTTCTTATGCAAGAAGAATGGGCTCTGAAGATACA
Source organism: Mustela nivalis (assembly GCF_964662115.1). NCBI lineage: Eukaryota > Metazoa > Chordata > Mammalia > Carnivora > Mustelidae > Mustela > Mustela nivalis. Next base: position 26,356,149 of record NC_139029.1, read on the forward strand.
CAAAGAAAACCAAGTGGGGAAGTAAAAATTGTTAGGACCTCCAGGGCTAATGTAACAGGAGCAGCAGCCATTTCTGGCTACCATGCTATGCAAAACAAATGAACCTCACCTAAGACTCCTCCCTGGCAATCAAGACAACTACAAGACCAGCTGAAAATAAACTGGAAAAAAGCCTACAGTCAAGCAGTTACCTTTGGAGTAACATACATACAAAGAAAAAAAATGCCTAAAGTGAGAGAGGTCAAGTATTTCCACTCACTCTGAAATTAAAAAAAAAAAAAAAAAAGTAGGAAAAGGTAGGAGGTACCTGAGTCAGTCTGTAGAGCATGCAAGCCTCACATTAATTTAAGCCTTATATTGGGCATAAAGCTTACATTAAAAAAAAAAAAAAGTAATTTACTCTGAGATAAGGATACCCAACTCTGCTGTCAAACAACTCTTATATAAAACCTCAAGATCTGGGCACCTGGGTGGCTCTGTGGGTTAAGCCTCTGCCTTCGGCTCAGGTCATGATCTCACGGTCCTGGGATCGAGCCCCACATCCGACTCTCTGCTCAGGGGGGAGCCTGCTTCCCCCTCTCTCTCTGCCTGCCTCTCTGCCTGCTTGTGATCTCTGTCTCTCTGTCAAATAAATAAAATCTTTAAAAAAAAAAAAAAAAAAAAAAAAACCTCAAGATCTTCCACCAGACTTTGGAAGAGGGTTACTAAACTATACACAGCCAAATCCAGTCCCAGTTTAAAGCAAAACTTTTAATGTGACACCAAGTTGTTGTTGCTTGAAAAACATTTTCACTGGGCACCTGGGTGGCTCAGACAATAAAGCGACTGCCTTCGGTTCAGGTCATGATCCCAGGATCCCTGCTCATCCGGAAGCCTGCTTCTCCCTCTCCCTCTGCCTCCCCCTGCTTGTGCTCTCTCTCTCTCTCTCTCTTTGTCAAATAAATAAAATCTTTTTTTTTTTTTTAATTTTTAAGGTTTAAAAAAAAGAAACATTTTCACAAGCACAGCATTTCTAAAACAGCAATTTTCAGAGGGAAGACCAAAATTTGATTCACTAGCAAACCTCAACTTCAGGCTTCGCTGTCCTCTACCAGGCAGGTTAGTAAGCTGTTTAGGACTTAACTTTGATTATCTACATAAGACAACAAAGAAGAATAAAAAATAAGAAAAAGAAGAAGAAGAAACAGGGAAAAGAGTCTTCAAATTTGTACTTTTGTCTTTCCACTTAATAAGAAGGAAGAAAGGCTGAAATAGAACAGCTTTTAAGATGTTCAGTTTGGAGGGGCACTTGGGTGGCTCAGTGGGTTAAGCCTCTGCCTTCGGCTCTGGTCATGATCTCAGGGTCCTGGGATCCAGCCCTGCAATGGGCTCTCTGCTTGGCGAGGAGCCTGCTCCCCTCCCCCACTTCTACCTGCATCTCTGCCTGCTTGTGGTCTCTCTCTGTCAAATAAATAAATAGAATTAAAAAAAAAAAAAGTTCAGTTTGGCATTTCTGCATATTAGAAATAACAAGTATTTTTGCATGCTACTAAATAGGAAAGGATGAATGAAATTGTTCATCCTGTTAATTGTCTTTACACCCATTTTCCTGTTAGATTTAAAAAGAAAACAACCTCAAGTCAACACCAAAATGGGAACTGCTATTTTGTTAGAGATTAGCCCCTTCCAAGAAAAAACAGGAAAAGATAATTTATGTGAAGTCTCTCCAGAAAAAAGGAAGTTAACAATCATGGAGAGATTATAGTCTGGTAATCAGTTAGTTTATGTCTGCAATGGTCAAGCAGCAAAGTAGCAAACCTCATTAGGAAATTCTTGGGCAAGAGGACTAAGTCATACTGTATTTGCCTCTGGGGATTGGAATTGCATTCTACAGAAAGATACTTAGGCTTCAGAAGACAACACACAGGGATGCCTGGGTGGTTCAGTGGGTTAAACCTCTGCCTTTGGCTCAGGTCATGATCTCAGTGTCCTGTGATCCAGTCCTGTTTTGGGCTACTTGCTCAGTGGGGAGCCTGCTTCTCCCTCTGCCTGCTGCTCCTCCCCCTGCTTGTGTGCTCTCTCTCTCTCTGACAAATAAATAAAATCATAAAGAAAAAAATAAAAAGACAACACACAAAGTTGGCGGAGCAAAATACACCTTCAGGAGAGGCAATATAGTTATCCTCGCTAGCTAGATATGGGGTACCTTATTAAGGTATTGTTTTTCACATTAGAATAAGATCAGCTGACCAACTAACAGAATACTTTGAAACATTGTTCTGATTTAATAGAAGTTGTACTTCTCTGAGTATCTGAATCATTGGAATTCACTAAATTAGGTAATCGCACTTACAGGGAGGAGAAAATTAAGAACAGAGAAGATACATATTATCATACTTCACAGATTTGGGAGAAAATGGCTTCTTGTTGCCAAAGCACTCCATGTCTCCTGTGGCTAAATCTCAATCACGTTAAAAAAAAAAAAAAAAAAAAAAAAGTTATGAGTTCTCATTCTCTTTCATGGTTTTCTTTTTTCCTTCACATTTTTTTCACATTTTAAGAAATGTCTCACTTCACTGTCTATATTTCTAGAATCCTTTAAAACCAATGAGGGGGAAAAAAAAAAAAAAAAACGAGAATGCTGAATGGATACTTAGGTTCTTTAACTCTGAAGACCAAAACAGCAGCCAACTGAAGAAACCACAACTAGACCCCTGCCGTCAAGATCATTATCTTCCTCTGTATAATGTTCAAGCAACACGTGGCTGCTTTAGCTATGAGCACCGTTCCCAGGATAATGCATACATTAAACAGAAAAATGATGTATATTTCTGGGGCAAACAGAGTAACCCACTGCATGAATACTGTGCATATGTCCTGTTGGAGGATCCCTGTGAGCATATGGGGCTCTTTTTATATAAGTTCGCATTTGACCAGATGTCACCACGATCACAAAAGACAGAGCTAAAGCTGCCCACAAGTTTTTGTTAAAAATACATCTCCTGGGACGCCTGGGTGGCTTAGTTGGTTAAACAGCTGCCTTCGGCTCAGGTCATGATCCCAGTGTCCTGGGATCAAGTCCCGCATCGGGCTCCTTGCTTGGCAGGGAGCCTGTTTCTCCCTCTGCCTCTGCCTGCCTCTCTGTCTGCCTGTGCTCGCTCGCTCTTTTTCCCTCTATCCTTGACAAATAAATAAATAAAATCTTAAAAAAAAATACATTCCCTATTCCATTTCCATAAATACACAAGTCCACCAATAAGAGCCAAAAATATCCCCAGCTTGAAGGGGTCCTGGTAATCTGTAGGGTGTCTGAGGCTGATGGTGGTCTCTCTTCTCTCAGCTCTCTCGGCTACCCATCCAGCCATGTGCTCAGTTGTGACAGCCCTTCCCTCCAAATGGTCAAGGTCATCTGACATAAATTTCCTCTTAGCAGAGAAGTGAAGGACACTTGGAACTGACATCAACGGGTGTATCTGAAAGACCTCGGGGCTTTCATAGTAATCCATCATCACAAAAAATACCTTGTTGTTGAATGCACTGGAATGCTGCCAGGTATCTGTCAAGATCTGAAATTCTTCAGCCACACTTTTGCATATTTTTAAAAGATTTTATTTGTTTCAGCGAGAGAGAGAGAGAGAGAGAAAGCACAGAGGGAGAGTGAGAGGGAAAAGCAGACTCCCCACTAAGCAGAGAGGCCAAGGTGGGGCTCCATCCCAGGACCACGGGATCATGACCCTGAAGGCACTTAACCCACTGAACTACTCAGGCATCCAGGCATTTTTGCATATCACACATGATCTAAACTTCTTCGGTAGTAAACACAATAACAGAGACGTTTCTTGGTGTTTCTATTACAAAAATGATAGAACACGGCATCACTAGTTCTCATCACTCTGTTTTTCTTGGTCCAATCCATCAGCTGCCTGGTGTTTTCTTCTAATATCTTCTTCCCCGGGGCCAGGATGTGCAGGAACGTCATGGATGGTGAACACCAGGCCCACCACCATAGCCACAGATACATGCCAAAGCCACCACCATTCTGCCATATTTATTTACTGCTCTGTTTTAAAATGTTTCAGGGGTGCCTGGGTGGCTCAGTGGGTTAGGCCTCTGCTTTCGGCTGGGGTCATGACCCCAGGGTCCTGGCTGATGGTGGTCTGATGGGATCGGGCCCCGTATTTTAGAGAGAAGGCAGCACTTAGTTATGTGACGCTGGGCGCGTTCCTCCCTTCTCTCACGGATAAGACCACCTCCTACAGCACGGTCCTCACAAGAGGCCCAGGCCCCCTGCGGGGAAGAGCAGTCCTCTCAGTTTCCAGAGCCACCACTAGAGGCAGTGTGGAGTCGTCACCGAGAGAAGGTGGGACCTGGGTTCCCATCCCTGCCTTTCCGCAGGGCCAGTCTCTTCAGTTGCCTGCGAAAACGGGGATAGTGCCTTACCTCTCCTATTAGTTATGAACATTAAATCTTAACATCTTCCACGGCCTCGAAAAGTACTGGCATGGTTGAGTTCCATCTCGTCCTCTTAAAAAAAAAAATGTTTTGTTGGAGCATGGGTAGCTCAGTCGGGCTCAGGTCATTATTTCAAGTTATGAGATCCACCTGCCATGCTGCTCCCAGCTCCCAGCTTAGTGCCTACACTGCTTCTCTCCCCCTTCCTCTTGCCCTCCCAAATCGTGCTGCCTTCTCTCTAAAATAAAAAAAAATAAATAAAGTAAAAAAAAAAAAAACTTAAAAAAAAAAAGGTTAGATTTTGTAATGTATAAATTGTTAAATCACTATATTATACACCTTAAACTAATAGAACTCTTTATGTAGTGGAACTAAAATAAAAAACGTTAAAAGAAGGGGCGCCTGGGTGGCTCAGTAGGTGAAGCCTCTGCCTTCGGCTCAGGTCATGATCTCAGGGTCTTGGGATCGAATCCTGCATGGTGCTCTCTGCTCAGCAGGGAGCCTACTTCCTCCTCTCTGCCTGCCTCTCTGCCTACTTGTGATCTCTCTCTGTCAAATAAATAATCTTAAAAAAAAAAAAAAAAACTTAAAAAGAAAAAAAAGGCTGGATTTTGAGCTTTGTTTCTAACACCCATTACCTCGCCCTGGGATGTGGCCCCTCCAAACGCAAGCCTCATTCCTTCTGTGCCATCAGGCAGATGGATGCAAATGTTGGGCAAGACAGGACCAAGGAATGTGTTCAATCATGTCAAATACACACACATTCTGGAAGGATATCTGCTGAGTACTGAGCCTGAGCGGGATGTTACTTTTCCTACGTATTACGCATTTGTTTTTAACCTTGTCGACGCGTAACTTCTATCAAAATACAAATGTTTAACATGTACATGGAGTGAACGCGACACCTCGAAGCGCTCCTCCTCGGGCCCCCACCGGGCGCCCCAGCCCCGCCGCCCCCGCCGCCTTCCTACCCCTTGGGCCTCCGGGCCCTGCCGCCGCCGCCGCCGCGCCGCCGCGCGCTCGCCAAACCAAACACCAGGCGCAGGGAACGCGCGGGCGGAGCGCGGGTGCCTAGCAACCGGGGGCGCCGAACAGAGGAGCGGGGACGCAGAGCGGAAGTGCGAGCGGGGCTGGAGGTGAGAGGAAGAGAAGAGCCGGGAGGTGGGGGGCCCTCGCCCAAGCCGAGCTCCCTCCTTCTCCCCTTCCTCCTCCTTTCTCGGCGCCTGCGGCGGGGTATTAATTCAAACCAGAGGAGAGGACGGCTGGGACCTAGACGGACCCCATTTCCTCCCAGTGGGGACCCTCACACACCTGCCCCTCCTCCCCCACAGAAGGCAGAGGGAGGACGACCAAATGGGCAGGAAGCCAACCCCCCCCCCCCAACTCCCTAGTGCCAACCCATGTCCCCTGCAAAACTAGCTCGTGCTCTTCCTGGAGAACGGGGCTCCTTCTCTTAGATCCTCACGGTCCTGGCCCAAAGCTGGGGCGGACAAAGAAAAGACGTTTCCACAAGACTTGGTTGCTGGAAGTAGGGGTGGAAACTGGATTAAGGGCTATTTTTCCTGCTAAGCGCCCCAACCCCCGGCCCCACTAAGGGCTTGGCAACACACACACACACACACACCTCAATGGACTCCACTGTTCCCTTTCACCTGTTCAAGGACCAGCAGGGTCCAGGAGTTTGTGTCTGTGGATGGATGTGGGGGGGGGCAGGAAACCTAGTGGACACCTCTCACAAAGCTAAGTAAAGCCAGGGCTGTTCCCAAGCCAGCTTCCTGCAGGAAGGGGCTGGGAGCAAAATGGACAGGAGCATGTACTTTGGAGGGGGTTTTTGATCTAGGACAGTATCTCCTGAGTGGCCTCCTGCTGCTTTGTTTTCCCTCTCCAGCTGAGGTGGTGACTGGAACAGGCCTCGGGTGTTCTGACCCCCCAACCCCCTGCACCATGGCCACACTCAGCGTCAAGCCCAGTCAGCGCTTCCGGTTGCCGGACTGGCACACCAACAGCCACCTGCTGTCCACCAACGCCGAGCGGCAGCGAGATGCTTCACACCAGATCCGCCAGGAGGCCCGGGTCCTTCGCAATGAGACCAACAACCAGGTTGGAGGCCAGAGCCCTACTGGGTGGGCAGAGGAAGAGCCCCAACCCCGCACCTTCTTTATCCGGCTCTGTCTCTTCCAGACCATTTGGGATGAACATGACAATAGGACTCGACTGGCGGAGAGGATTGATACTGTCAACCGTTGGAAGGAGATGCTGGACAAGTGTCTGACAGATTTAGATGCTGAGATTGACGCCCTGACCCAGGCAGGGAGCCGGGGGAGGGAGCTGGGAGACCCTGCGGCCAGGACCTCCCCACACTCCCCACTTCAGGGTCCGCACACCCTTGATGGGGGGTGTTGGGTGGCATGTCCACTGAGTCGCTCACGGGCCCCTCTGTAAAGTGGGGATGAGAGCTGCTTCCCAGGGGATGGCCACACGAGTGTCCCGTGCCCTCTCTTTTCTAGATGAAAGAGTCAGCAGAGCAAAACCTGCAGGCCAAGAACCTGCCTCTGGATGTAGCAATTGAGTGCCTGACCTTGAGGGACAGCCGGCGTGACATTGATGTGGTGAAGGACCCTGTGGAGGAAGAGCTGCACAAAGAGGTGGAGGTCATTGATGCCACCAAGAAGGCCTTGCAACAGAAGATTAGCCAGGCCTTCGAGAAGCTCTGGTAAGGGAGCTCTATCATCTCCACATTCGGCTGCACTTGAAATCTGCATGTCTGTCTGTCTGTCTGTCTTTTTTCTGTAAGATTTTAAAATCTATGTGTTTGAGAGAAAGAGAGAGACCAAGGGGAGGAGCAGAGGGAGAGAGACAAGTGGACTCCGGGCTGAGCGCAGAATCGAGCGGGGCTCGATTCCACAACCCTGAGATCATGACCCGAGCAGAAAAAAATTGAGAGTCAGACTCTTAAGTGACGGAGCCACCCAGGCATCCCAAGGCTGCATGTCTTCCACATGAAACATGTATTGTGGGTAATGAGTAGCGGGCTCTTGGACTCCCTTTTGACCCTGCCGTGCCCATTGTGGAAACCACTGACTGTAGCTCCCACCGCCTGGATGCCGTCTCAGAACACTTCATGCCGCCCTGCTTTAGGCAGCCATCAACAGCTGACTGGGAGCGGGAGAGATGAAGCCCATTTGTCACCACCCCTGGGTACCCTCTCGTGAGTGTGTATGTGTGAGTCCACACATGCATGTGCCCCTGGGGGTGTGCGCAAGCAAGCAGGGGTCCGCATTCTGTCTGTAGGGCGCTCCTCCAGCTCTGCCCTAGCTGGCCCAGACCTCAGTGTCCCTTCAGGACCACGGGGGCTGTGTCCTGGGGCCTTGGCGGAATGGTCCCTGATCGAGTCTGTTCCCTCCCCAGCCTCCTGCAGGAAGTCCGACAGCAGCTCAGCTCTGACCATCGGGACAAAATGGAGACACTGGACATTGACAGAGGCTGCCTCTCTCTCAACCTCAAGTCCCCAAACATCTCTCTGAAGGTCAATCCCACACGTGTCCCAGACGGGTAAGAAGAAGTGTTTCACTCAGTTTCTCCTCCCCGCGTCACAGCCCGTACTCTTCTGAGCCCAGTGTTTCCTGCCACAGCTCCTCCACCCTCCAGCAATGGGACGACTTCAGCCAGTTCAACAAGAGCCGCGCAGAGGCTGAGATGAAAGGGGCCGTAGAGCTGAGGGAGGCCATAGCCCTAACCATTGCCGAGGTGACCGACCACTCCCACACCCTGCTCTTCCAGGGCCGGCTGGTGGCCCAAGCGGTCCCGGTGGCCACATGGTGTCCCACCACACACACCACCCCCCAACTTGAGCGATTTCCTCAGATGGCCCCGAGCTTACAGCCCCCCCTTGGCCTGCCTATCCTGTCCTTCAGACCAACAATGAACTCGAAGCCCAGAGGGTGGCCACAGAATTTGCCTTCAGGAAGCGGCTGCGGGAGATGGAGAAATTGTACAGTGAGCTCAGGTGGCAGGAGAAAAATGTGAGCCTTCTCGGTTTCGTCCCTGGGCCCCGGGGTTCCTCCTGTGGGACGAGAGCCGGGGCTCAGCTGGTGGAGACCAGTCACTCTGTCCCTGCAGACCTTGGAGGAGATCGCCGAGCTGCAGGAAGACATCCGGCACCTGGAGGAGGATCTGCGCCGAAAGTTACAGAACCTGAAGCTATGCCATACCCGGCTAGAGTCCAGAACTTACAGGCCCAATGTGGAACTCTGCCGGGACCAGGTGCGAGGGTACCCCCGTGGGGCACTGGCCCCCCCTAAGGCTTCCTCCAGATCACCCCTCCCCCCCCCAGCACATAACCCTGGACAGCAGTGGGAAGCAGGGGTGCTGGGGTGGAGGGCAGTATCCAAGCCCATAGACTGACCTGGGCCTCCCAATGCACCCGTCTGCCTCTAGGTACAGTACGGCCTCACTGACGAGGTTCACCAATTAGAGGCAACCATCGCTGCCCTGAAGCAGAAGCTGGCGCAAGCCCAGTAAGTTGGGGAGTGGGCAGGGGGCATAGGGAGACACCTCCCACCCATGGGGCCTTTTGCAGCCTGCTGGCTTCCCTGGTGTCTTTCTTCCTGAAGGCCAGTGAGTTTGGCCTTGACCTCCCCTTGTGGGGCAGGGGTGATGGGCTGTTCATGCCCCCTCCCCAGGGATGCTCTGGAGGCTCTCTACAAGCACCTGGCCCGGCTGCAGGCTGACATCGACTGCAAGACCAACTCCATGCTGCTGGACACCAAGTGCATGGACACCCGCAGGAAGCTGACCGTGCCTGCAGAGAAGTTTGTGCCTGAGGTGGACACCTTCACCCGAACCACAAACCGCACCCTGAGTCCGCTCAAAACCTGCCAGCTGGAGCTGGTCTAGTCTTGGCGGGCTGAGGGATGAGAGAAGGGTCCGTGGGGAGATGGAAGAGGGAGGGGGGGTGGAGAGAATGAATTTAATAAATTGTCAGTCCAAATGCCTTTCTGCTATCCCTGCATACAGTCAGCGGGGAGTGAGAGGGCTCTTGGCTCTGCTGTGTATGGAGGAGCAAACTTGGGGAACATCATTCCTCAAGCTCTATGTTCTAAATCTGAGTCCTTTCCTCCTCCCTCCTCAGGGAACCCCTCTCTGGACCAGGCTGACATCCCCCTGGGCTCTAGCACCATGAGCTCTCATCAGCTCGGGGGCCCCAGCTGGACCCTTGCCTGCTCTCTTCATGCCTAGGGGAAGCCCAGGGGAAGCGGGGTAGGCTAGGATCACAGTGGGAGGGCTTGGGGGTGGGGACCCAGGCCTGAGGGAGCCAAGAGCCAGGAAAGCAGTGGGAAGGTGGGCTTGGAGCAGGCTACAAGGAGCAGGGGTGGGGGTGGGGTGGAGACAGTGGCCTTAAGGGCAGGGCTGCCAGGGTCCGATGGTCTGGCTTTGGGCCCTCCTCTCGCCTCGGGGACTCTTCAGTGGCCATCCCGCCCATCTGTGAGCCATTTACAAGTGGGGAGAATGGGGCTAAAGCAGAGGCCTGGCCCAAGGACTTGGGCCCAGGACTTGGGAGCTGCAGCTCCGGGCCGCTGGGCGGCGCTGTGGGTACGGAGAGGTGCTGCGGCTCCGGGCCGCTGGGCGGCGCTGTGGGTACGGAGAGGTGCTGCGGCTCCGGGCCGCTGGGCGGCGCTATGGGGCCGGCCGGGGGGGCGTGGTCGAGCGGCGCGCGCCGGACGTACCGGAAGTGGCGACTGCTCCGCGCGGATGGCGGCGGCGGCAGCGGCGGCGATGACGGCTTCGGGCTGCGCGGGGCCTGGGGCGGCCCGCTCCCTCTCCCGCTTCCGAGGCTGCCTGGCCGGCGCGCTGCTCGGGGACTGCGTAGGCTCCTTCTACGAGGCGCACGACACCGTCACCCTGACGTCAGTCCTGCGTCACGTCCAGAGCCTGGAGCCGGACCCGGGCTCGCCAGGGAGCGCGCGGACAGGTGGGCGGGGCCGGGTGCACGTGGGGACGCGTTGGCCGGGGTTCCCGGGGGCCTCGGGACAGGAGGGACAAACCTCGGAGGTGAAGCTGCCCGGAGCTGCCGGGGCTGGGTCTGGAGGAGCCGCGGACAGCTCGGACTCAGCGCGTCAGAGTCCGAGTCCCAGCTTCGCTCTCGCCTGGAAAGTTCCCCGGTGCCGGGCCTGGCAAGCCGGTCCTGGCAGCCGGTCCTTCCAGCCGTGCAAGCCGGCAGCCTGTGCGTCTTTCCCCTGCATCGCGCCTGATCCACCCTGTGCACCACCAGTCCATTCTCCACGCAGCAGGGAGTGATCTCGAAAGAGCGGAGACGGACCTTCCCCCGCTGGAAGCTTTGCCGTGATTTTCCCTTACTCTTAGCATAGACCAAATTCTCTAACATGTCCTACCTGGTCGGCCCTCGCCTAAGTCCCTGTTTCACCTTCGGCCACCCTTGGCCTTCTGTTCTGTGCTCAGCTGCTCTTACACCAGCTTGCCAGGTCTTTGCAGTGCTGTCCCTTGTATATAAAGCCTGTCTCCTCCCCTTGTGCATCCAGGTCCTCACCCAGATCTCTGATGTCAAGGGGAGGATGTTTCTTGGAGAGCATGTAGAATAGTAAGAAGAAGGGGCCAAACTCGGAACCCTGGAGGAGCAAAAGGAGCTAGACTTGGAAAGGGTTTGATGGGAGCTGAAGCATGTGGGTAGAATAGCAACAAAACCTGGGAGAATTTCAGGATGGTCACGGTGAGATGCTACAGAGAGGTTAAGGAGAGGGAAATCTGGGTTTTAAAAACTATTTCAGTAGAATGTTGAAATCTGGAGGTAAGGTGTCAGTGGGTTTAGGAGGAAATGGAGAAAGGAAATAGAGTAGAAGGTATGATGAGGAGAAATCGGAGCTGTGGTTGAGGCAAAGACAGGATGGAGGGATGGTTTTTAATTTCATCTTTGCTTTGAGGTTAAGATGAAGGAAAAACATTTTAGGTGTTTTAGAACCTTTTGGTTGCACGTAGCAGAAAACTCAGCTCATAATGGCCTAAGCAAAAGGAGAATGTGTTGGCTGGCATAAGAGAAATCCTGAGGTAGGTCTGGCTTCAGGTGGAGCTGAATCCAGGGGCTCAAGCCACGTCCTTAAGACCCAGCTCCCCTCCTTATTCAGATCCCTGTTCTGACAGGTTGGCTTCACTCGCTCTGGCAGACCCTCCGCATAGGGTGGCCCCAGCAGCTTCAGCAGAGGAAGAGTCTGTCTGCAGCAGCCCCAGCAGAAATCCAGACCACATGTTCTCAGCCTGGCTTGGCCATCTGTCCATCCCTGAACAAACGAGTAGGGTGTGCTATTTGAGGAGGCTAGTGGTGGTGTGAACCTTATGCCCCAATCATATGGGCTGAGAAGGGTAGAGAAGTGGCTCCCTGGGGAAGCCGAGTGCAGGGACCAAACGAAGAGAGCATGGGTGCTACTCCACCATGCAGGAAGAGGTGGAGAGGAGAGGAAGGAAGAACAAGTTCACTGGGAAGCTGGGCTGGGTGGACTGGAAGAGAAACTCACTTGGTCAGGAGGTAACAGGAGAGTGTAGCTATGGGTAGGAGGCCTGTCGACCCCTCTTCCTAGTGAAGCCAGGATGGGAGCCCTCTAAAGAGTGAAGGGGGGAAAAAGAAAGAGTGAAGGGGAGTAAGTGGGGCTGGGGGCTTGCAGTACACAGAGAGGAGTGGAAGTGGGGTGGGGGCTTGCTAGGGCGTGTGCTTCCTTCTCTGTAGCCTTCTCTTCCTTCAATAAAACCAAGTGCCACCAGTCCCTTGCCGGCTCCCAGACTACTCGGGACGTCTTCATTTGCAGTGTCGGAAGTGCCAGAGCAGTAGTCCCGGGCACCCAGAAGAAGGAGCGGGGCTTGAGGAGGGAGGGTCCCAGACTCCCAAGGTTGGTTCTGGGGATGTGGAGGGGAGCGGTGGGATAGAACAGGGAAGGGCTTTGAAGGCCAAGGCAGTGAATTTGGCCTAATCCTGAAAGCAACAGACAGCAATTTTGAGCAGCAGAGAGATGAGGAAAGGGATATTCTGCTTTTAGGAAGAATCGTCTGGCTGCACATACAGGCTGGGTCGGAGGTTGGGTGTGGTGCAGGAGAGCTATGGTCATAGTCAGAGGGGAGCAGAAGATTTGCCTTTAGAAATCAGCAGGAATAAAGAATTGCTGAGAATCCCAAGGCCTGGAGCCCAGGTAACTGGGCGGAAGAGAAAGAGGGAGGTTCGGTCAGTAGAGTATGCTTCTCAGTCTCAGGGTCATGAGTTCTAGCCCCACACTGGGTATAGAGCGTACTTAAAAAAAAAAAAAATAGTGGGGGGCCAGAGCCCCCACCTTCAAGCCCTGCAGCACGATCTCACCCTCACCCCACCCTGTCCCTGCAGAAGTGTTGTACTACACAGATGACACGGCCATGGCCAGGGCCCTGGTGCAGTCCCTGCTGGCCAAGGAGGCCTTCGACGAGGTGGACATGGCTCACAGGTGAGGGGGGCGGACCTGAGGGGGAGGTAAAGCAGGTGGGCTGAGCATCTGCACTTCTTGGCCAGAGCGATGCTGCAGGTGCATGCTGGGGCCCCAGCTCTCGGCACGACGCTGGCACTGCGTGGCTTCCCAGGGCAGAACCAACTGCACCGGGAGTTTGGGCCTCAGTCCCTAAGGCTTCCTCTTTTCCCAGGCCAGCCAGAGCTCGCCCCTCCCGGCCCTGACACATGTCTTTTCAACCCTCATCCTGTCTCCCTTCTTTCTCTTAGATTTGCTCAGGAGTACAAGAAAGAGCCCGACCGGGGTTACGGCGCTGGAGTGATCACTGTCTTCAAGAAGCTCCTGAGCCCCAAGTGCCGCGACGTCTTTGAGCCTGCCCGGGCCCAGTTTCACGGAAAAGGCTCCTATGGCAACGGGGGTGCCATGCGGGTGGCCGGCATATCCCTGGCCTATAGCAGTGTCCAGGACGTGCAGAAGGTAGTCCGGGCGGGCCGGCTGCTGGGCGCTCCCCTCCCTCCTCTCTGCAGCCCGGGTTCTGTGACAGCCCGTCTTTGCTCCCACTGCCTCTGCCCTAGTTTGCCCGGCTCTCAGCCCAGCTGACACACGCCTCCTCCCTGGGTTACAACGGTGCCATCCTGCAGGCCCTGGCTGTGCACCTGGCTTTGCAGGGGGAGTCGTCGAGTGAGCATTTCCTCGAACAACTCCTGGGCCACATGGAAGAGCTGGAAAGTGACGCCCAGTCTCTCTCAGATGCCAGGGAGTGAGTATGTGGGAGGGAGGCAGGCTGGAAGGGCGTTTGGGGGTGTGCCTGCCTTTTGGGGTCTTCCGGCATTGCCACAGGCTGAAGCCTTTTTTTTTTTTTAAATTGCAGACTTTTAGGAGAGTGTGGGAGGAGCCCCTTTGCCTTGACTCTGCGTTGAGGCTCTTAGGTTACCAGAGACTGGGACGGGCAGCTCATCCCCAGGGTGCTCCTACTTGTTGTCAGGACACCTGTGCTGGGTGTCAGCCTGATCACCTCCCGCCTCCCCCTCCCACACCTCTTCCCCTGCCTCCCATCTCCACCCTGCTGAAATCTCACCCCTGACCCACAGGTTGGGCATGGAGGAGCGTCCCTACTCCAGCCGACTGAAGAAGATCGGTGCTCTTCTAGAGCAGGACTCTGTCACCAGAGAGGAGGTGGTGTCCGAGCTAGGTGGGTAGACCCTCACACCTGTCATCCTCGGCTAGTCCTGGGCTTAGGGACAGATGGGAGCCGGGAGGCCCGCCTGCTGTCCCATTTCTTGCCCGAAGCTGTGGGGACAGCGGAGCCTGCGCTGTGCCATCCTTGGCAGGGCTGGGAACACAGGCCTCCTTGCTGGGGTTAACTCCAGGGCTGCCACGCCACCAGCCTGGCTGCTGAGCATCCCTCGGAGTGGCAAGTGGCCGTTAGTTTTCACAGTTGATGTTGATAACCGGTACTTGTTTAGAGAGCACCTGTACTATGTTCTGGGCCCCGTATGGAACACTTGTGGCCCGTTTCACCCCCACACCAGTCCAGAGAGTCGCTGCCTTTATTCCCTCTCTGCCTGAGGAGTCAGATCTCAGAAACCAGAATCTCAGCCATGAGGGAACTTGCGTGGTCCCATGCTAGCAGGAGGGAGAGCCAGGATTTGAACCTGGGTAGTCTAAGTCTAGAGCCTCTGGACTGAATCACAGCCCAGCTTGAAACTGAGAGTATTGACTTGGAGTGAGTGGTGGGAAGATGGCTGGGGACATAGAGGGTGGAGGAATGTGGGGTCCCCATGTGCTGGCTTCCCTGCAGGCAATGGCATTGCTGCCTTTGAATCTGTGCCCACTGCCATCTACTGCTTCCTGCGCTGCATGGAGCCTGATCCTGAGATCCCCTCTGCCTTCAACAGCCTCCAAAGGACTCTTATCTATTCCATCTCGCTCGGGGGGGACACAGACACTATTGCTACCATGGCTGGGGCCATTGCTGGGGCCTACTATGGGATGGAACAGGTGCCAGAGAGCTGGCAGCAAAGTTGTGAGGGCTATGAGGAGACAGATGTCCTGGCCCAGAGCCTGCACCGTCTCTTCCAGAAGAGTCCATGAGGGCCTCAGCTGCTGGGACTCCGCTGTGTCCAGCCAGCCCAGCTGCAGCTCAGACTGGAGATGCTGTGGTTCCTTGGGCACGGGTCTGTGCCTCCGTCATCCTGCAGTGGGGGTGAAACACGCGGCTGGCCCGGGGTGGAGGACTGGTACCTCCCTGGTGCTGGGTTCCGGGCTCACTGCCGAGCCTGGGGCCTTCCTGGCTCCCTGGGCAGAGGGGAGGGATTTGGACAGGTTTTATTATGGAAGGGTGTCTGTGGCATTTTCCTGTCTTACCCAAGACGTGGGATTCTGGGGGTTGGGGTGGGGGCAGAAATGATCGGCAGCGGCGCTGCTACTTCTTGTTGAGATGTGGCCAGTCTGCCAGAAAGCACGGCTCTGGCTGGGTGGAGCCCAGGGCAATAGTATGTTCACGTGGGTCAGGGAAACCAGCCCTGGCATCCAGCTGATCTAGATGCACACCTGGCCTTTGGCGGTCATGGGGCGTGTTAACAGCTTCTGGTGGAAGTCACAGCAATAAAACAGTTTTTGGTAAGTCCTGCCACTGGTGCCCATGTTTCTCCTTGGCCCTGAATGAATTTCTTCCCCCCTGTACCCCTGTGACCTTTTCAGGCCATGTACCTCTTCATCTGCTCTACTGGGAGCCAGTAACGGAAGGGTGTGGGGTCTTGGGGCAGATCCCTCCAGTTCTTCCAAATGGCTGTGCTGTTCAGCCAGGAAGGGCAAAGTGGGCATGTTTTAGTGCTTTTTCCTGTTGGAGATCATTCAGAGTGACCCAGGCAGTGGGCAGAACAAGCCAGATGTCCCTGTTCTCGGGGGCTGACTTCTTCATAGGTTGTTCCCCAAATAAGACCCAGCTGGCCAAAGAGCAAGACCCCAGTAGGAGGGTGCAAAGGGCACCCCCTCCCACCAGACTGCCGACCCTCGGGTGAGGAGGGTGCATCATGTTGGTGTCCTAGGTGGAATGAAGGATTTGGGCCTGTCTTTATCTTGAGCTCCAGTCAGAGGCCTTGGCTTGAAAGGAAGTTTTACACACCATTTGTTTTGAAGAAAAGAAAATCGAAAGGGAGAAGACCCCTCCGCTCCAACTAGGGATGTTCTCCAGTTATCCTTCCGGGTTCAGTGGAGAGAGCAGCACACCAAGCTCTGCAACTAGCGTGAGGTCCGAGAACTGATGGGCAGGTCTGCTTTCAGCTGAGATGGTGTCCTGCCAGGCTGGGGCAAACCACGGGGCTTTTCAGAGCTTGGATTGTTTCAGGTTTGCTGCCCCCATTCCTCAAGCCAGGGACAGATCTTTATTGCTGAGCAGTGCAGGCTGTGGGCAGGTGATTTCTGCCATGAACAGCACCCCCCGAGTCTGGCCTTCAGCAGTGGGCCTGGCATTGGCCCCCATCCTCAAGATCAAAGATTCATGATTTCATTCATAATTTCTATCAAATGTTGAAACTTGGTCCCTGGGACCCTGAGCCAGCTGTCATGCTCCACTACCCCGAGAGCTCGCAGGAATGTTCCAGGGAAGCTCGGAGCATCTCCCCCAGCTCCAGTCACTGTCTTGCTTTAATTGCCTAAAATGCCTCTTGGCATTTCCGTGGTGCAGAGGCTTGGCAGCCTAGGATCACGGAGCATTTCTGACATGGCGACAGTAGCCCGGCTGGGGGCCTGGGGAGGAACTCATGCTCCTTGAGAGAAGGCGCAGAGCAAGAGCCCCAGAGGCTTGAGACCCCCATGCATCGCTACCAGGCCCGCATGGCGCTCTTCATACAACAGGTTTTATTGGAGTTGTGTCAGTACAGACAGTCAATACTGCTGTTTTTCTTTTCAAAAAGAAGCCCCACCCCCCTTTTTGATTCCCAAGTGCATTTTTCCCAAATCTGTGACACAGGGCACATAATAGGTATGTAGAGAACTAAGCTTCCTATACCAGGTTAGAAATGAAATTACTAATGAAAACATTCAAACCTTAATCTTAAAAAAACAACAACCTAGGAATCAGAATATAAAAAATGCACCAAAGTACCATAGTTTTCATAGTTAAAACTTGGCATCGTTTATCAAAGCTAGTCAAGTGGACACCTGGAACTAAATTCCCATAGACATTTCGGAAACACCAGCCACCCCTCCCCCAAAGGCTTCTGGAATGACATTTAGACGAAGCTAAGTTCTGTGAAACAGCTCTTTTTCTGGCTTCCCCAGTGCCCTCCTTAGTCCCCTGGGCTCCCCCTCAGAGATAATGAATTTCCACCCATTGGAACCCCTCCCTAGCTGGTCAGATGGTGGCAGCTTTGGCCCAGGAAGGAGGCTGAGTAAAGGACCCCACCAGGCTTGGTGTGACTCTTTAGTTCTCTTGGGTATCCGGGATCAAGCAATCCACCATGAGGCCCAGCCAAAAGCTGTTCAGGTGTCCCTCGCACAGCTTTGGTTTTCACTTTTGAAAGACAAAGCGAGCAGTCAAGGGGCCTGCTTTGTTGGGAGAAGTGGGTTGGGAGGAGGTCAGTCCAGGAACCCAGAGCTCAGCGAACCAAAATTCGGCCACCACCATGTCCAACATGGACAGTCTGGTGACCCCAGTTCACACTTGGTACGGAGACGTGGGTTGGCTTGCGGCAGGCTGAGGGAGAGGCCCCGAGCCCCACCCCCGCCCCGGGAAAGTGGCCATCTTTGCCCCAGCATTAATCTCAGCTTTATCCACTGAGCTTGAACTAGCAGATAGGAGAGGGATCCTGTCGGTTTCCTGCAGGGGGTGCTCTGCTTGGGGAAAACGGCAGAAACATCCCGAGTCAACTTATTCCAGAGGAGGACTGTTGGCACTGTTTTCCTCAGAGTCCCAGCCTTCTGGGCCCTAATCCTGCTTAGAACAGGAAATTGGAACCAGAGGGGAGGAGAGGAAGCCCCCTCAGATTAACCCCTCTAGTAGACACACATACCCACCATATGGTTCTTGTTAAGGAGAAGCAGGGGGGAGCCTTCATCATCCCCGAGCTTGTGTGTACCTTGTTCCGAGGGCCGAAAAAGAGGCTCTCTGCCTTGGGGACACTTGGGTTGCGGGGGGCAGGATACCTTACAATTTTGTATGAAGAAATCAGCCCTCCCCCAGCAGGGGAAAGGAGAGGGAGGGTACTTGAATTCGCTGCTGGTCGGTCCTGCCCTGTGCCTGCTGCAGCAGTCAGTCCCCAAGGGTTTGCCCGACTGCGCTTCTGCTGAGCAAAGCCAGTGGGCGGGAGCAGCCTGGGAGATGGAGGCGGACGTAAAGGGCTGCCGTCGGGCCCCAGGTCCGTGCTCCTCCCGTCACAAACCATCGCTCCTGTGGCTGCAGCTGGAGCAGAAACGGGGTTGGCCCTTTCCAGGAGCCTGCAGAGAAGGGGCCGAGCTCCTGCACCTGCCATGGACAGGCCTGTTGCCACAGCATCGTGCTGGGGGTGCAGTCCTGGCAAGGCATCCACTCTAGCCACCTCGATGCCCCCCACCCTTTGCTTTCCCCCGGAAGCCAAAACTCTTCATGGGACCCACCATCCGCTGCTGGAATTCCCAGGGGAGCTGGAAGAGCCCCAGCTGAGATCCGAGGTGCCGTCTGGGGGCCAGCAGGAAGGGCAGGGCTTGGGCCTGTGTCTCCCTGGCGGAACGGAATGGGGAGCTCAGTCCCCTCAACGCTCTGACCCAGAGAAGCAGCATCCTTCCCCACCCAGCAGAGCCCAGGACTCCTGAGAGGGCAGGGGGCTCCGACAGCGGGGCTGAGTGTCCTGGGGGCCTGCCTACAGCGGGGGCGCAACCCCCACACTGCACAGACACTTGGGGGAGAGGAACTCAGGCCAGCCTCTTCCAGAAACCACCTCAGCCTGCGTGGAGGGAGAAACCAACCAGTCTCCTCGGGCCAAGGCCACGGCCGCTTCTGCTTCCGCATCTGTTCAGCCTTTGGTTTTTTCTTTAAATGGAGGTTCTTGTAACTGAGCAGGTCTCTCTACCACTAAAGAGGAGGAGGCCAAGGAGGCAAGGCCCCCGTGGTGTTATGTGGGGCAGAGCAAGAACCCTGAAAAGGAGGAGTGGATATACTCAGTGGAGTAGAGGCCGTTGGCCTGGTCCGACGGCATCTGCACCCAGACCTGGTCGTTGGGCCGCAGCTGGAGCACAGCCCCGCCAGATGCCTGGTCCAGGTAGCCCTTCTTGTACTCGTCGTAGGTGTATGTGGCTGGCACGTTGTTCTTGTACAGGGCCACCCACACGTTGGTGCCCTTGACGTGCACGTGGTAAGCAAAGTAGTAGACCCCACCCACAGGGCAGGTGAAGATGCCAGTGGCTGGGTTGTAGCCACTGTGGCCGTTGTAGAGAGTCCGGTCAAACTTGACAGGCATGCCCGAGGCGGGGAAGGGTGAGGTGAGTACGGCGGTGAAGGCGGGCGTGGTGTGGGCCGACAGCTCTCCCAGCCCGAACTGCGGCTTGCCCCCCTTGCCCAGCACAGCGCCCTCCACGCCTCCATTGGGCAGGTGCAGGCCGGCGATGCCAGTCTCATCAAAGGCCCCCGGGGCGCCAGGGGGACCAGGAGGCCCAGGAGGCCCGGGAGGGCCAGTGAGTCCTGGGGAACCAGGGACCCCAGGGGGCCCTGTAGGCCCAGTCACTCCCGGTTCCCCCACTTTCCCCTCGCCTGGGGGCCCTGGCAAGCCGGGTTCACCCTTCAGGCCTGGCAGTCCCTGGGGCCCGATAGGACCAGCTGGGCCCTGAAGCCCTGGGATTCCTGAGGGGCCCCTCAGGCCTGGCTGCCCAGGGAGCCCCAAGTCACCCTTCTGTCCCAGGGCTCCTGCCACCCCCGGTCCCCCAGGGCGGCCAGTGAAGCCCGGCTCACCTTTGGGCCCAGTTGGTCCAGGGGGCCCATGGGCCCCAGGAAGTCCTCTCTCTCCTGGGGGCCCAGGTTTCCCAGCCAGGCCATTAGGTCCCTGGTCACCCCGAATCCCAGGCACTCCTGGGGGTCCTCCGGGCCCTGTATCCCCCTTGGGCCCAGGGGGCCCACGTCTGCCAGGGAGTCCTGCAGATCCTGGAAGTCCTGGGGGTCCCCCAAGGCCCTGTGGGCCTTGCTCCCCTGGCTCCCCATCCTCACCTGGCTCACCCCTGTCCCCCAAGAGGCCTGGGACCCCAGCTGGGCCCCTGTCCCCCTTGGGGCCTGGCAGTCCTGGCACCCCATAGCCAGTGGGGCCTATCAGACCAGGGGGTCCACGGGTTCCTGGCTCCCCTTTGGCCCCTGCTGGGCCCTGTGGCCCTGGCAGCCCTGCTGCCCCTGGGACCCCCACACCATCCACCCCGGGGGGCCCTTTTGGGCCCAGAGCCCCTGGCTCCCCCCTGGGTCCCGGTACTCCCGGAGGCCCCGACTCACCCTTATCTCCAGGGGCCCCAGGAAGCCCATCCAAACCTGGTTTGCCCAAGCCAGCTGGACCAGGGAGCCCAGGGGGTCCAGGGGCACCCCCCTGCCCTGGGGCCCCAGGTAGCCCTGGCTGACCCACTCCATTATCCCCCTTGAGACCTCGATCACCTGGGGGCCCCGGCTCCCCCTGGGGCCCTGGCTCCCCTCCGAATCCTGGGGGCCCTGGCACCCCCTGGGGGCCTGGCTTCCCAGGGACAGCAATGCCTGAGGGTCCAGGGAGGCCAGGAGGTCCTGGGGGCCCCCGAAGACCCTGGTCCCCTCGTATCCCTGGCTCGCCCTGAAGCCCTGGCTGTCCTGGTGGCCCAGCCTTGCCCGGGAGCCCTGGGGGACCAGCCTTGCCCATCCGGGAGAAGCCAGGGGGGCCGGCGGGGCCAGGCTGCCCATGGAGTCCTGGTTTTCCCGTGCCTGGTTTTCCTGGGAAGCCAGGAGGGCCAGGGGGCCCCCGAGGCCCGGGCTTCCCAGGCGGACCAGGCTCGCCTTTCAGGTCCATTGGCAGCAGCGGTAGAGGCATTTCTGAGGCGGACAGAGAGAGAGAGAGAGAAGGGCCATCAGGGGCCCCGCCCGTGGAGCCATGGGTGGCATCTACCCACGCCCCCATGGGGCAACACTACATCTCTTCATAAAGACCACACTCCCTCTCCCCCTCCGAGCACTCATGGGAGATGGGGTTTAGGGGTTTAGGTCCGACGGCCCTCTTGGAGGCTCCTAGTACCCGACATACCCAGGCGGGACCTTCCCCAAGAGCTTGGAGGGATTCCCATCCCTGCCCGACCTGTGGGCTGGAATGGCCGCCAGGTGGCGCCAGCAGCCCTCCTTGGAGTCGGCCCCACTGCCCCCCACCCCGCCAGCTTCCGTCCCGCCCCCTCCCCACCCCCGCCGAAGACCACCTCTGCCCGCGGGGCGCGCCCCACTTCCGGCCGCTCGGAGGTCAGAGGCTCCGGACCAGCGTCAGGAGGAAAAGGGAAGGGGGGTGTAGATCTCAGGTGGGGATGGAGAGGCTGTGACTGGGGGCCAGGGAGGGGCTGGTGGGGGGTCAGGAGGCAAGGAGGTGTGGGGTCAGGAGCTGTCCAAGGCCCTGCGGGGTGGGGAGGTGCTCACCCAGGTACTGGCCCTTGCCCTCGCGGAACGGCGGCCCCACAGGTCCTTTGTGCATGGGCTGCACGTACTTCACCGGCGCGTAGCCCGCGGCCCCGCCGGCACCGCCTCCGGTGGCTGCCCTCGGCCCGCACCCCAGCAGCAGCAGCAGCAGCAGCAGCAGCAGCGAAGACAGGGGCGGCAGAGCCCCCCGCATGGCGTCCGCGGGCGTGCTGCAGGGAGGAACCGAGAGGAGCCGTCAAACCAGCCCCCGCGTGGCTTCGCACCAGGCCCAGGGACTCCCCAAAAGATCCGAATGGAGGTGCTGTACACAAGCAACGCCCGCCGTGTCCGAGTCCACGAGAGTCACCCCGAAGCTCCCGCAAGCCCGCCAGGGACTCTCCATCCACACGCACGTCCCCGGGCACCCTCTCCCCTGGACTTCAGCCGCCCCCATGCCAGCGGCTTGGCAGCCAGACCCCCCTGCAGAGCAGGCATCTGACCCTGGCGCACCCCTGCTGAGACCCTTGGATGATGAGACCCGCTACCATGTTCTGGGCCTGCTTTCTGCCCAGCAGCGGGCTGAGTTCGCCAGAGACAGGAACTCCCTTAAAGCTCTCAGGCCTTGAACAAGTTATCATTTCTGTCATCCCCATTTTCCAGATGACAAAACTAAACCAAAGGGCAGCAGAACTGGGGCCTCCCTGAGGTCTGCCTGACTTCACATTACATTGGTGAGTCCTCCTGGGGCTCCCCTCTGCCTTCAAGATCAAGGCTGTGGTGCCTAGTAGGGATTCAAGGGTAAAGACTAAAACCTAGTCAGCGCCTGTCTCCAACCCTCTCACCCACCACCCCCTTCTCTGCCTCTCCACTCCGCAAGCAGCCCGACACTTCTGGGCTTTTGTCCCTGCTGTTTCTCTACCCTCCATGTTCTTTCAATTTCCTACTCGTCCTTCAGGGCGCTGGGACCTGTCACCTTCTCCTCTGGAAAGCTGACCCCTCACCCCTTTGTGTCCCTGCCTAGCCCTGTCACAGCCTGCAGCCCAGCACCGAGAACAAGGCCTGGGTGGGGAAGACTAGAGGTGGACACGCAGCCTGAGCACTGCCACTCTGGGAACCTGTTTCCTCAGGGGATAAGATGTCCTCACAACACAGATGTGCATCCTTGGCTGAACGGACAGACCGCGGCCGGGCCACCCCGTGGGACAGGATTCAGCCACGCAAAGCAATGGCGTGCCACTTCGTGCTGGGACCCAGGGAAATCTTGAAACCGTCATGCTGAGTGAAGCAGCCGGTCCCAATCATATCATACACGATTCCATTTCTGCGACGTGTCCCGAAGAGGTAAATGTAAAGAGACAGAAAGTGGACTGGTGGCTGCCTAGGGCTGGTGGGGAGGGGAGAAACAAGCGATCACAAAGCAGGCAGGGTTTCCATCAGAGGTGATGAAAATGTTCGCAAATTGACTGTGATGACAGCTGCCAACATCTTAAAACACATTTAAAAAAATTATTGAATCGGACACTCTAAATGGGCCAAGTGTATGATATGTGAATTGTATCTCAACGAAGATGTCATTTATTTCTGCGAGAGAGAGAGAGAGAGAGAGAGAGAGCAAGCACGAGCAGCGGGGACGGGCGGAGGGAGAGGGAGAAGCAGACTCCCTGCTAAACAGGCCTCCATCCCAGGACCCTGGGACCACGACTGGAGTCGAAGGCAGACGCTTAACCAACCGAGCTGCCCAACTTAACCAACTGAGATGTCCTTTTTGAAAAGTTGTACTAACATCCTGCTTCTTGGGGCGGCCCTGGCGGTCGGAGACACTACCAGGTGCCCCTCCATGGCACTTGGAACATCCAAGGAAAGTCCCATGGCCCTTGCCTCCCTGCTCTGGCTCCCCTCCCCCTGGGGGCCTCTCCACACCGGGCGCCCGACTGCAGGAGGGTCTGCGGGTGGGTTGTGTACCCGTGTACCCGGGGATGCATGTGGGGCAGAGCATGTGGGGCTAGGTCCTGAGGTTAACGTTCCTCCCAGCTCAGTATCGCACTGAGCTCCGAAGGAATGAATGCCGGGCTCCAGAGAAGGCCGGTGAAGCTGCCAGCCCAGCTCTGCCATCAACCTGTCTTGTGACCTTGGGCAGGCAGATGTCCCTCAAGCTCCCCCTAAGCCCCTGAAACAGGAACGTCCGCCACCTGCGGGGGTCTCCAGCCCAGGGCTCTGCGGGCTCTACCTCACCGAGTCCTCCCACTCGCCCGAGGCTCACACTGTTCTTACCCCCGTTTTGTAGATGTGGAAATGGCAGCTCAGGCAGCGCGAACCTTGCCTGGGATACCGCCCTCACAGGCACCCTCTTCTGTCTGCACCGTGACTGACACCAGGACTAAGAGGCCGCAGCCTATGGGCTCTATCCTCGGGGAGGTCTGGCTGATGGAGGCTCTGGTCGGGCACTGCCCTAACCTTGCAGCCCCGAGAGGCTTGCCTCTCCTGCTCTCCACGTGAGGAAACACACACACGGTCTGAGCCCCTAACCACACCACATGGTCTCACCTCTCTGGAGAAGGATGAGGGTCCTCCTGCACTGGCCATCTGCGCTGGGCAGGGGAGGGGAGGGAGGACTGGAGTAGGGGTGCTCACCCATACACACAGCCAAAATGTTCTGCCTGGAGGGTGGGCAGGGAGGGTGGGGGAGCAGGCAGAGGGGGCAGAGCTTGCAGCAGAAAACAGGGAGAGGTGAGAGGGCAGTTCTGGCCTGGGTAGGCCACAGGCCAAGGTCATGGCACCGCCACCCGTGGGCTCAGGATAGCCCTGGCTCTGGGAGCCCTGACCCTCTTCCCATACAGAGCTGAGGCCAGTGAGGGGCGAGAGGGCATATCAGGCTCAACTGGAAGGGGGCTTAAGGCAGAGGACTGTGGGGGAGCACAGGCAGGCAGGACACCAAGGCCAGAGCCCCAAGTGCAGCCAGGAGCCCAGGCAAGCCCCCCTAGCAGCCTCCCTACCTTCCAACCTCCTTGGCCGTGCCAGGCTCTGGCAAGCATGCCTCCCTCACCCCCTGTGCCTCGTGAGCTGTGCTGTCCCGGCTGGGGGCGACAGGACGGCTGCAGGACCCGGAGCAGATGTCCCCTCTGCAGGGAACAGGGGCTGCAGGAGGATGGCAGCTCCCACTCGCCACTCCAGGGCCTCCGGTCAGGCACCCGGCTAGTGCTTTGTTCAGTAAATGCTTCCATTCCCACAGGCCCCTGGGAAGGAGGACCCCCCACACACACCCCACTTCTCTTTCTGCAGATGAAGAGCCTGATGTTCAGGGAGGTACAGCGATGTGCCTGAGGGCGAGAGCGGGCAACCACATCTGAGCAGAGGTCCGCGAGAACTGCCGGGCGGAGGCAGCCAGGACAGGGCAGCAGCTAAGACAGACAGACAGACAGGCTCCAGGCTGCCTGCCTGCAGGTTTGAGGAGAGAACATCACTCCAGCTCCTGGAGGGAAGGCTAGGGAGCTGAGCAAGCCCATGGCCTGGAGAAGGAGTGTGCCGAGCCTGTTCACGGGGCTGCCGAGAGGCACCATGTCCCTGGAACGGCCTGTCGTGACAGCCTCTTGGGACACACTGCCCCCAACCCAGCCACCCTCAAAGCCGAGGGTGCCTGGGCGCTCCGCGTCCCCTGCCTCCTCTCCACTGGCCTACCTTGCCCTCAGCTCCCTGAAGCTCTGTGCCTTCTGGACATGGGCCTCCCGACTCCGACTTATCCTTGCACTTATCCCCGGGAAGCCTGTCAGGCACTTGTCTTGGTCCCCACCCAGGCCTGTAAGCCCCGTCACAGCTCTGCAGCCCTCTTTGGCTGTGTCCCTCTCTGTCCCCACTCTGTGCCCAGCACAGGACTTGGCTGGCACACAGCGACACTTGACAGAAGTTGGATGCCCTCAGGTCACTGGAAGTTTAAAGACCACACCAATAACTTCCTCGCTCCTTTTCTTCGTGCAGATACGTGTCATGGCCCTGGGAGCCCCCCTCAGCCTGGGCCAGGAGGACACAGGTGAGCTAGAACGGGAAGAGGTGAGGGCACACTCACGTGGCCTCCGTCAAAGAACTTGAGCTAAGAGCAGCCTGCGCAGGAAGGAAAAGTGCAGAGAAAAGAACAATTCACTTGGAATTCACAATTCCAGCAGCGGTGGCCAAGCAGTATCAGGGTTCCAGGCTGGCTCTGCTGTGTGACCTTGGGCAAGCCATCACCCTCTCTGGTGACCTCCGAGGGGGGAAGGCAGGAGCCAGGGCAGCTGGGAGGAGGCCCGGCTGGCAGGGGCATGAGGTGGGCTGCGGAAGGAGACGCTGATTCAGGGGATGGAGCAGCGGCGGCGGCCGGGGAGCCGAGGTGTTTGCACAGCTGCAAGTCCTTAGTGGGGATTTCCCCCTTTTCAACAAATCCCCGTAAAACAGCGTTTTGTCCAAGTCAGCGTTTTGTGGCAGCCTGGGCCTCCTCCTGGGGCGGCCAAGGAGGCTGGCTGGGAGCACAGAGAGCTCCAGGGTCTTTCAGACCCATTCGGGGTAGGGGGAGGATGGGGCACCAGCAGCAAGAAGTGCCACCAATAGAGACCCCTCTCCTCCTGGGCGGGGGTTGAGGGAGAGGCAGAGCCACCAGCTAACAGTGACCCCCTCCCCGCCCGTGCTGGCTCTCCGGGGATCCTGTCCCAGGGGTGACCAACAGAGCCCCCCATCCGACGGAATGTAGAGGCCTGCCGCCTGCTCCCCGTCCTCCATTTCACAGATGACCTACCAGAGGTCCAGATGGAATGGGGGGGGGTTGGGGGGGCTCCCGGGGACCATGCAGAAGGGAGCCAGTGTGGCCCTGGTGGCCCCCCTCCTGGGCTGGGGGCTGGACAGAACGCAGTCCTGCACAGCCCTGCACATCGCAGCCGGGCTGGGGGAACGTGGGGAGCCACAGCAGCCCCGGGCCGCCAAACCACAGGTATGTTATGAGACACTTCCTGTTGTGGAGACATTTCTGCGGGATCAGGATCGCCAGCCCCACTTGCTCCCCTGGTGCCTCCGGTCTCCCCACCGGCCCAGCCTCCTCTGCTGTCTCCCCGGGTCTCTGGCCCTGACTCATTTCTCCCGGTCTCTGTCTCTCTCCCCAGCCCTGTCCCTGCCCCCTCAACAGGTGAGCAGCAGTTCTTGCTCAGGCTCTCTCTCTCTCGGGGGTCCGGCCCTGGGGACCCCAAACGCCCTCCTACCTGCCGGCAGCCCCTGGACTCCTGTTCCAGCACAGCTGCGTATGAGCTGTGTGATTTGGTCAAGCAACTTAACCTCTCTGAACCTCTGTGTCCTCACGTGTGAAAGGATTCCCTAAGGTGATCGAAGCCACTGTCCCCTCCAGGTGTGCTGCTCTGTTACCCTGAAGGCCAGAAAGTTCTCCCTTCAGTCTCACTTCAGTTTCTCTTGCTGCAAACCAACAGCTTCTCCAACCCTTAAAAATCTCAGCTGACTTACTGCCAAAGGCCAGTATGAAAGTTCCAGAGTCCATTTTCTGGTCTTCCAGGCCTTTCCCTTGACGGCTCCAGAAGTGGGACGAACCGGGGGTCCCACAGCTGGCTCAGGACTAGGGTACACTCATGGGTCTCGCACAGGAGCAGAGGAGCTGCCCTCCTCACCCACTGGGCGTGATGCCCGCCCCCCATTGCCCAGCAGGCAGCTCCGCAGGCCCTCCTCCCCCACCTCCTCCCTCGCTTGTGGGAATTAAGGAGCTCTCTCCTGTCCTCCTGTTTGTTTTCTTCTTTATGTTTTATTTATTCATTTGACAAACACAGAGGGAGAGAGCGAGCGCACAAGGAGAGAGCACACAAGCAAGGAGAGTGGGAGGCAAAGGAAGAGGTAGAAGCAGGCTTCCCATTGAGCAGGGAGCCCAGCTGGGATCATGACCTGAGCTGAAGGCAGAGGCTCAACTGACTGAGCCATCCAGGCGCCCCTCCTGACTCCTCTACTGAGTCTCAGATGAGAAGGGTGCGTGCCTACTCAAGGCCCAGCCACCTCCACACCCCTTCCCCAGGGCCTCCCGCTGTCTGCATATGACCCCCACCCCCACCCCATCTCCAGCCTCTCCATCACCTGTCCACACGGGCCCAACTGACCCCTGACGCCAGCCACCCTCATTTCTCCCCAACCTTCTCAGCCAAGTTCCTTCACAGACAGGACTGTCTCTAAACTTCATCCGCTCTCTGCTCCCTGCCCCCCACAGTGCAGAATCCTGCCTGGGGGCCTGCTTTCCTCCTTCCTGGAAAGGCTCCTCCTCAGATTCTCCACTCCCTTCCCCTGCCCACTCTGCAGACCCAGGCTTGCCCCAGGGAGCTGCCTCAGGCCTCACCCCTTGTCTCTGGATGTTTCTTCTACAGTTTCCAGCTCTTGCCAGGCAGACCTACAGTCCCAATCCCACCACTGAGGGTTCCCACATCTGTCTCCAGGTATGACCTCGCCCTGAGCCCGACTCTAATGTTCAACTTTGAGCTGAGCATTTTCACCTGGCTGGCCCTTAGACACCTCTGCCCGAACTGTGGTCATTATCTTCTCCCCATTACTTGCTCTTTCTCACTCCCAAGTGCCCAGGCCAGATATCTGGACATCACTTCTGACCCTTCCTTCCTTACAGGGCAATGAAGAATCTTTCTAGCCTGTACAGTGCCTTAGCGCAATTAGAAAGGGGTACCCCTCCTTCCAGCAGATTCAGGTACTCTCATTGCCTTGCCTTTCCTGGGTGCCCTTGTACAGTAACCAACCTGTACAACTGTACCTGACAGCTCTGTTCCTTTACACACCCAATCCAATCCTGTAGGCCCTCCTCTACCTCTCTCACTTCTATTGCTGCCTCCCTCTCCCCATAATGTCTGCCGTAATACAGACCTTATACTCTCCCAACACACCACGCAGGAAAATCCCCACCAGTTGGTAAAGGTTTGTTATATTAAGTCGCCAAATCCTCGCCTGCATGATCATAGCAGCCTCCCCCGCCATCCTCACTCAGCTTCTGTTTTTCCATAGATCCCCCAACCACACTTCTTAAACTTCAGTGTGCGTCAGATAAAACACAGGTTCCTGGGCCCCATGCCCAGGGATCCTGATTCAGTGGGTTTGGGGTAGGGCCCAACATCTGCATTTCTTAAAAAGATCCTAGGAGATGGAGCGGGCAGAGGTTGATGGTGAGCTTGGCAAAACCCTGAGATCACCGTGGGTCATGCACTGAGTAAGAAGGGGGGGGCAGCTTGCTACAGGCGCCATGTGGGTGTGTGCCGCAGCCATCTGTGCCCCTTCCTCTGTGTCTCAGTGTCACTAAACCCGGAGCCTCACCTGCCTGTGCCTCTCAGGCATCTCCCGAGTGTCTCTCTCATCCCGTCTCTGTGTCACTGTCCTATTTCTGCCCATCTCTGGGACCCCTCTTGTCCCTCTCCTCTCCTATGTCCTTGAACCTCGATCCCCGTCTGAGTTCTAGCCTCTGTAAGTCTCTAGCTGTGGGTCACTCGATGGGACCCTCTGGCAGGCCAGCGGTTATGGCCCTAATACCCAAGCTGACGTCAGTTCTGTGTCGGACCTCGCTGGGTGAGACTTGTGGAGTCCAGTGCCTACAGCGCCCGGGAGCTGAGCTCTCTGTCCTTCAGGATCAATCGGAGACTCAGAACCCCTCACGCCTCAAAGCACAGGCACAAGGATTGCTCTAAAACCAAAGAACCACCTGGAATCTGGGACTTGGGGGGTGGAGAGGGGAGCCAGGTGGGGGCAGGGCTGTCTGGGGGCCACCTCAGCTTCCAGGTCGATGGCAGGACTGAGGCATTGCTCTCTGCCCACCCTGCCTCTCCTACCAGGCCTCGATCTGCTAAGAGTCCAGCATCCTTTCCCTCTGCAGGTGAGGCTCCCGGACGCAGGGGGCTCAGCCCGGGAAGCTGCGCTGTCGGGAGGCTGGGAAGGCCAGTCAGAGCTCTAGAGTCCAGAGGAGTAGTGGTGGAACATTTCAGACTAACAGCAGCGCATCCAGGAGGCAGAGAACTTCGGGTCTGGAACTCGACGGGGAGAGGCATGGACTAGAGATAAAAATAGGCCCTCACCAGCCAGATTGCTGTAGCCTAGACAAGGCCATGGACCCTCCCTTGGGGAGAGCACCCACATTTAGGGGTGGGAGGAGCCCCCTGCAGCCCTGAGCCCCAGTGTCCTCATATCCAGAAACCTCAGCCTATTCAGTATTTCCTTCTACCTGCTTACCTGGCTGCCTTTGCCTCACGGCCCTCTCTGCCCAGAGTTCCCTTCTGATCTTTCTCCTCCAAGCAAACATGTTATTCCTCATTTTAGACAGCTCATGTGCTTCCTCCTCCAAGCAGCCTTCCCTCAGCTCCTCCTCCTGGGCACCTCTCCCCCACCCCACCCCTGCCTCATCCCTGACTGGGGCTTGGCACACAGTAGGTGCTCAGTAGGGTCTGCAGCCTGGGTGTGCCAGCTCCAGGCCTAGGACACCCCCCCACACACACACACACCTCCAGCCACGCCCACAGGATGGCTTCCCAGAGGCCTTTGTTCTTTGTGGTTCCTCCAGAGTCCTCAGCTCTGGGGCATAGGCGGCTTGGGCGGGACCTCCCTCCCCACAGAGGATGAGGTCCATCTCCCCGGCTCCAGAGGCTCCCCAGCTCTGAGAGTAAAAGGTAGAAGCCCCACTACTCTCCTGGGGAGAAGCATCTTGGGGCAAAAAACTCTTCCAGGGAGGAAGGAACAGCCAGCTCGGGGCAGAAGAAGAAGAGGCCCAGCAATGGGCAGGACTCAGAGCAGTATGTGTCCTCAGGCAGGTGGCCAGGGGACTGGCCCTTCCCTGCCAAGGGGCTCAGGCCTCGGCTGCTGACATCGCCCACTTCCCAGCAGAGGCTTTGAACTTCTGAGCGGACAGAACATGGAAATGCTCCCCCACCACCGCCAGCCCCCAGCCATCCCCAACCCCCTGCCCGGCCTTCACGGCAGCCAATCCCTCGCCTTCTGGTTCACATTCGCAGCCTTTTCCGGAGCGCCACCCGCCGCCCGCTGCCTCCTCGCGCCGGCCAAGATTCCAGAGCCTTCGCGGCTTCCCTGCTCGGTGGCGGCGGCAGGAGGAGCCGGGCTGGGCTGGGAGGGGGCCTGGCGGGAGCGCCGCCAGGCCACTGCACCCGGGCAGGCCAAGCAAACACAGGCCCCGCCAAGGAGCTGGGGCGAAATAGTTCACAAATGAGAAAAAGCTGCTTCCGAGTTGGGCTGGGGTTTTAAAGCCCGGGGCCACAGGGAGCTGAGGTCACCTGTGCGAGAGGGGCTGCCCGCTAGGACACCCTGAGCCGGGGAGGGGCTTCTGCTGCAGCAGGAGGGAGCCGAGTGAGACAGCAGCAAGCACCGGCCTCATCCAGCAGCAAGCACCGGCCTCATCCAGCCGCGGCTGTCAGAGAACCCTGCCCCCATATCCAGCTTACCTCTCAGGTCCCAGGGGCCTCCGAAGGTCCCAGCAAAGCCAAGGCCTGGGGATGAAAGAGGGAAACAGACAGTGAGGAAGCTGCCGGGAGCCTAGAAGCCTCTGGACCCTGACCCACGGGCCCCCGGGGCCTGCCGCAGGTCTCTTACCTGGAGCCCCTGCTGGAAACTGGCCCCAATCTCAGCCCCTCCTCTGTGGGAGCCCGAGGGAACGGTCTTCCTTTATTTGTTCCACGCACACTTAGCAAAGCCCATGGGTGCCTGGGCTGGGGCAGTGGAGCTCCTCCTGTCCCCGGGCCCGGGCTGAGGAAGCTCCTTCTCCACACCAGGATCCACACTGGAGAAGTCCCTATTCCCTATCGGGCCCTGGGCTGGGGGGCCCCTTCCACAGGCTAGGCTTCCTGAGAAAGCTCCTACTATGTGGGGAACCGACCAAGGCTGGGCCTTGGGGGCACAGAAACAGCTCAGCCCCGGGCCCTGCCCTAAACTAGCATTGGACAAGGGCCTGTCACACAAGTGGCTGACATCTCCCAGCTGCAGGAGCCCAAAGGGGGGACCATTGCCTCCCCCTTGAGCTCTTCCAGGGGCTTCACGGAGGAAGGGACACTGGAACTGGATCCCGAAGGGTGAGTAGGAGTCTGAAAGGCAGACAAAGTCAGAAAAGGAGTTTCAGGCAGTGGGAAGCCACTTGGCAGATACGGGGAAGGTCCAAAAGGACCACGGGGTTGACAGGACAAGCAGGGGCCCAGAAGGCAAGGGCGACACAGTGAGGAGCCTTGATGCCATGCCTGCATGTCTTTGGAAGGCAATGGGGAGCCACGGGAGGTTGCTGAGAGGGGAGGCGAGGTGGGCAGAGCCATGGATGCCCAGGTCCCCATTTCTGCCTCCGTCAATCATGCCTCGTCTCTGTCACACACAGCTATACACAAGGGAGCCCAGGCTGGAGCCCAGGCCCAGATGGGACTCCCCGGGTGGGTGGGGAGGGGACACCTAGCCAGCCCACCTGGCAGGGAGGCCAGCCGCAGCGTCACTTTCTCCCCCAGCTGCTTGCTCGCCTCTGCGCGCTCCCATGGAAACTCTGACACCCCGGCCCTGTCTCTTGCTGCACAAGCAGCCAGATGCCGAACCCAGCAGCTCCCGGGCCTTCCCTTGGATTCGGCTAAGACCTGCCCCCATCCCCACCATCAAGCTTTGAGACCCTAGAGGTGCGCCGTGAGGCTCCTCTCTCAGGGCCCAGGCCGGCCCACGGCCGAGCGCGAGGTTCTCACCGGCCAGCTCAAGCCCGGCCTCTCTCCATCCCACTGCCCCAGCCCCAGCCCCAGCCCCAGCCCCAGCCCCAGCCCTGGGCTCAGGGAACGGGGAAGGACTCAGGCGGGCTCTGGGCTTCAGAGGATAACTTTGTGCCTTAAATGGGGTGGTGGCAAGGACAGGCCACACGTCCAGGCTGAGAGGACAGCATGGATGAGGCCGTGAAGATGGGGATGTCCCAAGCCTATCCAGAGGGTGGGAAAAATGAAAAGAAGATAAAGGAACAAAAGAACTCGCTAATCTTAGCTAACGTTTATCTGGTACCCACGAGGACGTGTGGGGCTCTGGGTTTCTGTGCTGGATTATCTCCTTTAATCCTCACAACGACCCAGTGAAGTGGGTCCTTTGTCTTCCCTTTTCACGGATGGAGAAGCCAAGGGACAGAAAGGTTGAGTAGTGGGCTCCAGGGCCCACAGCTCATGAGGGGTAAAGACTGAATTTGAATCTAGGCTCCCGTGCTTGGCTCGTCACCTCTGATGGACAGGTGACTGGGAATGACAAGGGTTAGCCAGCGGCAGCCCGAATATGCCTGAATATCAGGATCAGGGGGACACACTGGGCCCAGCCTAGAGCTGGCTCCCCAGCCCGCCCCACAGGAGCCCTTAGTAACAACAGCCTCCCAATCCCAAGCCCCGTGCACCCCAGACACAGCACGAGGCAGGCTCCTAGCTTCCTCTAACTATTTCCTCTAACTCCCGCCTAACCCTGTAAGGCAGGAATTGCTGCCCCATTCTTCCGACGAGGAGCACTGACATCCAGAGGGGTGACATCTGTTCAGCAAGGTCACAGGGCTGGGAAGCACAGGGGCCAGATCTGAACTTCTGGGGCTCGCTCAGCCCCCAGGTGGCTGAAGAGCCCGTGTAACTGGGCTTCCGGGGCACCTCAGGCTCGGGGCCCTTGTCCCCGGTTCTCTTCTACCCCACCTGTGCAGCCGTAACCTGGATGGCCACAGGGACAGGCCAGGCTGCAAACCACGATGGGCAGCGACTAGGAAGGGCATCAGAAACCTCCTCCTGGATCACCTGGCTCACCCTCAGTCCTGCAAAATGGGAAGCTGGGGCGGGTGGGTGTGCCGGGGCCGGGCCCCAGCCGACTTCAATGGGACTCTCTTCTTCACCTCCACCCACAGCTGCCTTTCCTAATCTCCTCCTTGAGCCCCTCCCCTGGCGACATCTCCTCTTTGCACGGAGCCCACGGCCAGCCGGCTAAATCCCAAGCCCAAGGTGGGTGGGACAGTCTGTACCCGCCCCCTCCCGGCTTCTCCGTAGGGGGCTCCCACGGAGACTGGCCAGGGTGCGCCCCACTCCTGCGCCCCATCCCAACGTTCCAAACTGAGGTGCAGATGGCCCTGAGACAAACAGTCGGCCTCCCCTGGAGATGGGCTCATGGCGGGGAGTCCCCATTTTCGGAGCAGGCCCAGGCTGAGCGTCTTGCTCGAAATATCAGCTGAGAGCCCAGCTGCCTGGGTTCTTCTCCCAGCCCTGCTGCTTCCTAGCCTGTGACCTCGCTCATCCGTGCCTCAGCGGCTTCATCCATGAAATGGGAATCAATTCCTATTCATAGAGCGTGTGTGAGATTTAAGTGAGTTAATGTCATAGAGCGAAGGTCCAGCGGTATTTGCCGCACAGGAACGTTCAATAAATGCTCGCTGCTATTATTATATCTGTCATCACCGTGTGCCTCCCAAAAGCCGTGTGAAGTTAGTATTTTTATTTATTTATTTGACAGAGAGAGAGCACGTGCCAGAGAGCACAAGCAGGGGGAACAGCAGAGAGAGGTAAGCCGGCTCCCCGCTGAGCAGAGAGCCCGATGTGGGGCTCGGTCCTGGGACCCCAGGATCATGACCTGAGCCTGAAGGCAGAGGCTTCAACCCACTGAGCCACCCAGGCGCCCCTGAAGTTAGTATTATAAACCCTATTTTACAGATGAAGAAACCGAGGCTCGGAGAGAAGTCACTTGCCCAGGTTCACCCAGCCAGTTAGGACGCTGGATGGCCCCAGCGTCTGGAGCTAAGCTGATGGAGTCTGCAGCGGATGAGCGCAGACTCGCAGCTCCCTGCAGCAGAAGCACAGTGGGGGCGGTAGGGGAAGGTGGGGGTCCCTACACCCCTCCTGCCTGACCCCCAGGAGCTCCCCCTATGCCCCCCCACGCCCAGCCCCTGCTGCCGCTGCAGGAGGGGACTCTGCATTCCTGGCTAAGCAGCCGGATTTGCTGTGCTCCCGGAACTATGAAAAGAATGTTTGCCACGAGCTGAGCCACGGTCGCCTGTCAGAGGAGCGTGGCCTGAAGGGCCCACGCAGAGCTGCACAGCGGCCAACAGCCGCCACGGTGGGAGGGAAGAAGGCTAGACACAGGGAGAGCTTCTGAGGCCTGTGGCTGTGGGACAGGGATGGACATCACCGAGTAGGCCTCCTGGGAGAGGAGACATGACCTGTGCCCCCCCTCCGCATCGGCATTGCTCCCCGCCACAGGCGCTGAGGAGAGGCAGGACGGCATTACTGGCCCATCTCATAAATGGGATTATGAGGACCCGGAGAAGTCACCTGAGGTCACACAGCAGCCAGTGGTAAAACTGAGACCTGAACCCTGGATCCCTTCCTTCCAGAGGCGGTCCTCCCTCGTAGAGCCCCCCAGGACCACAGCAGGCTCTTAGCTACTGGAAAACACCTTCCTGGGCTCCTCTCTTCTGGCCTTTCTCCAGGCCTGACCTTCTTATGCCCGCTACTCATGTTCCCCACCCCCCAGCAGGTGCTTTGGGCTGTGAAAATGCCTGGGGCTCTGTGGATGCTCAGCAGTTAAGTTTCCATCCCTTTCTGCACCAAATCAGGTCCTGGAAAGGGCAGAGACCCGGGAGGTCAGCGGGAAGAACATCAGCCTCACATCCTCATGGACCTGGGAGTGAATCCCAGCTCAGCACTCAGCAAGGTGACACGTGGCCTGATTACTAATCTCTCTGAGCCTCCACTTTCCCCTCTGTAAAATGGGCCACTGATTCCTGCCTTGCAGCATTGTGACAAAGACTAAATGAGACATGTGAACATAGACCAAGTACACAGTAGGTGCCCAATAAACTCTTACTGTGACCCTCTCCCAAGGGGACAGAAAGAAGCGATAATAGAAATCCTCAGGGGACAAAGTTTCTTCTGCCCCAGAAACCTGATGGGCCCTGCTCCCGGGGCAGCCTGGGGAGGAAGGGAGGCCTGAGGCCAGGATCCTGGCCTCTGGTTCACTTCTGTCACTGGCCGCTTGCTGTATGACCTCGGGCAGGTTCCTCTGGGAGTCTCCATAAGCCCACCTATGGGATGAGCTCACGAGCCCAGGAGCCCACAGCACGGCCCTGCCCACAAGGCACGAACCCTCTGCCACTCCCCCTGACCTCCAAGAGCCCAGAATCTCCACCAGTTCAGGCTGCATGGGGACAGTCACTTCCCAATTCAAAACTTTCCAAGAATCTCAGCAGAAGCAAGGCCAAGTCCTCTCACGTCCCTTCCCAGGATCCACCCAGAGAAGTGTAACCGATACTGATCAGAAGTCTGGGTAAACGTCCTGGGTGCTACTGCTGTGACCTGGGATCACTCCTTGCCTCTCTGCAAGTATAACAACCCCAGAGATGAGTATTAGCATTCTCATTTTATAGATAGGGAAACTGAGGCACAGAGCTGGGAAGCTGCTTAGCCAAGGTCACATGGAAAGTAACCCAGGTTTGTCCGACAGCCCAAGCCAGCTCTTCCCCTCTTTAACCCCGCTGCCTTCATTCAAGACCCACTGTCCACACCCAGCTCCTTGGAAATGCCCACAAAACAGAGTGGGTCTGGAATTCCCTTTCTGGGAGTGCGACTTCCCTGGGTGATGTCTGGGTGGTCGTGTGCTCATATAGGGCCTCACCACCCACTCGGGCTTCTGGACACACCCCAGGCCTCCCAGAAGCTATGTCCCTGAACTCATGGCCACGCCCCACATGGAGTCCCTCACCATCTCAGCGTACCAGACACCTGGGTCCAAACCCACATTCTCCCCTTCACCTGCCTCCTCTGCGGATAGGCCATAGCCACCCGGGGCAAACGTCCTGGCCTACCCTCTCCTCACCCCCACGGCCAGTCAGTCACTGAGGCCCGACCAGTCTCTCCCCCTCCTCCTTTCCATCTGGTTCTTCCTCTCAACCCCATGGCAACCACCCACCTCAGCCCCCATGGTCTTTCCCCTCCAAAGGCCCAGGCCCCTCAGTGAGGTCCTTGCCTATAACATGCCCTTTCATCCTGGTCCCCAGAGCAACCACAGAGACTCCCAGGGTGCACTGTTTCTCTGGTCAGCGTCCTTGGAAACCTGACCCCAAAGGAGTGCTCAGTCCCACTGGTCCCCCCACTGTGTGAGCCACCAGTTACTCACTGTCCCCTAAGAGAACCTTGCTCCGCCACACCTCTGTACCTGCTCTTCCCTGACTGGAATGGCCTCTCCTCACCCTGCCCACCACCTGCACCTGTCAGAGCTCGCATTCTCCTTGACGGTCCCAGCCAGGGCTGTGTCTTTGGTGCTGCCACCCGGAGAGTCCCTCCCTCCCACACTGTGGCTTGCGTGGTGCCTCCCTCTCCCTCGATGGGCACCCTGGGACACAGCTGCACCCCAGGAGAGGGCCCTGAGCCTCTCTGGTTCTTCGACTCCAACTCTGTAAGTCCCTCAGGCCACACTCATGGTGTGTGTGTGGGGGGCCCACTCACTGAGGCCCCAGCGTCCCACAGGGAGAGCCCCACGCCTGCCACTGGAGGGTCTGGAGTCAGACCAGGAGCAGGGGAGCTCGTGGAGGGTGGTCAGGCTAACAGCCCTGTTTGGTATCTTTCCCCTCCCTCTTGTGAGCAGACACATTTACTTCCATTTTTTCTTTCCCCTTCCACTGAGCCAAAGAGCGGAAACGCTCATTTTCACTCTGGTGGACAAAGTGAAACCGGAGAAAGAGACCCTGGTGAGTGTGTCTGAGTGTGAGTGTGAGTGTGAGTGTTGTCCTGTCTGAGTATGTCTGGCTGGGCTCAGTGGGGCCCACCACCCGTCTGGAGGAGTTTGGGTGTGAATGCAGGTGCACACACACGTGCCCGTCATTCTAGCATCCGTGGTGGTGCGTGTTCCGAACATGTGCACACGTGTATTTGTGTGTGACTATCAGTAGTAGGGAGCATAGCTGTGTGTGACCTGTATGTCTGTGGTGTGCCGTCATCATTTTGGGGTGATCGTCCAAGGATCTGCTGCTGTGCCCCAGCCTAGCAGGAGGCTGGTGGAGGCATCTGCGGCCTGACTGAGATCGCCAACTCCCCCCATAGCTGGTGCCCACCAGACCCCCACCCTTCTCCTGGGCTCTAGAATGGGCTCCCTGAGGGCACCCCCATCAGATCAGGAAGCTAGGGTCTGTGCCCAGAGAGAAACCCCAGGCTGCCTGACCACCCCCCACCCCGGCCACCCCAGCCCCTAGCCCCCAGCCGTTCTGAATGCCGGTGGCAGCTCTTGGGCAGTTGCCCTTGCTAAGGGCACTGGGCGGGGGTGGGGGGGTGGAGTGGACCCTGGACACAGGGCACAGGTCTTAGGAAGAGGCACTGCAGGCAGACGGGTGGAAGCCCTTCTGGGCCCCCAGGGCCCCCTGGAAGGCAGTCACTGGCATCACCGGGAACCCAGCAGGTTCTCTCACACTGGGGGTCTTACCCAAGCACACAGAGACAGACATACACATTAATACCATACTGGTGGACACTCATTGTCCCCCGCACACCCCACAAACACACGCACTGACAGGCTCACACATAGGGACACACACACAACCAGCAAACTCAGAGGGTTTGCCTTTCCCCAGCTGGCAACTCCGGAGCCCGTCTGGCTGAACAATGCTTCTGTACCCAGGGACTCCCGGGGCCCCTGTGACTCCAGCCCCCGAACAGACAGATGGGGAAGGCGGTTCTGGGGCCCTCGGACCCCAGCCCCTCTCACCCCTGCAAGTCTCAGGTCTGAGCTGCCGTGGGGGTGTGCTGAGCCTCTGGTAGGGACAAACCAGTCTCCAGTTTGGGGGCACTGCCAGAACACCTAGCACAGGGGACTTGGAGGCAGAAGCAGAAAAACAGAGGAACTGGAAGGTCGCCAGCGGGCCAGGAATGGGAGAAAGATGGGAGAGGGGGAAGGGAGGAGCTGAGGGGCTTCCCTTGCCTGGGGCTGGAGGGGGCTCTAAGGCCCCTCACCCCTCCTCTCTCCTCCACCGCCCTGTGGGGTAAGCTTGGTCGCTCCCATTTCGCAGGTGGGAAGAGAGACTCCCAGAGGTGAAGTGATGTGCCCAGAGCCCCATCATGGGAGATCCCACCCAGCTGTCTGTGGCTGGGGCCCCCACTTCTGGGAGAGGAAGGAAGAAGACGGCTTTACCCGAGATTCTGCCTGGGCATCTCTGGCCGGGGAAACGGGGAGCAGGGAACGGGACAGGCTCCCGCACCCTAGCGCCCACCCCCTGGCCTGAGTCCCCAACTCATCCCCACCCCGCGGAGCCGCTGGCCCGGACAGTCTCACGGGCAGCTTAGGCCGGGTCCTGCCCTCGAAGCCCCCAACCCCCGCGTCCGCGCCAGCCTCCCCGCCTTTACCTGCAGGGGCGACCGCGGGGCGCCGCTCCCGGCCCTCGAGGGCCACCGGGGCGCGCGGGCTCCGGGCAGGGGGCGTCGTCGAGGTCCGCACCGGCGGGGCTCCGCGTCGCTCTGCCGGCCGCCCCTCGCGGCTGCTGCCGGAGTAGGCGGGCGGCGCGGGGCGGTAGGGGGGTGCCGAGGCGGCGGGAGGGGCACGGCGGGGCGGGGCCTCCACCCTCCTCTTTCCACAGCCACCGCCAAGGCCTGCGCCCCGCCCGCCCGGCAGAGAGCGCTCGCTCAGCCTCGACCTGCGCCACCCTCTCTGCGTCCGGAGCTGAGACCCCACACACCCGCGTGTTCCCATTCATCCTCGCGCACCCTGTATCTGAGTCTCGGCCCCCTGCCCCAGAGGGTTACCGTCTAGGGGGACACAGACCCTGCCACTAAGGAAGGCATGGTCAGTTCGGGGATGGGGCAGTACCAGAGTTGTGGTCCCTAAAAGACCAGTCCACGTCTTCCTGCAAATGGTGACCTCGGCTGAGGGTGGAGGGCTCGGGCCCTCAAAGGAGAGGGAGGAGGAGCTGTCGTGGGCTGCATCTTTGGGTCAAGGGAGGTGAGCCTGGGTGTTCAGAGGCAGACAGGGACCGATGTCGGGCAATCTTGTAGGCCATGCTGAAGCTGGTTAGACTTCCCCTCAGGGAAATGGGGATCCACCGAAGACAGGAGCAGAGCACAGGGACATGGTCAAGACTGTGCTTTAGAAAAAGCCCGCCCCCCTCCCGCCGGCCGTGCAGAGCACAGAGGCAGGGACACGGTGGTGGGGGAGGGGAAGCTCTGGGAAAATCCTGCTGGTCCACCCAAGCAGGTGAAAGGAATTAAGGAGGTGGATGAGGCAGAATTTGGGTAGGGGTGAGGGGCCTGGAAGGAAGGCGGTATCAAGGACAGCATCTAGGTTTGTGGTTAGGCAACGGGGAGGTCCCTAAGAGGGAAGGTGGTCAGATGCTTTAAGTTGGACACACCTGTGGGGTATCCATGTATCCAGAAGGGAGGTGAGAGTTCTGGGCTAGGGGATTAGGGATTAGGGGCCCATGGTGACACATGATGACTGATGTCACTTAGGCAATGCCTAGGGAAGGAGGGGAGGGAGTGGGAAAAGCCCACACCAGGACCAGGACACAGGGAACACCGACACTCACCGGGCATGCAAGGGAAGAGACATCAGCAAAACAGCCAGAAGGTACCAGCAAAGAGGGACTGCTGGTTGGGGTGGGGAGGAGCCAGGCTGCAGAGAGGGAAGGAAAAGCCTCAGGGGAGGTAGAGACAGTGAGTGCACTGGGGGAGTTCAGATGAACTGAGGTCAGCAGAAGGAGGTTTGGGGTGAGGGTGTGTGTGGGGTGTGTGTGTGTGTGTGTGTGTGTGTTTTCTAAATGGGAAATGGCTGGGACCTCAATAGGTCTAGAAAAAGAATAAGGAGGGCCAATGGCAGCCTGTCTCTGGGTCTGGGCTGCCTCCATTGCCCCCCCCCCCCCTTCTACTGCCTGCCCTCCAAGGGCCTCCCACTTTGCTGTCCTCCTGCCAAGGTACACACCAGCCCCACCACTCCTCAGCGGGGCCTCTTACTCTCGCCCACCTCTAGAGCCTGGGCCCGTTCCTGTCCTACCCCTCAGACTGGGGAGGTTACAAGAGGTCTTTGGCTCTGGCCTCCTGACCTGAGCCAGCCTGGAGGGACCATGGGGAGCCAGGCCAGGCTGGGGCACTCCCCTAAGAAGGGGAGGGGGCCAGGGGGCAAGGGACCCGAGAGGACACTAGCCCTCCACCAAGGCTGATTTGAGAGCTAGGGATCAGATGGGAGCTGGTGAGTGTTCGGGAAGGGGGTGGGAGCTGAGGAGCAGGGACTGAAAGTTGCCAGCCTGGACTCTGAAATTAGACTGCCTGGGTTCAAGTCCGAGTGCCCCACTCCACAGCTGCGCGCCCTGCAGCGCCCTGCAGCGCCCTGCAGCGAGGTCCCTAACTTCTGGTGCTCCATTTCCTCATCTGAAGAGCTCTCAGGGGGGCTGGTTATGAGGATTA
This sequence comes from Mustela nivalis, assembly GCF_964662115.1. Lineage (NCBI taxonomy): Eukaryota > Metazoa > Chordata > Mammalia > Carnivora > Mustelidae > Mustela > Mustela nivalis. The sequence goes on from NC_139029.1 coordinate 26,397,038, forward strand.
CACCCCTCAATCCATGGAGAGAACTTAGCTCTAGGTGTGAGCTGTTCTTAGAGAGGGGAGGGGCACTCATGGAAGAGGAAGCTGGCGGGTGGGGGTGGCACTGTGTTGGGGAAGGGGTCCTCTGGGCTTCATGCACATGGACACTGACACAGTCAGCCAGCGCCCACAGGGTCCCACCCCTGCTTCTCCTGACTCACTCCTTGAACATTCCTGAGGCCCTGGGGCCTGGTTCTCTGTGGCACACACGGTCCCCACTCTCTCTCTTCTTCTGCCCAAGGCCCTGCATCGGGAAAGAGTTCGGCTCCTTCATTCAACCCACCCTGGGAGCCTGGCTTGTTGTCCTGGAGCCCTGGTGTTTTCCTGGACAGGTGGGCCTCAGCTGCCCATCCCCCAACAGAGGCTGAGACAGCCTTGCCATGACCTTGCCACAGCTGCCTCCTTGTCCACCAGCTCTTTGCATAGCAAACTTTAAGACAGGAAATGAGTGTCCTAGAGCCAGATGTCTGCAGACTATCCCGTCAAGGCTCACCTCTGGGCTAGGCCATCCCACTTGCCAGGGGCTTCCACTTTTGGTTTGTTTCTGGTGGTGTCCGGATATCAGTGGGTTAGCTCTGCCAGGGGTCACCAGCTGTGTGGCCTTGAACAAGTTACTGCCCCTCTCTGGGCTTCAGCTCCCTCAGCCCCGAGAATCAGAGGCTGGCAGAGAGGATTCAAGGACTATTCTAGGACACCCGCCTCCTGGCTCAGTCAGTAGAATGTGTGACTCTTGATCTTGGGGTCATGAGTTTGAGCCTCAAATTGGACACAGATATTACTTAAAATTTTTAAAAATTTTATTATCTAGGGACGCCTGGGTGGCTCAGTTGGTTAAGCAGCTGCCTTCAGTTCAGGTCATGATCCCAGCGTCCTGGGATCGAGTCCCACATCGGGCTCCTTGCTCAGCAGGGAGCCTGCTTCTCCCTCTGCCTCTGCCTGCCATTCTGTCTGCCTGGGCTCACTCTCTCTCCCTCTCTCTCTCTGATAAATAAATAAAATCTAAAAAAAAAAAAAATTATTATCTAAAAAGTTTTTTTAAAAATTTTTAAAAAGGATTGTTCTAGACCTGAGCAGGATTACCAAATGGGGTGGGGGTTTAAAATGAACCAGACGAGGCATATAACCTGTTTAGCACAGCCCCTGGCAGAGCCAGTGCTGGCACCCGCCCTACGGTTCAGAGCATGGGCTGAGGAGTGAAGCAGACCTGGGTTTGGATCCCAGTTCTGCTTCTCTGTGACTGTGGGCAAGTGACCTCATTTCCCCAAACCTCAAATTCCTCCTCTTTAAAAGAGGGATAATGATAGTCCCGAATGATAACAGCTAACTCTCATAGGGCCCTTCCTCCCTGCCAGCCACTATTGGGAGGCACTTATGAGGATGAACTCATTTAATCCTCGCAAACCCTTTGAGATTGGGATCATCACAGTTCCCATGTTGTAGATGGGAAAACTGAGGCACAGACAGGTTAAGTGACTCACCCACAGTGACATAGCTGGGAAGAGGGTGAGCTAGGAGCTGACTTCAGGCATACTGGCCCCGTCTACCTACTGTGTCACAGGGGATGGAAGAGAGTTAATACAGTCTACACAGGCCAGGGACATAGAAGTGACTCAATTAATGTGCGTAATCTTTATTGCTGTTACCATAAGTCTTCCATTCATTCTAAATGTCTATCTGGATCTGCCAATAAGAAAACTCTCCAGGCTCCCACCACCCCCGGTTGGATCCTGGGGAGGGCCTAGGTAGAACCTTCTCTGGCCACCATTCCGTCTGTCTGGCAAGCTGAGGAGGGGATGTTTGCACAGATGTGTGGCCGAGGGTGTGCAGATAGTCTGGGGAGGGGTGTGGCGCTGGCAAATTCCTGCCCGACCAGGGCCTTGGTGATTCTGCACCCCCCATCCCCACCCCCAACTCCCACATCTGCTGGAGGACTGACTCCTGGTTCTACAATTCCTGGGAAGTCCTTCCCTCTGTCTCGCCCTCCTACCTTCCTTCTCTGTTGCCAGAGGCCTCTTCTACAGGACTAGAGAAGAAAAGACTCTCCTGCAACCCCAACACACTTTCACCCCGGGGGTCTCTCAGCCCCATCCTCAAAAATCCCAGTAATGCTGGCGAAATTAAAGGTACCTTAAATGTTCTAATCTTATAACAATTTTGGTTCAATCAACATCTAAATGTGACCACATGTGTCCAGACCACCCAGTGCCCTGGTTGGTGGCTTGGTGGGGGGAGCAGTGAGCTCCTGAAGGTGGAGGGCGGAGGGCTGCTGTAGGCCTGGCCCGGCTCTGGAAGGCTCCCTGGGGAAAAGGTCTGCAGGTCTCTGGCCCCTCCCTCTGCTTTCTCCCCCTGACCTCCCTTCCTTACCTCCCCTCAGTCAGGCTGGGAAGCATGGCAGACCATGGCTGGAGTCTGCTTCTTCTCTCTCCAGGACATCTGGGCTTGGGAACAGCTGCGGACTCAGGCAAATGGAGGCCAGGGCTGGCTTCGTGGGCATGCCTGCCTGTGCAGTCACACAGAGCCCCCTGCTCAGATGGGCTTGGTTTACTGCTCTGTTGGTCATCTTGAAATTCATAATCATTTTTGAACAAGAGGTTCTACATTTTCATTTTGCACTGAGCCCCATAAAATGGTGTAGCAGGTCCCAGTGGAGGCCCACACACCCCTCTCTGGGTGGGCCCTCCTAGCTTCTTCTTCACTCAGTCAACACGCCATCAATAAACATTTCTTGAGCACCTACTTTTTGCTGAAAAGTAGCCCTGGATGCTTGCGGATACGACGATGAACATCCCAGACACAGCCCTGAGTTCACAGAATCACTCTTGGCACACACTCCACCCCTCAGATATCGACACATAGTAGTCTTACAAGACAGTTTCATAATAGCAATCCTGTTCATCATAACTGCCAATTAGGGAGCACTCGGAATACACACTGCATCTTGGTTCATCCTCCAAACAGTCCGTAACGTGGGCATTACTATAATCCCCATTTTGAACCAGAGGAGAAACGGATGCTCAGAATCAAATCCTTTGCTCAGTGTCTTGTAAGCAGTAAGCAGTGAGCCAGAACTTACCTTTGTCTCTTGTTTTCCACATCTCTCCTCCCGGCCACCATCTCCCTGTCCTCTTGTCCCCGGGCCCAAGCCCCCAGCACAGGGCTCCATTTTTGTTAAATGAAAGAGTTTACATACAGACACTCTCTCCAAGGAACACAAGGAAACATACACACACTGAAACCCACTTATACACAGAACACATAACGTAGGGCTTGGGGCCTGAATCTACTATGCCCTAGCTGTGTACCTCAGTTTTCCCATCTTCAGAATGGGCACAGGGATGGGGTTGTTGTGAAGGCTAAAGGAAAAACATATGTGAAGCACTTAGACCAGCACTGATTGGCACCTAGTCACTCTTCGATAAATACTCGCTGTTGCTATGAATAACATTTGTCACCCACATTCACTCACACATACTCTCATGTCACCACCAGCCTCCTCAGCCCAGCTCAGTCCCAGATGTCTCCATGGCTGACAGTCCAGACCCCCAGAGCCAGGAGGGAAGAGCAGCGGCTTCGCTGGGCATCCCTGGGGCTCTACCTGGACCGGCCCACACGTCTGGTGGAGTGAAGGTGCTGCTCCTCAGCAGCTCAGGGTCCATGAGAGAAGGCTTCCTGGAGGAGGCCTCTGCCCAAGCCAGTTCAGCGAGCCAGAGGTGGTAAGATGGTGCTGCTCTATGCCTTGGCTCCCTCCATAGTCCCTCGCAACACCCACCCTCTAACTTCATCTGCTGCGCCCTCTCTCCACCCCCTTCCCCACAGTCGAAACTTTCCTCTCCTCCTGCCAGAAGGGTAAATTGCCCCCAGGAATGCGCTGTGTCCCACAGCTCCCCTGGCAGTGGCCATCGGCTGTCCTAGGGTCAGGCCTGGCCCTACATCAAAGGCTGGGGATCGGTAACAGCGAGGCTCCTCGCCTACCGCCATCCCCCCCCACCCCAGCCCTTTGGCTTCCAGGGAACAGCACATGGTAGCACTTAAGCTCCAAGAGAACGGGAGGATGCTTTTCCTGCCCCACCACCCCCAACCGTCCACAATGAACTGCTTGTTAGGAGACTATTTTAATTTTACTTAATGCAATTTCTGTTGCCACCTCCTTCTCTGGATGCCCAGTACAAATAGAGGGGAGGCCAATCCGCCGGGGAAAACGTTACTGATGGGGGTGGAGGGCAGGAGTAGGACTCTCTTGCAGCAGGGGAATAGTGCTGGTGCTCTGGTCTCCACTCGGGAAGTAAGGGGGTTGATGAGGGGAGGGCTCAGCGCTAGCTTACACCACTGAGGCCAGCAGGAGAGCCTGGGGTAGGCACAGGGGCGACATACTTCTTTGCCAAAGTGCTCTTCCCCAGGCTCTGGGTTCAGCAGGCAGGCCCTCAGCCTGGCAGCACGCAAGTTTTGCTGTCAGATGCTACGGGAGTGGCTGGAAGAAGGGGGTGCATCCGGGTTCTGACCGGCCTCTGGGAATTGTCCCATCAGGTGCATGTCCTAGCAAATTATGGAAACCAGGGGTCCAGTGGTCACTCTGGGGCAGTAGAGTGGTGATCTGGAGACCCCTGGTGGCCAAAGGCTGCAGAGCAAGGCCTTTCCTTGGAGCTCTGCCTAGCCTGTGTCAAGCCCAAAGGCCACAAGGACCGTCTCCTGTAGCCCAAGAACTCAACCAGGCCGCTGGCCTCATTGTTCAGCCCCTCCTAGAAAGCCAGCAAACTTGTCCCATCTTGCTTGGAGGGTGTGCCAGCACATCACAGAGAATGCGGAATGGCCTAGGCGGGAGGGGGCTGCCCCAGCCTCAGAGCCAAAGCAGAAGTAGAGAGCTCTATGATCCCCCGTGAACTAATCCGGGGGGGGGAGGGCCTGAAGTTAGGTTGCTGAGACTTGTATGTTTGGCTCACTTGGAAGAGATGATGAGGTGATGTTCCAAGCAGTTCCACAGTCCAACAGCCCCTCCCTTTCTTCAGCCTCTGGGCGCACATCACACAATTGTGGGGCTGCCATTGGGGAAAATCACCATGGGGGCTTTGTTCCTGCAGTTTGCCGACTCTGTAATGCTGCCTGTGTTTAACTCTGGAAAAGGAAAGATCTAAAACCTCATACCAGACAACGGCTGCCGGAAAATAGGTGTGGTTCAAGAAGAGGAAGGGTGTGCCACCCCACCCCCCCACGCAGAAGGAAAGGGTGGGGTCACTCCCTTGTCTTGGCAGACCCCCGATACCACACAGTGTGTCCACATCGGGGCCCAGCATCCGTTCCCTTAATCTCCTTCATTCACACACTCTGGAGTAATTGACCAGTGGATGCTAAGGATACAGCTGACCTGCCCTGGGGTCCCAAACTGTACCTGGAGGGCGAGGTAAAGAGGCTCAGAGGACAGTATCTCAGTGGGAGCTTCCCTATACTTGGGAACACAAAAGTGACCTCTCCCTCCCCCGGCTTCAGTGGCCTGACCCAGCGGGAAGAGGCAGGTCTTATGCAAACTGCCTCTAGACAGGTGTCCCAGAACCCTGGTCCTAACCTATGCAATCAAGACACACTTCACAGGGCGCCTGGGTGGCTCGGTGGGTTGGGCCGCTGCCTTCGGCTTGGGTCATGATCTCGGGATCCTGGGATCGGGTCCCGCATCGGGCTCTCTGCTCGGAGGGGGGCCTGCTTCCTCCTCTCTCTCTGCCTGCCTCTCTTGTGATCTCTCTCTGTCAAATAAATAAATAAAATCTTTAAAAAAAAAAAAAAAAGACACACTTCATGCACAACACCTATAATAGCTCTCCTCAACTCAGGCCTGTGCCCTAACCTTGGGAAAAGACTGGGGGCCCCTTCCCCCAAAAAACCTGAGTATCTGGACTTCAAGGGCCTAGGCTGTCTCCAAGAACAGTGCTGCCAATATGGCCTGACAATCTCTAATCCCTCCTTTGAAAAGCTATCCCAAGTTCTCTTTTTTAAGGTTTTTATTTATTTATTTTTTAAAGACTTTATTTACTTATTTGACAGACAAAGATCACAAGTAGGCAGAGAGGCGGCCAAAGAGAGGGGGAAGCAGGCTCCCTGCTGAGCGGAGAACCCGATGCGATGTGGGGCTTAATCCCAGGACCCTGAGATCATGACCTGAGGCGAAGGCAGAGGCCCCAACCACTGAACCACCCAGGTGTCCCAAGATGTTTATTTTAGAGAGAGAGAGAGAGAGAGAACAGGAAAAGGGACAAGCCAATCCATCACTGAGCACAGAGCCCAACGCAGGCCTTGATCTCATGACCCTGAGATCATGACCTAAGCAAAATCAAGAGTCCAACGCTCAACTGACTGAGCCACCCAGGCGCCCAAAAAGCTATACTAAATTCTGTAAGGCTTGGGGAGGGGGCTGCAGGACTGCTCCCCTCCTTCTCCACAGGGCTAACCAGGCATCATGGTTAAGAACATGGACTCTGTGCACTAGATTCTCCACCTAATGGCTGTATGACCTTGAGCAACTTGTAGTCTCCCCTCTAAAAATGGAATTATTGTAAATAAGGAAATTATTGTGGATTTGGTAATGTAAAGTGCTAGTACAATGTCTGACATGTGGTAAGCACACAATAAATTGTACCCAACATCAAAAGTTTAACTTTCCTTTGACTTCACACCCCCCTCTAGACACTACCCTACTTCTTCGCTCTTTTTTCCTCCCTCTAAAGATTTATTTTGAAAGAGAAAGCGAGCGAGCACGTGAGCAGGAGGAGGGGCAGAGGAAGAGAGAGAATCCCAAGCAGACTCCCTGCCAAGCGCGGAGCCCAACATCTGGGGGGCTACCTCTCACAACCCTAAGATTCGGACCTGAGCCAAAGTCCAGAGTCAGAGCCTTAACCACCACCACCCACCAGGCGCCCCCAAAGCTCTTTGAAAGAAAAACTTGGTACCCTTGGTACTCTTTAATTCTCTCAAACCTTTACCAATCTGGCTTTCATTCCCATCGTTATTTTCTAAGTAAACTCTACACCACACATGGGGCTTGAGCTCATGCCCCTGAGATCAAGAGTCACACACTCCACTGACTGAGCCAGCCAGGCACCTCTCCCTTGCTCCAAGAAAGACAAGGTCTTTCTAGCCACGCCTTCCTACTCAGTGGCCAAGAACTCAAGATAGTCCTTTTTAGGTATATCTGGGATAATGGTCCGCTTCCAGGTTTTGCTAGACAATAGACCCAAAAATGACTTTGCAGGGGTATTTGCATCCAGGTCTCCCAGACTCTCTGGTCTGCGAGGAGGAGCCATTCCTAGACCGGGTAAGTGTGAGGCAGGGCCCAGGAACTTGGTTGGCCTCCTTACTCCACTGTAGTAAAATTCCAGAAAGAAAACAGGACATGATTAGGATTTCACTCAAGAATGTGTATTTATTGGAGAATCTGTAAGAAAAAAGGATGGACCCTCTGTAAAAAGAGGAGATGTCGCCTCCAAACAGCAGGGAGGAACGAGACCTGGGTGGCTTCCCAGAAGTCAGTGTTCCCAGCATGACTCCCCTTTCCAGGCAGGCACTAGAGTGTGTCACACTACGACTAGCAATTCCTATCCACCCCATCAGCCTCCCCTCCCCCACCCCACAACCCTGGATTCTCTCAGCCATTCACCATTGGCATTCCGAAGGCCGAGGAATAGATGCGCAAGGCTTGCCTCTTAACGGGGTCAAAATGGGTTTTGCTTTGGAAAATCCGAACGGGGAATGTAAACTGGCTGAGCTCTTTCTAGTCCGACCAAAGATGATTGCATCCAACCCCTCTGAAGGGAAAGGGAGCAAAGAGTTTCCCTCCCGAATGTGCACACTTGGGGGGTGAATGGACTGTTATCACAGCCTGCTCTTTATTAGCTGGCAAATGGAAACAGAGTTAGGAGAATATGTAACAACCGTGTTAAAGAGTCACTGAGTTCTAAGGGGCAGAGGGAGCTCTGAGGCTTCTGATTCCAACAAGTGCTCCTGCTAGCGACCCTCAAGTCCTGGGGACGGTCACTCCTCTCCGGCTGGGAGATTGTCCTCAATCCGCCTGATGAACCTCATCCGGATTTCTGTCACGCCGTCTCCTTTCAGGGTGTCTTGGACAAACTTGGCCTCCACGGCCATCTGGACCTGGGGGACAGTGGGAAAATGAAGGAGCAGCTGCTAGCCACAGCCTCTGGGGAGCCACAGGGGAGGGGGCTGTAACTGACTCATCCACAGCAGTCCAGCTGAGGGGGCTGGTTTCCCACAAGGACGAGATCACCAGTTCCACTGTTCCCTTGTAGAAAGCAGTGGCCCCGACCCGTAAAGACAGACTTAGCGAAGAACACCCACACATGAGATTGTCGCCAAATGAGCCAATCTGGGAATGGGTGTTCCCGGGCTTTGGGGGCTGACAGCGCCACTCTCAGGGAGAATCAGCACCGCGTAGAGACGCCCAGCTTGGATCCTATGCTCGGTACCATCACATCTCAGGCAGCAGAGTGCTGAGATGAGCCAAAGCCCTTCCTTTTTTCTCTCATTCATGCAAACATTTTCTGAGCCCCTTTTAGATCTCCAGTATCCCGGAAGGTAAGGAGCTGCACTCACCATCTCCAAGGCTCCCCGCAACACCCCACACAAGAGGTTAGAATAAATAAGGGATGAGTGGTTATCAGGAAGTTCCACAAAGTCCACCAAGGGGTTATTTTCCAAAATGAGGGAGAATTCGTCACCAGCTGGGCTCCAATTGGTGATGCTTGGAGTGATGCCCAAGTACATCTTGAACGCCACCTGTCAGAGGAACACAACAGCACCGTGGGGAAGAGCAATGGGGGCTGCACACCAGGGAAGGGACGGGACTGGTGAAGGAGAGGTAAGCGACTCGGGGAAAAAACTGTGGCCTCTGCAAAACACTGGGGCTTTAGGTATTCAGGGCAATAAAGGAAAAACATCTATGCACAATTCCACACCCCTTTCCTTCAAGGCCTCATACAATCAGGCAACCTCCTGTCCGCCTACACTTCTGACACGGGTGGCTTCCCGGAACTAGCATGTGAGAGGCCGCAGCCCACTGCCCTGTCTTCTGTCTGTGCTACCTTGAACCCTTCTTCATGAAAGCAAATATGGTCACTGCGACCGAATTAGTCTGAAGACGTCCTTCCCTCTATCCACTCTCCTACTTCCAAACCTTCACAAAGTGCTCTTCCCTGCCAGCCCTCTCTAGGATTTGGGCCAGCATGCTCTACAACACAAAGAACCAACCTTTAGGTAACAGATGCCACAAAGCTAGAGGCGTAATACCATTTATTATTAATTTTACAAGATGTAAAGCTGATACTATCAATAGCGACCCTTTACCACAAGCACACTGCGTTAAGTGCATTTACCTGAATGCTCACGTCATTACTTCATTTACTCCTTACAACCATCCTATGAGGGAGCTCTTATTTTAACGTTGAGGTAAGTGGTAATTAAAAAGATTAAAATTTACTTACCCTTAACTAGTAAGTACTGGAGCCAGAATCTGAAGCCAAGTCAGGATCTGAGTCCAAAGCCTATCTACCTCACACCCATGCTACTCTGCCACATCTTCACAGCCGAGGAGATGTGGCCTTCGCCTCAGTGGGGCTTTCATCCACACGGATGATCTCAACCACTCTTCCCTTTTCGAAACGCGCACTATTCCCCTACCACCAGGAAGGCTTCTTTGGCCCAGACAGCTGCCTAAGCTGCCAGACTTTTGGAATAGTCCGAAATAGTCTCCATCTCTCTAAGGGAGATGGAGAGTGGTCAACAGTGCCTCCCGGTGACATCCTTCAGCAAAGCCAGGTGGCCCAGTATAATGACCTTGGCAATGACATCTGCGGTTTCCCGAAAGTCGTGGCACCTCCCAACATTCGACCGTGCCAAGAAATCTTCAATCAGTCGGACTCCAATGTTATAGCCCCTGGGAAGAAAATGAGAGAACAGACTCTATCATGGGGTATGAAATTCTTACGTCTAAACGTAAGGCTGTGGGTGGTAAAGGAAAAATGGGGGATAATCCCAAAGCATCCCAATAAATGAGCTCAGTGGAAACTATGCCCAAAATGTTGGTTATGAGAGAGAACCCTAAAGGCCCTAAAGGCTCTAAAGGCCCATGTAGATTGCGTACTAGAGAGCCCCATTCTTGTCTCTCCTGCAGAGGAGCTTACTCACATTTTGTCCAGCTGTTTATTCACATCTTCATCATTTTCATAGTCCTTGCACAGCTGTGTGACCAGAGCCCCATAGGTCAGGGTGAAGAGCTCAGAGCTCTAAAAGAGGTTCAAAAGGCAATCAGGCTCAAGAAGCACAAAAGAAAAATTTTAGTGAGTCTAGGTCAGCCTCAGTGCAGCTGTCAGGATTCAAAGTAAGGTCATCTGTGTCTGGTGGGAAAGAGCAACGCCCCCTGTGGGGTAGCCAGAGTGTGCCCCGCCCCCAGGGTCAAGGTGGCAGGGCTTTAGCCATGCCCACTATAGAACGGGCTATAAAGGGCACTTCACACATGGGGCAGTCACTCTTCCAGCATATCAAGGTGGGTTTCTGCTAACCCAGGACCCCACCACAGCTGCCAAGCCTAAGCTCAGGTCGCCAGAACTGGAGGGGGGCAGGGGAAGCAGCAGCTATCCACCGGATACTATGACACACAGACCGGAAGAAGACATTTACATATTAGCTTCTGTGCCTTAGACGGTGAGACCCATGGCTTCTCCACATCTAAGAATGTCTGCAGTGTCGGGGCCTAGAGTGCAGCTGCACTCCCAGGCCCCCACCCAGGAGCAGCAAAGGACCCATGGGCCTGGTCTGTGGGGAGGAAAGGAAGTCCCAGAGTCCATTGCACTGATAAGCCCCCTCCTAAGTCACCAGCACCAGGAAAAATAATGTTCCTCTTGACACAGAGCGAAAATGTTTCCAGGAAAGGGGTAACTCTGAGAGGAATCCAATCTTTTGTGTACCTGGAACATAATACTGATCTGGACTGGTTTCTATTACAACCACAGTTAAAATCACAGAAACCCTTTCTCGGATAAAGACTCCTGGCACCTACCCACCAAGAAACAGAAGTGTGGAAGGTGACAAGGTCAGTAATGCCAAGACTACAGAATGAAAGCAGGAGGTGGGGGAAAGGCACTAAACAAAGTAAGAAACAGAGCTAAACAAAGTAAGAAACATGCTAACAGAACGTCTGGACCAATGTATTCACAGAGAAGCAATCACCCAGCCACTCCCTTCTGAATGGAAGCGCGTCAAACTCGGAGCACAGCACCTTTCTGTCCTCAGGTCTTCTGGGGAACAAAGTCCACGTCATGTTAAGGCCCAGGCTCTCAGCACAACAGGGCCACTCATCTCATCCTCATGGCCTGGTGGCAAGGTCACCGTAAGAACAGTGACGTGAGTGCCTTTTGCTTATACACTGCGTTCTATTTTTTATCACGTCATTTTCCATCCCACAAGAATTCCGTAAAGCAGAACGGGAAGGAATTAATCTCATTTTAGAGATGAAGAAATGGAGACTCAGAATGATTAAGTGATCTGCCCAAGGACAAACAGCTACTGACAAAAGTAATTCTGGGAAACAAAACAACAAGAGTTTCTAAGCCAATGTTCATTATATCCACTGATCCCCACAAGTGCAATATTAGTAACTGCCCATACCCCAAAACAGTAACAAAAACTTAGCCGCACTAGGAAATCAAAGACAATCAGTTTCAGAATCAGGAAGCTTTTTGAACTCAACTAAAACAGCCAGATCAGGGTGTCTCTAAGAGACCATTTACCAAATATGGCAATTAAGGGAAGCTATTAGGGAGGACAATGTTTTTTAGTAAAGTTAAGGGTTTGGCACTAGAATGGCTTGGACATGAATGGATGGAGACAATCCAGCAGTTACCAGTCCATAGAGTTAGCACCGCTGCATTAAATCAGGAGAGCTCTCTTTCCATTATTAATGAGCCCTTGGATGGAGACTCCTAACAGCCTCACCCCACCATGATGCCAAGTAACATCCATACCGTGATGCTGTCAACTGCTTCTACATGCAGCAGCCCCCAGTTTACCAATAAGAAAATCCAAGGTTCTAGACAGATCTGTCCACAGTCACAGAATCAGTAAGCCTGGGATCTGGGAATGGGATTCCTGACCCAGGCTCTCCACACTCTCTCTTAATTTGTAAGTCTGTCTCCATCTCTGAATATGAACCAAGCCTACTTGAAACAGTGCACAATTCAAATATGCAACTTGAAGGTGTTCATACTTTAAAAATATGAATGGGACTGTGGTATAGAAAAAGTCATTCATTCAATGTTTACTATGTCAAGGGACTATCTAATAGGAGGGAGACAGATAATAAACAGATAATACACACACACACACACAAACACACACAGAGAGGAGGGAGGGTGAGTGAGAGATCAGTTTTTTTAAAATATTTTATTTAGTTTATTTAGTTATTTTATTTTATACTTATTCTATTTATTTATTTATTATTTTATTTATTTGTTTGATTTTATATTTATATTACTTTATTTAGTTATTTGACAGAGAGAAAGAGAGAGAGAGAGATCACAAGTAGGCAGAGAGGCAGGCAGAGAGAGAGAGCCAAAGGCACCTTAACAACTTAACAACTGAGCCACCCAGGCGCCCCAAGAGATTACTCTTGACCTGGGTTTTCAGTCCTGTGACCCTTGTAACAAACAGTTCTATGGGACCTTAAAGGTCAGCTAATTCAACCAATCCAATTTCTTCACTAAGCATAGTAACTACCTTATCCCTCCCAGAAGAAAACTTGAATCTCTTCTGCAACATTTCTACGTTTAGGTGCTTTAATTATGATTAATAATAATGGCCATAAACATTTATAAAATCTCCAGAATGCTTTCAGAGTTTCTCATTGATCCTAATCATAACCATGAGAGGTTAGCAAAACAAACATTATTCATTCTCACTTTGCAGGTGATAGGTTAAGTAACTGAGACTCAGTCCTCTTATAGTTGAGCACCATCCTGTAAAAAGTTATGCCATCCACACCACCACTTAGTATCTTGAGTCAGTTCTTCCCCATCTGCACGATGGTGACAATATTATCTGCCCTTGAAAGTTACTGTGAGATCCCAGAGAGATAATGTTTGTAGAGCACCTGCTGCACAGCACCTACACAAGTAGCTATTGCTGGGGATGCCCGGGTAGCTCAGTTGGTTAAGTGTCTGCCTTCAGCTCAGGTCATGATCCCGGAGTCCAGGGATCAAGCCCAGCATCGCACAGCATCAGGCTCCCTGCTTGGCAGGGAGTCTGCTCCTCTCCGCCTCACTCATGCTCTCTGTCTCTGTCTCTATCATACTCTCTCAAATAAATAAAGAATCTTTTTAAAAAAGTAGATATTGGGGGCGCCTGGGTGGCTCAGTGGGTTAAGCCTCTGCCTTCGGCTCAGGTCATCATCTCGGGGTCGTGGGATTGAGCCCCCATCGGGCTCTCTGCTCGGTGGGGAGCCTGCTTCCTCCCACTCTGCCTGTCTGCCTACTTGTGATCTTTCTCTCTGTCAAATAAACAAAATCTTTTTTAAAAAGTAGATATTGTTTTATTTATTTAATTTATTTGAAAAAGTGACAGAGAGAGAAAGAGGGAGGGGCAGATGGAGAGGATCTTAAGCAGGCTCCAGCCTAGCCTGGAGCCCGAAGCTGGGCTGGATCTCACACCCTGAGATCATGATCTGAGCCAAAATCAAGAGTCACATGTTTAACTGACAGAGCCACCCAGGGGCCCATTTTTATTTTTAAACTAGTTTTCTGGGGCACCTGGGTGGCTCAGCCGTTAAGCGTCTGCCTTTGTCTCAGGTCATAATCCCGGGATCCTGGGATTGAGTCCCACATCGGGCTTCCTTCTCTGTGGGGAGCTGCTTCTCCCTCTCCCACTCCCCCTGCTTGTGTTCCCTCCCTCTGTCAAATAAATAAATAAAATCTTCAAAAAAAAGAAAAACTAGTTTTCTGTGGTGTGGTATCTGAGAGTACCCTGAACTAAATTCAAGGAAGGAAATTTTGAATCAATATAAAGAACTCGGTAACAACCAATAAGGCATACAGAAAGAAGACTGGGTTTGTAGTCAGAAGACCTGGTTCTGAGTCTGGACTGCCACTTACTCATGGTGAGATTTTAGGTCAATCACTTCACTTTGCAAATCTCAATCTCCTGACACAAAAACGGTTAACAGTAAAATCTGTCATGCTGACTACAGGACTGTTGGATCTCATGAGATAATGTACTGAAATATGCTTTGCGGATCAACAAACCACAGGAGTGGTTTCATACTGAACAGCTGATCTGATCTCCAAGTACTCCCGGCACAACCTGAGCAGAGCAAGTTAAGCCAAGGCCTAGTTCAGGTGAGCTGTGGCACTTGAGGGTTTTCAAAAGTCTTTTCAGTTAGTGTCCCAGACACATAACAAATCTCCCTAAGGGGGCTGATCTTTGCAGCTACTGCTCCTAGAGTCGCATTTACTATTTTTATCAACATAAGTGACTCAGTGTGACTGCCCCCAAAAGCTGGGAGTGAAGGTCAGTGACAAGACGGAGTGAAGGTCAATGACGGGACAGAGTGAAGGTCAATGACAGGACAGAGTTCACCCCTCTCTCTCACCCTCTGGCCTCCCCTTAGAGACTCTGGAGTGCTGCTGTCCAACGAGCAATTCACCAGAGCACTGGAGAGCAGAGCCGCTGGGGTTGGGTTACTAGTAATGTGACACAAAATAAGGGAAGGTTTGATTGTCCAAGGAATTCAGGAACCAAACATGATACAGGCACATAAAGGCTACATCTGCACTAAGATGCTTGCCGGCTGACTTTCACTGAGCGCCAAGTGCATTAAGTACACCATCACACTGCTGCCTTTTCATGCATCACCTCAGTGAATTCTCAGAACCCCATGACAGATATTATTACTACACTAACTTATTTTTAATTTTAATTTTTATTTATTTTTAAGATTTTATTTATTTATTTGACAGACAGAGATCACAAGTAGGCAGAGAGAGAGCCTGATGCGGGACTCAATCCCAGGACCCTAGGATCATGAACTGAGCCAAAGGCAACGGCTTTAACCCACCGAGCCACCCAGGCGCCCCTCTAACTTATTTTTTAAAGATGATGAAACTGATGCTTACGACAATGAGGAAACTTGCCCAAGGTCACACGTCAAGTAAGCGGTTAAGCTGGGACTCCACACCAGACAGTATTATGCCACTGTGTTGTATACTTTCCTGCCTCATGGAATGTGCTCCTCAAGGTTACAGAATAGGACTGCATCTCTCACAGCACCCAGCACAGAGTTTGGGCTGTGGAAGAGTTTAGGGCTCAGGAAGAGTTTGCCAGATACATCGGTTATTTCTGTTCACACGGACTGAAAGCAGTTCCTTGGCATATTAATCATTTTTTTAAAAGATTTTATTTATTTATTTGACAGAGAGAGATCACAGGTAGGAAGAGAGGCAGGCAGAGAGAGAGAGGAGGAAGCAGGCTCCCTGCTGAGCAGAGAGCCCGATGCGGGACTCGATCCCAGGACCCTGAGAGCATGATCTGAGCCCAAGGCAGCGGCTTAACCCACTGAGCCACCCAGGGGCCCGAGGCATATTAATCATTTAAGTCTTGGAAGGTTTAAGTGGGAACATAGCAATTAGCAGAAGGTACAGTCAACTGGGAAAGAGGGCTGCTAGAGGGGGAGACTGCCTGGGAGGAGAAGGGCAAGTCAGAACCAGATGGCCACAAAGAGGATCATGTGACAAGCCCTAAGTAGCCGCCAGCAGTAAGTGAATGAGAGGCTGCACCAAACCTTCAAGTCATTCATTCACTAAATATTGATTGTCTAGTGCCAAGCATCATTCTAGATGCTAGGAATAGAGCAGTGAACAAAACAAATCCCTGCTCTGGTGGTTAAATTCTCATGGGGGGAGCTGAAAATAAACTATGTAATTCATAATGAAATAGCGCTATGAAGAAAAATGGAGTAGAGTTAAGAGGACAGAAAACTAGTCAGGCAGTCAGGGAAGGCCTCTCAGAGGAGGTGACATTTGTGTAACTGTGAATGAAGTGGGGAGCAGTTAGATGAGGATTAGGGGATTAGGGTTACTCATTGAGGAAAGGAAGGTTTTTTTTTTTCTTTCCTTTTTTTTGTTTTGTTTTGAAGTAGGCTCCATGCCTAACGTGGGCATGAACTCAAAAGCCCCCCAGAATCCCATGGACCCTGAGATTAAGAGTCGCAGGCTCTGTGGATGCTCTACTGACTGAGCCAGCCAGGTGCCCCTGGGGGAAGGAAGTCCTAAATAGAGACATTAGGAGTTGCAAAATCCTTGAGATGGGAGTGTGCTACTGGCCCTTCCTAAACTACCACACTCACCAAAGCTGAGTGAACACTGGAGGTTAAGGGTGGAACCTGGGGGTTCCTGTTTAAAATATTATTAAAGATTTCAATAAGGATTTCAGGTTAAAAAAGGGGGGGTGTGCCTGGGTGGCTCAGTGGGTTAAGCCTCTGCCTTCGGCTCAGGTCATGATCTCAGGGTCCTGGGATCAAGGCCGGCATCAGGCTCTTTGCTTGGAGGGGAGCCTACTTCCCCCTCTCCCTCTGCCTGACTCTCTGCCTACTTGTGATCTCTCTCTCTCTGTCAAATAAATAAATAAAATCTTAAAAAAGAAAAAAAAAAAAGAAAGGTGAAAACTAAACAAGAAGACCTCTTGTATCTGCTCTTATCTTAGGAAAAGGAGGAGGAAGCATTTACCATGCCCCATACATTGTACACTGCTATCTCACTTAATCCTAAGTAAGCATTATTGTCCCCAGCTTACACATAAGGAAACTGAGGATCAATTAAGACAGGACTGTTTCCTAGCAAAATATACTTTTTTTCTTTGAAATTCTTGGTATTTCCTCCAAAACAGGAATTCTCTTTTAAAGATTTTATTTTTAGGGTACCTGGGTGGCTCAGTTGGTTAAGTGACTGCCTTTGGCTCAGGTCATGATCCTGGAATCCTGGGATCAAGTCCTGCATCAGGCTCCCTGCTCAGCAGGGAGTCTGCTTCTCCCTCTGACCCTCTCCCCTCATGCTCTCTCTCTCTCTCTCTCTCAAGTAAACAAAAAAAAAAACTTAAAAAAAAAAATTTTATTTTTAAGTAATCTCTACACCCAATGTGGGGTTCATACTCACAACTCTGAGATCAAGAGCTGCAAGTTCCTCATACTGAGCCAGCCAGGTGCCCCCAAAACAAAAATAACCTGTTATCCATGGAGGAGCTTTAGGGAGCCCACAAATCCACCCAAAAGATAAGTAAATGTCTGTGTTTATGTTTGTCAATTTATTATTTCTAGGAAGAAGTTCCATAGGCATCAGCAGCTTCTCAAAAGGGGTCTGAGAGACAAAAAGGGTAAGTACTACTCTGAAGTACAAGGGCCTCCTGCAGCCCATTTTGGGTGCTGTTCCTGTTGTTAAGAGGCCACGGTGTAAGGGATGTTTAATCACACCCCTCTAGAGCTGAGTTTCGGCAAAGGGCCCCTGATCGGCTGGCCCAACCTGCAACCTTGGATATTTAATTTCTAAATCTGAAAACAAATAGCATGGGCAATTCTGGAGGAGGGAAGAACATGGCATAGAAAAGAACACTTATCAAGAAGTCTTAACTTGGGGGTGCCTGGGTGGCTCAGTGGGTTAAGCCACTGCCTTCAGCTCAGGTCATGATCTCAGGGTCCTGGGATCAAGTTCCACATCCAGCTCTCTGCTCAGCAGGGAGCCTGCTTCCCCCTCTCTCTCTGCCTGCCTCTCTGCCTACCTGTGATCTCTCTCTGTCAAATAAATAAATAAATAAATAAGTCTTAACTTGAAGAAAAACGTCGTCTACCTTACTTTCCAGTCCCAGCTGCCACCTGCAGCCAACCTTTATGAAACTACATGGTGTCCCACTCTTCCCAGGACAAGAAAGGAGCCGCCCCCACTCACCAGAGGGGCACCACTTAACTCCCTACTCGGGCCCACCTCTCACTCCTCCAAACAGAAAGTTCTTTCTGCTAAGACCAGTATCTGAGCGTCTCTTGCAATGCCCAGCATTGCTCTCACAGCGTGAGAGACAGGGGGTGCCCAGCAGTCTGAAGTCTCGCAGTTAGACATGGGTTCAAATCCTAACTCTTCCAAGCCATAAATGTGGGCAAGTTATGTAAACTTAACTGAGCTGTAAAACTGCGATAACATTATCCACCTAAGAGAGTTACTTTGCGGATTAAATGAGCTAAGGTAACGTATCGTGCTTGGCCCAGTGCCGAACACCCCGGAAGGGAGCGAACGACGGTGGTAGCTCCCGCTACTACCGCCGCCGTCGCGGGGTCCTGCTCACGGCGCTCTCGGGACCCGGGGGAGGGGTCTCTGAGCGGCTCCAGCGGCCCTCCAACCTGCCCCAGGCCTGCGACGCCCGCGTTGAACTTCTCCCCTGCCACCCACCGGCAGCCCCCACCTCCTTCCTTCCCGCAGAAGCACCCTGCGCTCACGCGAGGAGCCCCTTTTCCAACTGCGCCCCCGCGCCGGGCCCCTTCCCCAGAACCCCTCCATTCCGCCCGCCCGCAGAGGTCACGCGCTCCGAGTTACCATTTTCTTGCTCTCGGTGCCACGGTTCGCCTGCCTAGACATGGTGCCGGCCTCCCTACCCCGCCTCGCCACAGACCCGCTTGGCCACCCCTCCTGACACCGCTCGACCCAGCCGCGGCCCCTCAGCCTTCGGGACTGACCGGCACCGACTCACCGCGCCTGCGCGGCCTGCCGCGGGGCACCACGGGACTCGTGGTCCGGCCGACGAGGATAATTCCCGCCCAATAAACGTCAGACTACAACACCCAACAGCCTCACTGGAAGCACCGCTGGACTACAACTCCCAGAGTGCTTCGCGCTCAGTTGTCTCTTAGAGCCGGGCTCCCCCACACAGGGCTGCATTCTGGCCACTGGGTGGCGTCCGGAGCTTGCGATAATCCTGTATCGTCCACGCACTTCCCTCTCTTCCCACCCCCTCACCCTCACAGATGCTCCGCAAATTCCTCTCTCAACGGGTTGGTCTTGGAAAGTCCCACTTTCGAACTGACTTCTTCCGCTGTTGCTGCAATTCAGAGCCAGAAGCTCCCAGGATGTCCCAGAAAACTAGCTGTGGCTCATACAGAAATCTGGCTTCTTACTGCAAAAATATTTAATGACAACCTATGTGCCAAGCATTTCACTCACTAGTAGTTTTCTCTTCAAATTGTCATCTGTCCCCCAGACTCCAAAAGCAGCCAGTACCTGGATCCTACCACTGTGGCCTCATGATGGAATATTGAGTCTGTTGCTAAAATTCGGGTCACTTTGTCCCCCTCCCTTCCTAAGAACAACAACACTGCCTGGTCCCTGGAAAAAAAAGATCGCCAGAGTTGGTAACAGCCAGTCCTGGATTTTAAGTTCAGCTTTGCCATTTTAGGCAACTTGCTGGACCTCTCCCAATTGTTGTGAAGATTGGTAAGACACAAGGGCAGAGCGTTTGGGCACAAAGTAAATGCATATTCCCTTTCTTCCAGCCACTCTCTCAAAACAGACCAACAAACAGGTCCCAGAAACGCCAGGGGAATGTGCTGGCCACACCCTCAGCTCATCACCAAGGGGGAAGTCTTACAGTCCCTGACCACAGCTCTTTGGTTTCATCTCCAGCCATTCCCTCTGGCTGGTCAGTTGTGGGAAGGCTGGCCTGGGAGTCCCTGAGCAACCTCTCCTCCCTTAAGCCTAGTAGCTGGACTCTGTAGGCAGCTGCATTCTAGCCCCTAGCCTTCACCATGACAACCAGCCATGAGCTGGCCAGCCTGGGGAAGACTGGGGGACCCAGGCTGCTCTGGCTAAAAGGGCTGCTCTGGCTAAAAGCCAGTTCCCAAGACTCCCCCAATTTCTTCTTCAGGGTGCAGGACCAATGGCTATTATATCCTTCTCCCTGTGACACAGACATTCTGGGCCTCCCTAGATGCAGTGACCTTTGACTCTCCCCTTCTCTGTCAGCTCTTTGGCTGACAGTTCTGGGAAGGAACAGGAGGGTCGGCTGTGAGAGGAGGAAGTCAGGGTCAGCTAGCACCCCCCAGGCCCCCCACCCCCACCCAGGCCAGCATGGCCAGGCAAGGACCTCCTGCATTCCCAGGAGAGAGGACAGCTGAGGTGAAAGCTGCAGTTGGCTGGCCTGTCTGTCGGTCTGGGCTCCTCCCTGCCGGCTGCCCTTGGCTGCCCACAGAAACCTGAGTCACAGTCACGGCCAGCC
The DNA here is from genome assembly GCF_964662115.1 of Mustela nivalis. NCBI lineage: Eukaryota > Metazoa > Chordata > Mammalia > Carnivora > Mustelidae > Mustela > Mustela nivalis. The sequence continues at coordinate 26,417,366 of NC_139029.1, forward strand.
GCCCGACCCCACCCAGCCTGCTGTCAGGCAGGGTGGTTCTGGAGAAGCTGAGGCGGAGTCTCTCCCTGCCTATCTTAGGACCTCTGAGATTCTTCCCCTGTCTGCCTCTGATTGTTCCTTTTGGAGTCTTTTTTGTTGGGACGACTCCTTGCGTCACGAGCTGTGAATTAAGGATGGGGATGGGCTCCATTTCAAGCTGATTTATAGGGTCTCCTCCTTGCTCAGATGGGAACCTAAACCTTCTTAGACAGCTGCTCCAAGGATTCTCAGTTCCGCTGCCGTCATTCCCAAATCCCAGTGCCTCTCCACCACTGCTCAGAGTCAGCACATTTAGGAATGCTGGGCGCCTCCTTCCCACCCCCATTTCCCTTCTCCCTAGAAAAAAATACAGCAGGGACAGCTTCCCATTCTTAGCAGGGGCTCTAGACAAAGAGCCTCCCAGAAATCCAAAGCGTTGAGCCTATTTGATCCTGGATCTCAGTTTCTCCCCCCTCCAATCTGTCCCTGTTCCTTCCCCTCCCCAAGCTGGAGGGAGGCCTTATTTGCAGCTGGTGTCACCACGGCCCTTGAGGACATTCTCCACCCTCAGCCCCCGGGAGTGAGCCTGGAGGACTCCCCAGGAGAGCCAAATGGGTTAGAGACCCATTTACCCTGCAGTGCCTTGGGGGTGGGGTAGGAGTGAGAGTCCGGTGACTGGTGTCTGTTCTCTTTGTGGGGCCCCTACTATGAGGCCCCTCCCACTTCCTACTTTGTGAGTGTGGAGGCAGCCTCCAGGGCCTTGCTCCTGATTCATATCTCCTATCTCTGGGTCGATTTCCCAGATTTCCTTCACCCCTCCATCAGGTTCATCCTGGACCCTGCCCCACCAACCCAAGGAGGCTGTGAATGCTCTTGCTCCTGCCCTCCCCCTAGAAGGATCAGAAAGGGGACATATTTCTGATCCCCATTCAGCCACCTGACCCATAGCACCAGCCCATCCTCGTGGTGGTGAGAGGAACAGCTCATTCGTGCCTGCTTCGGAGGAGGAGGGCACTGCCCTAGGTGGTGGGGGAGGCACAGAGTTCCCTGTCCCTCACCAAAAGGGCGGGGCATCCTGTAGGGGGTTTCGGTCCCCGATGTTGCAAATGCCTCATTTGCTCCTTCTCTGGGATGTCTAATATTCGGGGGGGGGGGTGTGCAGATGAGGCTCCCAGACACCATCATCCAGCCCCAAACTCAGAGAGACACACACTCCAAGCCTTCTCAGTTGATAGGGTGTGGGATCTGCCAGGGATCCTAGTCAGTCTGGGGGTAAATGGAGAGGAACGGACTCCATCTCTCCATCTGTTTGCTTCGACTTAATCACGGGACCCTGGTGCTCTCTTAGCTGCCCCTTAGCCATCCTCCCAAGACTCACTTTGGACCCCTCAGCTGTACAGGAGGCCTGGGGCTGGCCAGGAGAACGGTCCGTCAAGTTGGCTAACTCCCAGATATCTTGTCCCCACCACTAGCATCTTGTAAAAGGGGGTATAGGGAAGAGTTCCTCTGTGTTGGCACCGTTGATGTTTTGGGCCTAATGGTTGCTCTGAGAATCATATGGTGTTAAATGGCATCTCTGATGTCTAAGCACTGGATGCCGGTGATACCCCGACTTGGTTCTGACAACCCAAAGTGCCCCAAAATATTGCCAGAAGTCGTCTGTAGGGCAACACTGCCTCTGGTTGAGAACCACTGACATATGCTGATACCATACACTACCCCTTTGCAATGATTCCTCAAAGTCCATCCCAGATCTTTAGACACAATAATTTCCAGTTCTAAAGCTCTGCTTACCCCTCCCCTTGCAAAAAAAAAACCTTCCACAACTCCCCATGATCAATGTCGTATAGATCATGATGCCAACTGGCATTCAAATCTTCCTACGGAGACCATCCCTCACTTATCTTCTCATCTTTAGTTACTGTTTATTGCCCCCTCCACTATTGTTGAGGTCTAGCCCATGCAGGTATCTATCTCACTGTTCCCACCCAGGGTCTTCATCCCTGAAGTCATCTCAAGTTCACCAGGGCTGGGGGAGGGTGTGGGTGGGGAGACGAACTATCTCAGAGGGCTCTCCCTTCTGTTGGGTTCTGTTCACGAACACTGAGTCTACTCACTGTCTGGCTCAGGTCAGGGTAGACCTGTGTATATCTGGAAGATACAGGCCGTGAGGCCTCTGACCTCACAAAGCACAGCTCTGGATGCCATCATCCACGGGGTCCCCTCACCCTGCAGGTGGGATGGCTGACAACAAAGATGGGCTCTGCTCCTCCTCTTAATCTGCTTTTATCCTTAAAGCTCCATCATCATACCACTGTCATCGTATTCATTTCGTGCTTCTTACTTAGATGCCAGGCTCTGTGCTAAGCACTTCATCAGCGTTGCCTTATTTAACCTTGAATGCCCCCATGACACCTCATGGTGCTATCATTTTCCTGCTTTTCTAAGTGAGCAAACTGGGTTTCAGAAAAGTTAAGATACTAGCTTAAGGTCCATTTGCAGCCTTTCCATCATCATCATTTTCGAATGATCTGGGGCCAGAGGTGGTGGCACTATTCCCTCCCGGGGTGGGGTGGGGGGCCCTTCCAAGAGAGTTCAGGCCCCCCAGCTACTCACTCCTCCTAGGACTGGCTGTTCCCAGGTTGCCTGAGACCCAGACCCTTTTGTTCCCCACCCTCCCCCTTGAAATGGCTGCTTTCTGGAACTGTTCAAAGAAGACGCTAGCGGGAAAGAGGGGCAGGAGGCTAGCATCTCACGGTGCCTAATCTCTGGACAATGGAGAACCAGAACTGACCTTCTAGAGGTCAGGACAAAGGGCAGGGAGGGGGTGGCAGGGCCCAGCTGTGCCTCCTCTTTCCTCCCCTGTCAGTCTCTGCAGCTCCATCATTGATCCACCTTCCCAGCAAGCTCCCTCCCCGCCCCCCCCCCCCCCCACTGCCCAGGCTGGCCAGACTTGGCTTGAGGCCCCACCTCTGCTGGCAGTAACAAGGGAAATGGGGGGGTTCCACCTCAGAGAGCTGGGAAGCAGGACTATGGGGAGGGGAGTCAGAAGGGACCCCTTCCCTCCTTGACAAGCTACAGGGGAGAAAGTCCTTCCGGGGAGATTGGAGGGGTCTCCATGGGGGTGGGGGAGGTTCAGGGCCAGGACCACCCAGTTTGGAGCTGGGAGGGACCCAGCAGATTAGAGACCTGGGTAAAGCATTGGTGCAGGCCTGTAATTACCCCGGGGGAGCATGGAAGACACCAGCCGTAGGATGCTGGAGGAAGGGCAGCAGCAAGGGGAGAGAAAGCAGAGAGCCCTTTTAGGGCTCTCCTCGGGGCCCTCCTTCAGGTCTCTCGACATCTCCCCGGGTGGATTTGGTTTGAGGTGGGATTGGGAGAGAATCTGGATTTGAAGCTACCGCCAAGGTTCCGGAGCCGGAGTCCCCAAGTTCCAGGGTGGGAGTGGAGGTTCCCAGACCCGCTCCCTTCTACTCCCCCCAGTCCAAGCGGCGGGTGAGTCACCAGAGCGCTCCCTACATAGTCTGCTGGCGCTGTGGCGCGTACCAACGCGCGGCCGCAGGGGGAGGCGGCGGCACGGGCGTCCTCGGGGAACCACGGCGTCCCCTCGGTCGCGGTCGCAGGAGAGGCGTCCCGAGCTCGAGGGCCCGCGCTCCCGGGCGGAGGCGGGGCGGGGCGAGCGAGGCGGGCGCGCAGCGGCTCGCATCCCAGACGCTGGGGGGGAAAGGTCCTCCCCGTGTCGCACTTGGTACGCGCCAGCGGGGAGGCCAGGCCCAGCCCGGGCGGTACAATAGGGTTGGGCCGCGGCCGGGACTGGGCCGGCGCCGGGCAGGGAGCGGGATCGCGGCCGCAGCTGAAAGACACTGGGCGGCCGGCGACTCCGAGCCTCGCAGGCCACTAGCCGAGGCAGCCCAGACCTTCTCCGGAGCGCCCCCGCCTCCGAGTCTTGCCCGCCGGGCAGGGCCGGGCGTGATGCGCCGCGGGACCCCTGTCCTGGCCGCTGGCCGCGGCCGCCGCCGCCGCTGAGACCCCAAGACCCCCGGTGACGCCGCAGCCATGGAGAGTGGCCCACATGCAGAGCCAGGTGCCGGCGCACCCCCAGGTATGCCGGGAGCCACGCAGAGGCGAGATGGGGGGAGGTCGCGGGGCCTCGGGAAGGCCGAGGAGGAGGCCAACCCGCTGGGCGGGGACCCCTCCCCCGCCGCGCCCTCTGACCACTTGGAAGTTTAAAAATAAAGGCTGCCGCGGCGGCGGCTCGGGAACACCGACGCATCCTCTGACAGCTGCCCCCTCCCCCATTCCGGGCGCTAGGACACCCTGGGCGGCGGGATCCTCGAGGACCCCGCTCCGGAGTTGTTGGGGTGACCCTTCCGCCCCTGCCCGTTGCTACTTCGGCTTCCCAGCCTTCATCCCCTTTCTGATCCACCCCGGCCCCGATGCTCCTCTTAAATCGAACTAGGGCGTCTGTCCCCCTCTTCATCTCGAGTGGGCAAGGGTGACCTCAGTCTGACTGTGTGTGTTAGGGGGTCCAGATTCTCAAGCCTAGAGTCCTGCATAGCGAAGCCTAGGCCCTGGGCGCACCCCACGCCCAGGCCCTGGCCCAGACCTCGCCCCCACCCCATCTCTCCAGCTGCCGCGCAAAGGGCCTGTTGCTGCTGCGGGCCGGCCAGGAGTGGAGGGGAGGGCAGGGGGAGGTCTCTAGCGGCGGCTGCCAAGTAACCCGCCGGATAAAGACGAGGGGGAGGGGGAGGCGGCATTGTTTGGGGCGAGGGCGGGAGCTGGGGAGTGGGCCGCCTCCTCTGCAGCCTGGCCTACTCCCGAGCCCACCCAGCCGGATTTGGGGAGGAAAGGGACAGAGGGAAAGCTGCGTATCCTGCCATCCTCCTTCCTAGCCTCTCTAGGCCCGAGTCTCTTCTTGAGAATGGGATGAAGGCTCAAGGCGTCACTCCTGGGACCTGCCACATCATTCCTCAGCCTGAAGCTTGAGATGCCTACCCCCGCCCCCCTACACACACTCTAGGCCCCAGAAGACCATCAAAGCTACCCTCCCCTCCCCTCACCCCACCAACCACCAGTGCCCAGAACTTCTGCAAATCCCATTCGGATCTGGGAGCAGCTGATGAGGGGGTGGGGACAGGTTTCTGGTTGGGCCTGGTGTTGGAGGGAGGGATCTCTCTTTCTCTTTCTTCCTGGAAGGGGAGGGAAGAGCGTGATTACTGAGGACCCAAGTTCTGTTCCCACTGACTCAGGGGGGAGGCGGCCCCAACCTCACACCTCCATAGAGTTCTAGAGCCTAATCCCTGCCACCTCCCTGACCCCTGGGGCGTGGGCCCAGCATGAAACAGTGTCTGTGGGTGCGGAGAGCCCAAGACAAGGCGGAGCTGCTTGGCTGTGGGTGGGCTCCTCCCCATGCCAGCGTGGGCGCTTCCAGGGGCCCCCCGCGGGTGTGGGAGCTGAGGGACACAGGTCGTCGTGGTGGTGGGGTTAGCTATCAGACTGTTGTGGTTGGGGTGGTTTGTAGACTGTGCTGGAACAGTGGCACTTGGGTCAGTCTTCTCTGCTGAGCCTGAGAGGGGACACCCAGGGAGTCCTCAACTGGGTCCATTTCATCTGCTTATTGGCCCTCTGCATCTGAGGGGTGCAGGACTGGTGCATACATGGGGGCCTGAATGGGCATGATGATGGGGCCACAGATGGGGGCCTGAGTGTCTGGTTGAGGGTCTGGGGGACATGCTTGGCTGTACTGAGGGGCCTGAGGGGGTTTGCATACAGGGTCCTGGGTTGGGAAGACTTCTCTGTGCATGCGGGCCTGGATGGAGTTACGTGAGAACCTAGATCAGGCTGGTGGCAAATCCCCACACAGAAGGTGAAGGTGGCAGGGGCCCCCTCCAAGCCAAGGGCTTCCAGGGAATAAAGGTGGTGCCCACTGCATGTGTCCTGTCGAGTCTGAGGCATAGGGCTGAGACACGGAATGCCCATGGCATGGTCCCTGCTGTCCTTGAGTTCTGTCTACCCTCCCCTGAGCATTTCCAGGAGGCAGCATGCAGTCTGGGACAGGTGTGGACTGGGGCAAGTGACTTGCCTCCTCCATGCCCCTGGAAGAGGAGGTGGTAATTCCAAACCTTTGGGGGCTAATGTGAGGGTTGGAGATGATGTACCCAAGGAGCCTAGCAGCAGACGCCCGCAGTACAGTGCTATTACCATTATTGTGGTTATGCTCATCAGAACCTGTGCCAACAGGGAGGTACGAAACACGGGGGAGGTGAGGACAGGGATTGGGAGCCAGTTTGCTTAAGAACGTAGACTCTGGAATCAAACATGACCTACTATTGTGTGACCTTAGGTATGTTGCTTAACCTGAGTCTTAAATGTTCCCATCTATAAAATGAGACTAATGTAGAAATTATCTTGTGGAGAGATGGGGATCATTAAATTAGAGGAACACATGAAACACTTAGCCTAGGCCTGAGCGCATAGTTAGTGGTCAATAAACTCTATTTGTTTTTTTGTCATTATTGTTTTTTAATTCCTTTAGAGGAGGAGGTGTGATTCATTAGAATTTCAGGAGGTAAATATGGGACAGAGAGCCAGGGAGAGGGGAGTTCTAGACACATATGAACCAGGGTGGATCTGGGGAACTGAGGGGCCCCCCAGTGCTTGGGTGAGGGAGTAGGGGCTGGGGCAGTAGCAGAGAGCCCCTGGAGGTGAGTGCAGCCAGCCACCCAGAGCACACACTGATGACTGCCAGGTGCTGGCTCCGTGCTGGGTGTGCGGGTGGCAGAGAAGTCACTACCCGCTGAGAGCTCCTGGTCCTATGAGGGAAGCAGACGTGCCCAGTGGAGGGAAACCTGACAGGAATACTGGTGATATGGTGGTCAGCGGGCTTGTGGAAGGCTTCCCAGAGGAGGAGGCGTTTCGGGTGAACCTAAAAGGGCGAGTAGAAGTTGGCAAGACTGGCACAATGGGCTGTGTCTCTAAGTATGGCAGCAAGCCTAGCTGGTGCCTCCCACTGACAGCTTCGTGCCCCCTTGGGCCTGTGGGCCCAGTAATGAGCCTCTAATGAGCCCCTAATGTGCAGTCATGCATATGCAAATAAGGAGGAAGGGGCACGGGGCCACGCTCTCCCCCTTTCCCTCAGGATGGGCATCAGCTGGGGGGGGTGGGTGTTGGTGGGGAGAGCGAGCTGAACGCAGGGCCCTGACCAGAGTGATGGCCCTAGAGGGTGGCCAGGCGGGGTCTCAGGTCTAACTGAGGCTGGAAGTTAGGCCACAAGCAGCAGGGAGCTATGTCCCTGGGTCCTCACTGGACCTTGGGACAAGTCAGGGAGCCAAAGAGCCAGGCCCAGATAATGCAGCTTTGTTGGCTGTGGTAGCCACTGCCTGGCACCCCGGGGCACAGCCCTCGGCGGTCCGCCACCTCTCAGCTGCAGCTCTGCCCTGAGGGGAGCAGAGAGCATGAGGCAGGGGGTAGGGAGCATGGAGTTGCTACCACCGTCGGAGCTCCAGCCCCACTTATAAGAGGAGATATGGCCCCTCACCAGGGATAAGTCCATCTTATCTCCCACTCCTATTTCTTAAGGGCCTTCTTTGTGCCAGGCATAATGCTTAGCATATCATGTGCCTGGTCTCATTTGATTCTCAAAACAATCCCTGAGGTGAGGATCAGGGAGGGAAATCATTGGCCTAAAGTCACACAGCTAGGAACTGGCAGGGGCAGGATTTGAACCCAGGTTCATCTGATGCTAAAGCCTCTGCAGCAAACCTCTAGGATGACTTACCACGGCTGAGCCAGCTGGTGAGAGTCTGACCTGCTTCCCTGGCATGACTGATCTATAGGCATCTTGGTCTTAGGGACCCGTGATCCATTCTCTGGCAGGCAGAGGTAGAGCCAGCAGAGCCGAGTCCCCTGTGCATCTTGTTGGGTTGGAGTCCGAGGAAGTCAGACCAGAGGCAGGCCCTGGACCCAGGCGGTGATCACAGTCCAGCCAGCAGGCCATTCTCAAGCCTCTGCCCTGAGCTGCTAGGCCCTAGCACAGACAGCCCTGCTGGGGCCGAGGGAGGGCCCGCGGTGGGGCCTGGGCTACGGGATGGGGTCATTTCCTGCCGCCTAAAATAACAGGAAGTGGGTGCTCCTGATTGGAGGCTGGGAACAATGGCCGCCAACCAGGCCAGAGAGCTCCTTCAGATAGATCTGCAGTCTCAGTGGAGATCCCGGCTTTATCTCCCCACCAGAGGCCTATGGCCTGGCCCTAGTGCCCTGCTCCTAAGTGCCTGTGGCCCAGGTTCTAAGGACTGTTGAAGCAGGCTGCCGCCTCCCTCCCTCCCTCCCAGTTCTGGCTCCGCTCTACTCAGGCTGGGAGTAATGCTGCCCCCTAAGGGTTCCCTCTGTCCCAGCCCCATGATCAGGCATCTCTCAGAGTTCATCCTTCCGGGACCCGCCCCTACCCCCATCCTCATCCTCCCAGCTCAGAGCTCTCCAGGCTGGGGAAACCCTCAAAGAGGCTGTCCTTTTTTTTTTTTTTAAGATTTTATTTATTTATTTAACAGACAGAGATCACAAGTAGGCAGAGAGGCAGGCAGAGAGAGAGAGAGGGAAGCAGGCTCCCTGCTGAGCAGAGAACCCGATGCGGGGCTCGATCCCAGGACCCTGAGATCATGACCTGAGCTGAAGGCAGAGGCTTAACCCACTGAGCCACCCAGGCGCCCCGAGGCTGTCCTCTTTGAGTAACAGAGTGAAGGTACAGACTGTCAACGCTGCTTCAGACCCCAAACCCCAGCTTTGCTACTCACCAGCTGTGTTGAGCTGGGTCTGACACAGCATTAGGTATTGTTGCTGTTAACTGGACTTCCCCTGGGCCCAGGTAAGGGGACGTCCAGAAGGGACAAGGGAGGACATGACCTGGACGAGGCTGGGCAAGTACCCTGGGGACACGATATCTGCATGCTGGGTGCATCTCTGAGGCTTCATCTGTGCCTTGGAGGGGGTACGTGGTGTGTGTGTGTGTAGAGTTCTAAATCCCGCTAAGTCTGATTCCTGCGTATGTAGGAGGCGGGGTGGGGGGTGGTGCAAGGGAGAAAAGAATGTGTCTTGTCTCTTGCCATTGTTCAGGCTCTGTCCACGTTGTCTGGGTGTCTTTCTCCCTCTGTGGTGGGTACTCTGTCTCTCTGCATGTCTTTGACCCTCCTTTGGACTCAACTATCTTCATTTGTCTGGCCCAGCGCTGCCATCTGAGGAGCTGTTGTGAGAGCTGGAGGGCTCTGACTACTGGTGCCCCTCTCTGTCCTGTTTCCTCTCTCTGCCTTGTGCCTCTGCTCCCCATGCTCCCTGCCCAGGGGTGCTGTCTGTGCACCCCCTTCTGCTGGCTGTACCTGGTGCTCCTTTGCTCTGTCCCCGGAGGATGGCCACGCACCCCCACCCCCTGCCCAGGTGTCTCACTTCCTGCCTCCTGGTGGCCAGCCTGGGCAGGAGCCTGCCTTTCCTGCATTCCTGCCCTCTGAGCTCAGTGCCTGCCTGCCCCACCTGCAACCTTCACCATCTTGGGGGAAACCTCCCTGAGGGAACCACCGAGTCACTTCCTTCTTTAGGGAACAGGCAGGAGCTTCAAGGAGGGGTGATGTGATGCCTACCAGAAACAGTGTGACATAAGGGTTTTGTCATCAGATAGCCTTGGGTTCAAATCCTACCTCTGATGCTGACATGAGCAAATCACTTAATGTGTCTGAGTAAGTTTTCTCTCCTGTGAAGCAGGGGCCATCCACAGAACTTTCCTTTTAGGGCTGTCATAAGAAAGAAATGAGATGAGGAAAAGTGCCTGGCGTACAGTAGGCCTTCGATGAACCCTTCCAGGGTTTAGGAGCTGGCAGGGCACACTCAGGGCTCTGAATGAGCAGGACCTTTAGGATCAGGGAGGCTCGGCTTTAGAGCAGCTCGCGGTTTGACAATGTGCTGGCTAGGTGACTCCCTGCAGTCCCCCAATCCGTCCACGCATTTATCCATCTGTGCCTTCATTAAACAGACCCAGAACTCCTGCTCTGTGCTGGCAGGTCCTAGATAAACCCTGGGCTCTAAAAATGAGCAAGACCCAGTTTCTTCTGTCCATGAGCAGTCATGCTGGCAGAGACAGGGGCAGCAGGCAAACAGAAAAGCCAGACTCAGTTATCAGTGTTGTGAGAGGAATATTTGGCCCAACAGCACTTGTTGGAATGGGAGGAGGGAGGTGCCAGAGGAAGGGAGGAGATGGGGAGTGAGCCCCCTGAGACGTGTGACCGGCCCGCTGAGAGACTGCGTCCAGATCTTTCTGTGGACCACAGGTACAGGCCCTCGTGGGGCTCTTGAGAAGATAAGACTCACTGACCCTATGATAAGCTTCTGCCACCTCTACCCGGTGAATACTTTTTGTGCCAAGAAATAAATACAAACTATCTGTCTCTTATCCAGTTCTTAACAAATACTTCTGGTAGATATCAGCTTCACAAAATAAAACTAACTGTGGCTAAAACCTCACAATTTGACACACACCAAAAAGACAAGGCAGTCACCGAAGGATTACATTAGATGAATGAGAATAGGAATAATCAGAAGTTCGTTTAACCATGCTGTTGATAACTCACCAAGTACTTAATTTGGTTTACTATTATTTGTTCTGGGTAACATTGTCCCAGTGGCATTTCATCAGTGTTGGCATGCTTCTGAGGGAAATATTTGTATTTTGGGTCAATCGTCTACCAGGTCAAAAGAAGAATTCTGGGGCGCCTGGGTGGCTCAGTAAGTTAAAGCTTCTGCCTTCGGCTCAGGTCATGATCTCAGGGATCGAGCCCCACATCGGGGGGGGAGAGCCCGCTTCCCCATCTCTCTATGCCTGCCTCTCTGCCTACTTGTGATCTCTGTCTGTCAAATAAATAAATAAAATCTTTAAAAAAAAAAATAAGAGTTCCAAATGTCCCGTTTACTTCTCAAGAAATCTTTCTTGTTGAGCTGCTGGAGTCAAACATTTATTATGATTTTTAGCTTCCACCTGAGTGCCAGAGTCCAGGAAGCTGCCCACATTCCATTGAGATGGAGGGGTCGATTTGCTTCCCTTCAAGTGTCTGTCCCTTTGCAGTAAGTTACCACATGGATTTACTCTTTATTAGAGCAAAATTCTTCTTCTCTGTACACGGCTATCAGCTGGAGTAGTGCTCGAGTACAGCACTTTATTCTCATTCAACAGCATCTCGTGACCATCTCCATGTCCTTGGCACTGCGGTAGCTGCTGGTGATGTGGTGGTGAGCAAAGCAGACACAGCCCAGCTCTTGGAGGGCTTCCCGTCGGTCTAAGGGGAGGCTGACTATAACAAGAGTAACACACAAGAAAGTAGAAAAATTTAACAGTCACAGTGCTTCAAACAAGAAGCATGCGAAGCCATGACTGTATAGAATGAAGGAATTTATCCTGATCCGAGAGGCCAGGGAAGCCTTCCCTGAGTATATGATGTCCAAGTGTAGATCTGAAGCCTAAATGGGGGTTAACTAAGAGAAGTGCAGAGAGAGCATGTGCAAAGGCCCTGTGGTAGGAGCAAGTATGAATGGTTATCAGAATTCAAAATTCAGCGTGGCCGGAGTGCAGAAAGCAAGTGGGGAGCATGGAGAAGAGATTCAAGAGGTGCAGGAGATGGGGACAGGGACATCAGATTAAGCCAGACTTGTAGTTTGGGTTCAAGAGTTTTGTTTTTATCTCTAAAACAAAGAGAAGCCACTGAGAGGTTTCAAGTGTCAAGAGTACCATGATCAGATTTGCATTTGCAAACACGTAACTCAGACTGCTCCATGGAGAGCAGAGTGAGAATGGGTGTGGGGAGAGCAGTGGGGAGACTTTGTAGTCAGCCACGTAGGAGAGATGCTGATGGCATCAGTCAAGGTGGAGCTCACTGATTTATTCACTCAGCAGATAGTTGTGGAGTACCTATGTGCCCGCCTTAGAGACAGAACAGCTGACAAAACACACATATGTGTCCTGGTGGAGAGTATCTTCTAGAGGCAGGAGACAATGTTAAAATAGCGTCAATACTTTCAGAGTAAAAGAGAATTGGAAAGAAAACATACAGTTGGAAAGTGGGAGGGAGACTTCCATTGCAGTTTGTAATTTTAAATAGGGTTAAGGAGGGTGTAAATGACATTGGAGTAATACCCCGAAGGAGGTGATTAGTGCCCCAGTCTGGAGGCAGAGAGTTCTCCGGCAGAGGGAACGGCAAGTACACAGGCCTGTGGTAGGAGCATGCCTGGAACAGTGGCTGGAAGAGATGGGGGGGCGGGGTGGAAGGGAGGAGGAGATCAGGCCCAAGAGGTAATGGGCTGAAGAGGGGGCATCCTGAAGGTGGTCGGAGACCATTGTAAGGCCTTTGGTTTTTCCTCCCCAAGAGATGGGGCTTCTTCAGGGGAGTGATTCGATCTAACTTATTTTTAAGCAGAATCACTCCACTGCTGTGTTCAGAAAAGATGAAAGGGGAACAGAAAATGGCAGCAGGGAGTCTTTTTTTTTTTTTTTAAATTTCATTTTTTAAGTAACCTTTCCACCCAGCATTGGGCTTGAACTTACAACCCTGAAATCAAGAGCACACTCCACCTCCACCAACTAAGCCAGCCAGGGCACCCCAGCAGGGAGTCTTCATAAGGGACAAGAGAGGTTGAACCAAGGTGACAGAAGTGGAGATGGTGAGAAGTGATTGGATTCAGAATATACTTCGCACATTGAGCCAAGAAGATTTACTGAGAGATTAGATATGGGGTATGAGATAAGAAAAGATTCCAAAATGACTCTTAAGATTTTTTGGCCTGAGGCATTGGGAGGATGGGGTTGCCACGGACTGAGATGGGGGAAAAACTGGGGGAGAAGCAGGGATCAGGAGCTCAGTCTGTCGTGTTTTAAATCTGGGGTGTCTGCAAGACACTCAGGGGTGTCAAACAGGGAGTTGCATGAGCGAAACTGGAACGTAAGGGAGAGGTCTGGGCTGGAGATGCAAGCCTGGTTGTCGTCAGCAGAGCAATGGTATTTAAAGCTATGAGTCTGGATGAGATCACCAAGGGAGTTCATGCAGACGGAAAAGGGATGAGGTCCTCCACTAAGCCTGGGGCACCTGACACTAAGAGGTTAGGCAATTCAAGAAGGATCAGCGAAGAAGACTGAGAAGTCACAGCCAGCAAGGTAGAAGGCACGCCAGGAAAGTGTGTTGTCGTCACAGCCCAGTGCGGAAGTGTTCTAGGAGCATGGAGGGATCAACCGTGTCAAACGCAGCCCCTAGGTTAGCAAGACGAGGACCGAGAAATGGGTGCTGATTTAGCAGTGTTCACTGGTGCCCTTGAGAAGAGTGGTGTCATGGAGCTGTGCTGGTGAAGGCTTGACCCAAATGGGCTCTTGTAGCAGAGGTCGGGAGAAGTGGCAGATTCCTCTGGGCAGGTGCTGCTTGCTGAGCCCCTGCCAGGTTCCACAGATGCTAACCAACTCCCCACTGATGCCAGCAACTCAGGGAGGAAACTGAAGCTCACACAGGCTCAGGGCTTGCCCAAGGTCCCACAGCAGAGCTGGGGTTTCCCACCCATGCTTGTTGGACTGGGGAGCCCAGGACCTTTCTTTCTACTCCACTGCATCTGACATGGGAACACAGGTCCCTCCAGGCCTCTCCCTCCCCCTCCTCCCAAGCCACATACAGCTAGCTGGGACCTATGGGGAGATTCCCTGTCTTGCCTGGTGGGTGGGATTTACCTAGGTGTAGACAAACATCCGCCTACCAGTTTTCCTTGCAACACCCGTAGCTCGTAGCTCGTACAGGTGCTAGGAGAATGACAGTAAACAGGCCTCACCCTCAGCCTTCAAGCTTAGTACGCATACACCTAAGCTTTTTGGCCCCAGACTAGTCCCGGGGTTCAAATCCTGCCTCTGCCACCTGCTAGTTCTATGACCCTGGGCAGATCACTTTGTGGGGTAAGCTTTGAGCATCTTATCTGTATAATGGGGATAAGAATCTCTACCTCTCAGAGCTCATAGGAGGATGCAGGATAGGGCTACAAAAGGCCTAGCTCAACTCCTGGCATATAGTAAATGCTCACTAAACGATTGCTGCTAGTCATATTGCCCAGTGGAGTCGGAATGGAGTTTGCAGGCATCTGGGAGGCAAGCTAATAGGGGCCAGGCAGCCTTCTGCAGCTGGTGTGGGGAAAGCGGGGTGGGCTGTCATGGAGCCTTGGGGCTCTCTTGGACGGGCCCTTAGGGAGACAGGGCCTCAGCTGGGGCTCTTGCCTGGAGCCCAGGAAGCTGCAAGGGAAGGAATGAGGGAAAAATTGTGAGCCTCAGATTTCATTGCATAACACATATTACTTCATACTGCCTTAAGCAGAGGCAGGAGGCTGTAACTAGTAAGAGCATGGGTTGGGTAACAGATGCTGGGTTCAACTCCAGGCTCCTTCACTTACCAGCTGAGTGACCCCCAATTTTACAAATTTTACTTTTCTCTCCTGTTAAAAAGGTATTTATAGTGCCTCCTTCATAATTGACTGTCAGTGAGGACTAAAACAAATATGTGTAAAATGTTTTGAATATAGGAAGCTGAGAAATGAAGAAATCTATGACTGTTAAAGGTTATTGCTTTCACTAAAATCGCAGTTTGGTGGGATAGGTACTACCCTTATCCTGCAGCAGGAGCTGTGGCACAGGGAGGGTCTGTAACCAGCTCAAGGTCACATAATTAATGGGGAAGCCAGAATTCACTTGCAAATAGTTTGCTTTCAGAGGCCACATTCAGCCACAGGACACCTGTCTCCCTGAAGAAGGTACCCAGAGTCCCAAACGTGGACTGCTTGGGAGTGTCCTCTCCCTACATACCCGTTGTCACCTCCAGGGATCGGGGTCTACCCCCTCCCAAGAGGGCCAGATTTCCCAGAGGAGAGGACTCTGGTGGAGGCATCCAGTAAAAGTGAAAAATGCTTCCATCGATTCAGCTTCTCTCAGACCCCGGCCCTGTCCCCTCAGCCTGGGTTCAGGGTCTGGGTCCCCCTCGTTCCCCTCAGGGCTCAGTAGCAGCAAATGGCAGTGTGGCAGTGTGCTCAACACGCAGAGCTTTACAAGACCCACAGGGAGTGAGTTCTGCCAGGCGCTTCCCTAGCTCGGGCTCATTATTCCCATTTTACAGATATGAAAACTGAGACTTTAAAAAGGGGGAGTGGCTTCATGAAGGTGACCTGCTGGAGAAGAATGCCCTCCCGTCCCTTCTTGGGGTGCTAAAATCAGAGCTGGGCCTATCTTTCAACTCTCCAGAATATACACGTGCTCACCTGTGTGCCGATACACATCCAGACAGAGTCACGTGGCTTCCTTACTTGGCACTTTGCTATCTTTTACAGGCATCTTGAACTATTGTGGGTGTTCGGGAAAGGAAAAAAGATGACAAAGTGAAAGTAGCTGGCTGCCCGCCCCACGCGGGAGTGAGCAACACAGCATCCCACTTGTGCCCAGCACTGGCCCCCTCTGTGCCCGGTCATTACCACTCCGGCCACTATTCAGGGCTACCAACTTTTCCTCAGTTTTTCCAGTACACCCTGCTCCCTTCTGCCGCTCTGCGGATGCTCTTCTTTTAGCCAGCACACTCTCCTCCTTGCTTTGTCAACTCCAGCTCATACTCTGGCTCTCAGCTTGGTTGTTCCTTCTTCAGAAAGCCCCCCAAATGTCGGTTAACCATCTCTGCTGTGTTACCCTCAGACGTAGTTCTTATCCTGTGCCATAACTGCCTCGCTATTTGTCTACCCGCTAGAAGGTGGGCTCCACGGAGGCAGCGGCCATGGCTGTTTTCCTACCATGGTATGATTAGTATCTGGGACAGGAGCCTGGCACACAGAAGGAACTCGATAAGCATGTTGTGTGAATGAATGAATGTGAGTTGGACAAGTGACGGAGCCCCGTGCTGAGCTGATGGCATGGGTGTGCTAACTGACTCTCTCTCCTCTCTTGTGTTGTCTTCCAGCAGTGGCAGCCAGGACCCCCCCAGAGCCAAGACCTTCTCCAGAAGGTGACCCCTCCCCGCCGCCGCCACCACCACCGATGTCAGCCCTGGTCCCCGATACACCCCCAGATACCCCTCCTGCCATGAAGAATGCCGCTAATTCTAAGCAGCTCCCACTGGAACCAGAGAGCCCCCCAGGGCCGGCTGGGCCTCGATCAGCCCCCCAGCAGGAAGAGTCCCCTTTCTCAGACGTGAAGATCAGAGGACCCACCCCACCAGCCACAGGCCCACGGGATGCCAGGCCTTCTCGAAGGAGCAGCCAGCCATCCCCAACAACGGTGCCAGCCTCTGACAGCCCTCCCACCAAGCAAGGTAGATCTGATGTCCCTTGTCCTGGGCCAGACTCCTTGGCTCAGGCTCCCAGCCCTGGATGATGCCACTGAAGGGAACCTCCTGGGCCCAGGAGGAGATGGGAAAAGGGACGGGGATGAGGCCTGGGGGAGGGCCCCGAGGCTGACTCCCCTTTTTGGGAGGAGCCTCTGACCTAAGTCTGTTCCCATTCCCTTGACTAAGATGTAAAGAAAGCAGGAGAGAGACACAAGCTGGCAAAGGAGCGGCGAGAAGAACGGGCCAAGTACCTGGGTGAGTGTTGGGGAAACGTCCTCATTCCCCTGACCCTCACTGTCAGTCTCTGATCGGCAGCATTAACACTTCTGAACGCTTAATTACGGCGCACTGTGCTAAGAGCAGTATGTACATTATCCCATTTAATTCTCTCCACCCATTCTGTGGATGGGGGAAGCAGAGGCTCAGAGCGATGAAATCATTTTCCTAAGCCACACACAGCCAGTGGAATCTCTGCCATCCAAACCCACAGCCTCATCTCACCCTCTGTCCCATGCTCTTAGTCACGCAGTACATGAAAGTCTGTCCAGCAGGTTCCAAAGTCAGACAGGGCTCTGGCCCTAAAGAACTCATGTCTTCTTTAGCACCGAGAAACCACGAGCCCAATGGGGGAGAGAGAGAGAGAGACCTTCCATCAGGGAAATCCTCCTTCTGAGGCCTGAGCCTGTGTTCTGGAAGCCCATCAGCATGAGGCGGGGTCTGGGAGCAGAGGCACATCCCTCCTGCCCCCACAACCCCCTACCGCCACTGCCCTTAAACTGGCAGAAGAAAGACCCGCCTGGGGCCAGGGCAACAGGGAAGGCCACTTCCTTGGCTGAGACCCATCACACCCACCCTTGGCCCCCACAGCGGCCAAGAAAGCAGTGTGGCTGGAGAAGGAGGAGAAGGCCAAGGCCTTGCGGGAGAAGCAGCTCCAGGAGCGCCGGCGGCGGCTGGAGGAGCAGAGGCTTAAAGCCGAGCAACGCCGGGCGGCCCTAGAGGAGCGGCAGCGGCAGAAGCTGGAGAAGAACAAGGTGCGTTCGAGCTCATCGCCGGCGAGGGCTGCGCGGGTCTGTGGACACGTGCACGGACGCACACGTGTGGACGCTGGCTCAGTGTGGACACACATCTGTGTCAGCGCCTCCGTGCCATCTGTGCCCGCGTGGCAGTATTTGTATCCGTATCTGCGATTGTGTCCCTGAGTGTGCACGGGCTGGGGATCCTGCGGCAGCAGACGTGATTGGTTCTGCGCATGCCTGGTGCAGGGTCGGGGCACTGTGTGCTGACAGTGCAAGTGTTTCTGTGTCTGTCCCAGGGGTGCGTGTTTGTATGTATGCGGAGGTGTGTCTCTGTGTGTGCTGAGCTCCAGGACGTGAGGAGGAAAGGAAGGAAAAAGTGGCCTGGCCTCTGCAGGGGTGGGGGGTGGAGGCTTAGGCTAAAAGGAAAACGTAGCCCCAAGGTCAGGACCCTCAGGATCAGGGGGACATGGCCCCACCTGGGAGCCCCAGGCAGGGAAAGTCCCACCCTGTCCTCAGAGAAACAGCTCATACATCCAGGAAATGACTCAAGAACAGTGAAAAGCTCCCCAAGAACAGGTTGGAAGGGATTTGTTACAAACGGGCTTCAATCATAGCAGGGATTCAGTAACCTTGGTTACCTACAATGAGTCAGGGAAAACTTCTTGGGTGGGGAAGGCATTGTCACAGCAGAGAGCAGGGCCTTTCTGCCAGGTATGCTGAATGATGCTGAGCCCAGACCTCTGCCCTCTCCCCTCGCCCCACCAGGAGCGCTATGAAGCAGCCATCCAGCGGTCAGTGAAGAAGACGTGGGCCGAAATCCGGCAGCAGCGCTGGTCCTGGGCAGGAGCCCTGCACCACAGCTCCCCAGGACGGAAGACCAGTGAGTGGGCTGGAGGGCCTTGGGAGGGGGGCGAGGCGGGGGGGGGGGGGCTGATGAGTGGGGCCAGGGAGCAGCTTCATTGCCAGCAGCAGGCCCCTCTCTGCAGCAGCAGGTATGCCTTGCTTTCTGTAACTTGTGTCTTCTGGAATGGTCTTCTAAGCCAAACTGTCCCTTCCCAAGGACTTCTGGTATCAAGTCAGAGGTGATTTCTCTTCATTTGGTTTGCTCTTCAAACCTCTATCATTTTAGATGAGCCTTCTCTGTTTCTGTTTTTACTATTAGTTGATGATACAGAAAAGAACACTTTAATGCCCTGCAGACGCTGGGTGTTTAAGAGAACTATCGCCCCCTTGTGAAACTGTCTTGGGAGGTAGATATGCGTCTCTGAGTTTTCTTCATGTAGGGCCATCAGGATTTGGGTCTGATTCTTGGCTGGCATGTATGTACCTTCGTGTTTGGATGTCTTTATGTAATGGCCAATTTAGTATTTCCAGCTGTGTTCCTTTTGGTGTATGTGCTCATGGATCTGTGGGTTGTGTGTCTTATATGAGTTCGTTTGCCTTGGTGTGTCTATGGGGCTTTGTGTACCTCAGTGAGGGCTCCCAAGTCAGACAGAATTGGGTGAGGACCCCAGCTCTGGCACTTGCAATGTAACCTCTAACATCTCGATGTCAGTCTCTTCATCTGTAAAATGGGGATAACCATACTACTTGCCTCCGAGGTTGTAGGTAGATGTTTGGGAGGATCAAGTGAGGTAACATGTGTGTGGTGCCCAGCACAGTGCCTGGTACGTGGTAAGCATCCAAAAAACGTCAGCTGTTACAAATATCATGATTAAGTTGCTGCGATGTGTTTGTGCCTGTGTGCATCTGGGTCTGGCGCATTATCCGTCAGTGTTTGTGTTTCTGTGTCTGTGCATGTCTGCACACACACATGCATGTGGAAGTGTGTCTTTTACTCTCTATGCCCGTGCCTGCATGTCTTTGTCTTTGTGTGTCCCTAGGGATGTGTGGATTTGGATTTGTGTGACCGTGACTGTGGGTTCTTCTGTTTAGGAATGTCTCTGCATTTGTCCTAGTACGTGGGTGTTGTAGCCATAGCGCCTTGGCAGGTCCGTGCCAGCAAGTGCCAACGCTGGGTGGCTGTGGGGGAGGGGTTGCAGCGCCCAGCCCCAGGGAATGGCTTCCTGGCCAGGAAGGCTGTAGTTTCTCTAGTTCTGCTCCATCCCCTTCCTCTGTTCCTTCTCCATCAGCTCCCCCAATCCAGGTTGTTTCTGGTCCCCTATCCTCCCCCCCTCCCAGAGCCAAGTCTGCCTCCTCCTCCCCTTCCTAGCCTGCCCACTCCACCCCCCCCAGCCCGCGGAGCATCTTGCATGGAAGGCCTCAGTGCCCCCCCTGGCTCCTGTCCGGCCCGGCCCTAATGCCGTGTCTTTTCCCCTCCAGGTGGGAGCAGGTGCTCCGTGTCGGCAGTAAACCTGCCTAAACACGTGGACTCTATAATCAACAAGCGGCTCTCAAAGTCCTCAGCCACGCTCTGGAACTCCCCCAGTAGAAGTAAGAGAAGGCCCAGCCCCTCTACCTCCAGAGCCCCTTGTAGCCCCCACCAAGCCTCCTCCAGAGCTTGGCAAGAACCCCAGGTCCCAGGACCCCTCCATACGCCAGGTCTCCATCCCCACTCTACCCCACTCAATGTGCTGCACCCCCTCAGGGGAGCTGGTGGTGGCGTATGGGTCTGGACCCTGAGGACAGAGGTGTGCCCTGCAGGGGAGAACAGAGACAATGGGCAGTGTCCCAGCAGACAGAAAGCCTGGCTGGGGCCTCAACAGCAGGTGGAGGTGGGGGCAGGGTTGGGGTTGGGGGTAAGGTGTGGAGAGTGGGAATAGGCAGGCAGCCTCATCGCCAACCACAGCCAGCTGGCCTTGGCTAGCCTTAGGCAGGTGGCCTTGCCCCCCTGAGTACCAGACTAGCCTGGGTGCTGTGTGTGCAGAGGGGGCCCCTTATTCCGGCTCTACCCTGGGGGGCCCAAGCAACCCCACACCTCTCTGCCTTCAGAGCCCTAGCCGTGTGGCCTTAGCTGGCTCCAGAGTTGTGGCCAACCAACGTGGCAGGGCCTCTGTGTTCCCACCATGCCCTGGTGCTCACATGTGAAGGGGCCATGGTAGGAGTTATTTATAAGTTTCTCCAGCTTTTATTTGGTTGTTCTGTTGCCTAGCAACCAAATCAGCTGCTGTACCAACTCCACCTGACTGAGGCTTAAAAATAACCCAGCAGCTGAGGGGACAGAGCAGGGTGGCCCAGGCCAGCCAGGCCCCCTAGCAGCCTCCGTCTGGCATGGGACACCCCTCAGTTAGGCACACAGGGACCCTCACTGTCCCCAGTCCATGGGGTCATGCCTCCCCGGGCCAGCCCCCTGGATAGCAGGAGGAGCAGGACTCTGCAGTGGGATGGGAGTAGGCACCCTTTTTCACTTAGGGAAAATGGTAGAGGGGGCCCTCCAGCTGTGCAGGACTTTGCCCTGGGAAGCGTCTCCTTGCTCGGTCTGCAGTGGAGGTCAGGCCCCATGGCAGACAAATGCGGCCCCACCTGACTGGGGTAAGGGTGGTGGTGGGGGGGAAGCCTCCCTGGGCTCCGCGTGGATGGTACCCAGCAGTCCCCCTGTGCTTCTGCCTGCCTGCTGCTGCCCCCAGCGGTAACACGCTCCTGGCATTCTCCTCCTAGATCGCAGCCTGCAGCTGAGCCCATGGGAGAGCAGTATCGTGGACCGCCTGATGACACCCACCCTCTCCTTCCTGGCACGGAGTCGCAGTGCGGTCACGCTGCCCCGCAACGGCCGGGACCAGGGTAGGGGCAGCGGCCCTGGGAGAGCCCCCACGAGGGGCGGGACAGGGGCCAGCCCCGCTCGAGGGCCGCACCCCGACCGCACTCATCCCTCCGCAGCGGTGCCCGTGTGCCCACGCTCGGCCTCTGCCAGTCCCCTGACGCCGCCGAGCAGCGCCCCCCGAAGCGCGCACCGCTGCGCCCCAGCTGGGGAGCGCGGGGAGCGCCGCAAGCCCAGCGCTGGGGGCAGCCCGGCCCAGGTCCGCCGCCGGCCCGAGGCCTCCCCGGTGAGTGGGCGCGCAGGTGGGGCAAGGAGCCTCGGCGCAGAAGCGCAGCGCCTGCAACCCCTGTTTCCCCTCTCCTTCCTCCTCCCCCGCAGGTGCAGAAAAAGGAGAAGAAGGACAAGGAGCGGGAAAATGAGAAGGAGAAGAGTGCCCTGGCCCGGGAGCGCAGCCTCAAGAAGCGCCAGTCACTGCCTGCCTCTCCGCGCCCGCGCCTGACTGCGGGCCACGCAGAGCTCAGGTGAGTGTGCGCCGGGGGCTGGGGAGGGGGTTGCTGCGCACCAGGTCAGCCGGCCATTAGCTCGCTCGTTCGTCCATCCGTTCACAAATAGTTGCTGGGCACCCATCCCTAGCATGAAATGAAAGCTCCTTGAGGGCAGATTTTTGTTTGTTTTGCCTTTTTTTTTTTTTAAGATTATTTATTTATTTGAAAGACAGATCACAAGTAGGCAGAGAGGCAGGCAGGGAGAGAGAGAGAGGAGGAAGCAGGCTCCCCACTCAGCAGAGAGCCTGATGTGGGGCTCGATCCCAGAACCCCGGATCATGCCCTGAGCCAAAGGCAGAGGCTTTAACCCACTGAGCTACCCAGGCGCCCCTGTTTGTTTTGCTTTGATGGCTGAGGTACCCTAGCACCTAGAACAGTGCCTGGGGTCTGGTAAGTACTCAGCAGGCACCTGCTGAATGAATGAACCAGACCTGCCAGGTACTGTTCTGGGCCCTGAGAACACCCTGGGGAGCCAAGCCAGGCCGAGGTTCTCACTCTTATTTGCTCTACTGGTGAGCTGGACATTAATCAAAGACTCACACGTGAATATGTGATTACCAGCTGGGCTATATGCTCTGGAAGGAAATCATCTGGTTGTGTGAGAGCCTGTAAGGGGGGAGTGCTGAGTTACCTGGGCCTGGGTGGAGAGGATGCTTCCCTGAGTGAATGACATGCTCAGACGGTTTGTATGGACACTGCACTCAAAGCCTAACTTTTCCTTTTCTCTCAGTCCCAAAGCCAAGGCCCGGCCATCCTCTCCCTCCACAACCTGGCCCAGGCCTGCCTCTCCCTGCCCCAGCCCAGGGCCAGGCCACGCTCTACCCCCAAAACCACCATCCCCTCGGGGCACCACTGCATCACCCAAGGGGCGGGTTCGGAGGAAGGATGAAGCAAAGGAGAGCCTCAGTGGGACAGGACCTGTGGACAAGAACCAGAGCAAGAGCAAAACCCGTGAGGAGAAGGAGCCAACAGCCCCAGCCTCACCAGCACCCTCGCCTGTGCCCTCCCCCACCCCAACTCAGCCCCAGAAGGCGCAGGCCACAGCTGAGATGCCTGCAGGTGGGCAGGGCAAGAGAAATGACTTTGCCTGTGTGGGAGAGGTGGTCAGAGATATGAGCCTAGGGACTGGGTGTTGGGAGACAGGAAGAAGAGGCTCCGACCTTCAGTAGGTCCAGGCGGGAATCCCTGCGGGAGATGAGGACCACACAGCAGTCAGAGTCCCTGGCAGAAGTTGGGGGAGGGGGATCGCCCTGAGAGGTCCGGGAAGCTCGCGGTGCAGGCAGCGGTGATGGATGTGTGTGCTGACTCCTGGTCCTGGATCCCACCCCAGATGCTGCTGTCCTGACCCCACCCCCAGCTCCTGCTCCACCAACGACCCCTAGCAAACCCATGGCAGGCACCACAGACCGAGAAGAGGCCACCCGGCTCCTGGCTGAGAAGCGGCGCCAAGCACGGGAGCAGAGGGAGCGCGAGGAACAGGAGCGGAGGCTGCAAGCAGAAAGGGACAAGTGAGTGCGCCCTTGGCGACTGAGGGGGCCTTTATGGAGGCTTCGGGAGAAGCGCAGGTTGGAGCCCGAGTTTCCTCTGTCCCCCAGGCGCATGCGAGAGGAGCAGCTGGCGCGGGAGGCCGAGGCTCGGGCTGAGAGGGAGGCGGAGGCTCGGAGGCGGGAGGAGCAGGAGGCCCGAGAGAAGGCGCAGGCGGAGCAGGAGGAGCAGGAGCGGCTACAGAAGCAGGTGCACCTCCTCCCGTCCCCCTGGGGGGTGGGGGGGAGGCAGTGCGGGGCTGGGTGCAGGCGCCTCCTGGTGGCGAGCTGGGGACTGGCCCGGAGGGAAGTGGGGAATCTAGCTGCTTAGAGCTCACGGGGATCTTTGGCAGAAAGAAGAGGCCGAAGCTCGGTCACGGGAAGAAGCGGAGAGGCAGCGTCTGGAGCGGGAAAAGCACTTCCAGCGGGAGGAGCAAGAGCGGCAAGAGCGCAAAAAGGTGTGCAGAGCAGGGCGGGGCTTATGTGGGCGGGGCTGTGCGGGCGTGCCGCGTGCTGGGTGCTGGGTGTCCCCCGCAGTTATGGGGCGGGTGGAAGCTGCGGGAGCAGGCCCTGCCTTGGGCTTGTAAAAGTCGGGTCAAGAAGGAGTTGGGGTGAGTTCCTGGCCTGGAGAGGACTGGTAGGAGCTCGAAGGGCTGTGACATTCAGTATGGGGGTTGGCTGGTGGGAAGTTTAGAAGTAGGGCAGGACTTGCGCGTAACTGCTGTGGGGTCTCCAAACAGCGCCTGGAGGAGATCATGAAGAGGACTCGGAAGTCAGAAGCTGCTGAAACCAAGGTCAGGATTCCCCAAAGGCCCTGTTGGCAGTGGGGGTGCTGGAAGGGTGGGAGGGAGTGCTCAGGGTCTGGTTTGGGAGAGGGGAAGTCAGCACTAGAACCGTGTGGGGCCAGCCATCCCCTGAGTCTGACTGTTCTTCCAATTAAAAGCAGAAGCCGGACAGGAAGGAGGCACAAGCCAACAATTTCAGCCCAGGTAAAGGCCCTGTTCCCCCCATCTCTGTCCCCTTAGCCATCCCTCCTCAAACCTCCTCCTCTCCCCAGCCCCTGACTGATGGGCCTTCCTCTCCTGTGACAGAGCCTGTGAAAGCCGGGGAGGCCAGGCCCTCAGGGCTGCAGAAGGAGGCAGTGCAGAAAGAGGAGCTGGCCCCCCAGGAGCCTCAGTGGAGGTACCAGCTACCAGTCCCAGGGGCCCTGAGTGGGGCGCTGGGGGGGTGCCTGGGTGGTCCTGGGGTGGAGTGCTGAGTGTTGGCCCTGCACCCACAGCCTGCCAAACAAGGAGTCGCCCGGGTCCCTGGTGAATGGCCTACAGCCTCTCCCTGCACACCAGGAGAATGGCTTCTCCCCTAAGGGGCCCTCTGGGGACAAGAGTCTGGGCCGAACGCCAGAGGCACTCCTGCCCTTCGCAGAGGCAGAAGCCTTCCTCAAGAAAGCTGTGGTACAGCCCCCGCAGGTCACAGGTAGGGATCCCTGATTCCTGGACCCCCAACCTTCCCTCCCAGCAGCCTTCCCTGGATTCCCCAGCCCTGCCCTTTCTTCCAGCTCTGCCACAGGCCCCTGGCACACTCCACCCTGAAGACCCCCAGACATCTGGGCTTGGAGGTGTGGTTTTGCCTTGACTGTTTCCCCTCCTGCTTTTTTTTTCCCAGAAGTCCTTTAGGAGGTTGCCTTGGATCCAGGCGCAGCTATGAGGGCTCCTCCGCACATCCTCCAGGAGGTCTGGAAGAGAGAGAGACAGAACAAAGCCGGAAGTCGCCTGGGCCCCTGGGGGTGGGTCTCCTGTTATTTTTAATCTGCACCTTATAGACTGATGTCTCTTTGGCCAGAGCCAGGTCCTGCCCCTCAGTGCATTCGTGTGCTCACACGCGCGGCCGCCCCCCTCCCGTACACACACATACACTCACAGCCTCTCTGGCCTCCTCCCTCGGGGAAGGGCTGCCTGTAGTATTTGCCTTGGTTCGGTGGGGTACAGTGGTTGTGAATACTGTAAATACTTGTGCTCAGACTCCTCTGCGTGGAGGGGCGGGTGCAGGAGGCAGACCCTCCCAGGACTCCCCCGGGGTGGTCTTCCTCTCTCTATTTAACTGTAACTGAGGGGGAACCCAGGTGAGGCGTTGGGGGGGCACCTTGGGCCACAGGATACTGTTTGCTTTAGGGGTACCCATGCCCCCTGCCCTCGCCTGGAATCAGTGTTATTGCATCTGATCAAACTTCTCCAGAAATAAAGTGAGAATAATTCTGCCAGTCCTGTCTATCCTTGGGGCTGGCGGAGGGTGGAAGCAGGTGGCCTCCCACAGTCTAAGCACTGAAGGAGCCAGGACCTCGCGCTATCTACCCCCACGCAGGACTAGTCCTAGATCTCCCGCCTGTGGTCCCCATCTTGTCATGAATGCATTCATTGAACAAATGTGGTAGCAGGCAGGGGGCTGCGTGCTAGGGATGCCGTAGTAGGAAAAGATGTAGCCTCCATTCTCACCGGGTCTACAGTCTAGCAGGTGAGTGTCCTAGACACTCAGTTGCTTACTCAACATCCATTCCCATTTACCCAAACGAATGATTTTGTTCAGGTGGCCGTCTTCCTCCTGGATCCCCTCCTTCCCCCCACCTCTGTGCTTCAGCGGAGGTAGAGCCTAAGCCCATGGGGTGAATCATGGTAGTCATGAGGCAAAAATGATGGTCCCCAACCCCTCATGAGTGACTGGTTCAGGTCCAGGCGTGTGACCCAACTGGGGCCAGCAGATATAAAGAAAAGTCTCCTGAGCTTCTCGGAGAGGCATCCTCACTTTTGAAAAACAACAAAACAAAACAAAACAACAACAACAACAAAACGAGGCCCTCCCAGTGTCCCCCACCTCCTTGTGTTTGTACCCTGGGTAGTCCCTTTCCATATTGTACCAGGGTGGGGTTGAGTGACCACCAGAATACAGAAGAAGTGACAGTGTGTCACACAAGAGGTTAGGTCACAAAAGACACTGCAGCTTCTGTTTCTGTCGCTCTCTCACTCTTGGACCTTATGTGGGGGAGGCAGCGGCTACATAACAAATAGCCTGAGGGGCCTGCATGCTGAGGGACTGAAGCCCCCTGCCACCCCATGAATATGCTTGGGAACAGCTTCTGCAGCCCGGTATGGCCTTCAGATATCTTCAGCCCTGGCCAACCTGCTTGACAATAGCCTCACGAGAGCTTCTCTGCCGGAACCAACTAGCTAAGCCACTCCTGGGTTACCAGTCCTCCGAAACTGTGAGATAATAAATATTGTTGTAGACAGCTAAGTTTCGTGACGATTCGTTAAGACAGCAATAGTTAACTAAGACCCATAACAAGGGGGAAAAGTCTGCGTGTGTGATAGGACGTCGACTGTGATGGCTGGAGCTGCTGCATCCATCCTGCTGACCAACCTGAGGACAAGGCCAATGTCAAGGGTGGCAGAGCAGGGAGATGGGGAGAACCTAGGTCCTTGAGAAGACCACTGAGTTAAGCCTGAATCCAATCCTGCCACCAGACAACTTACTGTTTAAACCAGTAGAGCTGGATTTTCTGTTTGATGTAACCAAAAGCTAACTCATGCAGGGACACAGACAATAAACAGATACGTACATGCATGTCTGTTTCAAAGAAGGAAATGAACTGGATGAAAGGATGAGCGATACCAGGGAAACCTCCTCAGAGAAGGCATGTTCTAAAGAGGCAGCATGTAAATTAGACCCGAGGGCTGAGGAGGAGCCAGCCATGTGAGAAGGAACAGGGAGACAAGGTGCAGGTGGAGGGGTTGGTATGTGGAAAGCCCTTGTGGAGTAGGAGCAGGAGCAGGGTTGCTGGGGAGGGCTGGGTGGCATGGGGGAGATGAGCGGGGCCAAGTTTCAGGTGTTGCGACCAGGAGCCCCAAGGAGGAACTACTAGCTTCTTGGCTCTCTCCTTGGTGACATCTCCTTTTCATACCACCCCGAGCCCTCCTCTCAGGCCCCAGCTCCTATTCCCACCGAGGCAGAGATACCCAACATTTCCTTGGCAGCAGCTCCCTCTCAATATTCCTGCAAGCAAATCCTTTACTCATTCCTTTATCCATTCAGTATAGTGTGGAGCACCAGCAAAGCACCAGAGTGATACGATGGTAAGCAAACAAGCAGACATGGCAGCTGCTGGTGGGGAAGGTGGGTATTAACTAAATTACCACGCAAATAAATACAATGCAGGAAATGCAGTAACTGCTATGAAGAGCGAATATAGAGCATTAAAACCATCTAACAGAGGAACCTAAGTTGAGGGTATCCCTCAATAAATGGTGTTTCATCTGAGATCTGGCTGGTGAGCAGGTATTGACTGGGCAAAGTCAGGGATGTGGAGGAAGGAGAAAAAAGCACTTTCCAGACAAGGGGAAAAGCATGCGCAAAGGCCCTGCAGAGAAAGGAAGGCTCTGGAGGATTGTCAGCAGATCTGAAGGAATCTGTTCTTACTCACCACTACATACTCAGGCCTGGGACAATAGGCACTCAATATTTATTGAACTAAGGAAGGTCCGTTGAGGAGGTGGGGCTTGGCTTGAGATGCGCCAGACGGTGCAAGTCCTTGTAAGGCTGTGTCAGGAGTTTGGATTTTATGCCAAGGGCCATGGGAAGCCACTGAAGGCTGTGAAATGGGGTGGAAACGGTGACATGGTCAGACAGGCATTTTTATTAGACCACTCTTGCTCTTGGCTGGAAAACCGGTAGAGGCTTGATTGTAAACTGGAGACCAGGGAAGGGGTGATTGCTGGGGTCCAGATAGGAGATGATACAGGCTTAGCCTCTGGAAATAGAGATGGGGAGAAACGTGCAACATTCATTTGCTTATTTTTGCAAGAACTGTTGAGCCCCTAGTATGTGCGAGATACACGGGTGCTGGAGACTTCCACTGAATAAAAAGTGACATGGTCCTTATCCCCGTGGAACTTACAGTCTGGTAGAAAAAACAGGCATTATTTAAATAATACTGCAAATAGATCAACAATTGCAGCTATGACAAATATGTGAAGGAAAAGTATGTAGTGCTAGGAGTCAGTCATAAGAGATCTGACCTGGTCAAGGAGGTCCTGGAGGGTGTCCCTAGGAAAGCAATGCTGGAGCCTCAGTCTGAAGGAGTAGCAGTTAACAAAGCAGAAGGGCAGCATTCCAGGCAGAGGAAGAAACAGCATGTGCAAAGGCCCTGTGACTAACACGGCCCATGTAGTTGGAACAAAGACAGTGATAAAGTAGGTAGTGCCAGAGTTGTAGGAAGGACCAGGCCATGCGGCCCCTGTGGGCCATGCTAAGAGTTTAGTCTGTAGTGCAAGAGCACTAGGAAGCATGAGAAAGATTTCAGCAGGTGGGCAACATGATCAGATTAATTATTTGAGATTAGCAGGGCTACCACCTGGAGAAGGGATTGAGAGGAGAGGGGAAGAGACAGTAGGGAGTCGACACAAGAACACCAACTCTGATGAGAGGATGGGCAACTGGCCAGTGAGAGGTGGAAACCGGGACACGAGAGGTGAAAAAATGGATTGGCCATGGGGAACAAAAAAGAAAGGTGTCAAGGATGATTCTAAGCTTTCCAGGTTAATAAGCAGATGGATACTGGTCTCTTCACTGAGAGAGGGAACTCAGGAAGAAAGCCACGTTTAGGGGGACAGATCACGAATTTGACCTGGCAGTGGGTGGATAACAATTTCGTTCTCTGCTGGGCAGAGACCCCTTATGCGGGGCTTGATCCCAGGACCCGGAGATCATGACCTGACCCGAAGGCAGAGGCTTCACCCACTGAGTCACCCAGGCACCCCTGGATTACCATTTCTTGTACAGGTCCATCTCTCAAGGAGATGGGTCTGATCCCACCGGCTCGGTGGGAGGAGCCAGGAGGGCGGGAAGGAAGAGTGTTGGGGAAGTTCCCACCGGGAGCAGTGTACACCAGCCTAGGGTCTGGTCCTCTGACACTTCAGGGCTTTTCCTGGAAGTCCTGGGCCAGGGCGGGAACCGACCCAGGCTGCAGGGAGGCTGGCCTCCTGGTCTTTTTCCTGGTTTCCCGTCGGGGACTTAGGAATGTCCGGTCAGCTCTGGGCCCTGCGGGAGCCTGAGAATGCGGCGGGGGGGGGGGGGGGGGGGGGGGGGAGGCAGCGGCCCTCCGCCCTGGAGAGCCCTCCCTTTCTCCAACAGGGCTGTAGAAGGCAGGGCCTGAAGGAGGCAACCAGTGCCCTTTCCTGCGCGTCCCTCCAGGAGCCGCCAACGCTCCTGACCCCGGCTCTCGCACAAAACTGCCCCCAACACACACCATTTCTTTCCCAGGGCTTCCCAGCTTCACGGCTCCGGTCCGGGAGGGCCTCCTTCAAAGGAGCAATCTTTTCACCCCCAGGCCCGGCCCTGGCCTCCCCAGGAACGGACATCGGGCGCCCCCTCCCGGTGAAACGAGCACGCGGGCAAGCTCGGTGAGGTCAGAGCTGCCCGGACACGACTGGACGCAGGGCTGTGGGGGTGGGAGTGAGGGTCCTGGCGGAGAGGTCGGAAAGGGTGTGTCCAGGCCTGGCCAGTGAGTCCCTCTGTAGCCCTGAGCAATACTCCCAAGCTCTGGACGCTCCAATTCCTCTCCTGCTTATTAGGGCTAGTGACATGGGTGAGACATTCCTTGCGGTGACAGGTGGAAAAAAAAGAGTTTTGTTAGCTGCAAGACCTCCTCTCCACCTTGAGGGCCCTTGACACCCTGGAGCAGCTCTATCTCACCTCCTGGGTGCTCCCAGCCCCCTCCTGAAAGCACTTATCTTCGAGACAGCCATGTTAGAGATATCTGATGCAGCCAGAACGCTGAGCACTCACGCATCCATGGGTTCCTGTCCTTACCTCCACACGGCTCAGCCTAGAATTGGCGACATGTAATACAAGTTAAGAGGTCAGGGACAGAATTAGGCACAGGGTCCTATGGGAATATAAAGGAGAAGTACTTGATCCAGACTCAAAGGGGGAGAGAATGTCAGGAGAAGCTTCTTGGGAAGGTCCTTTAAATTAAGGGTTGAGAAATTAAATGACTCCAAAGGGCGGCTCCTGGCATTCTGCTGTAGTCCACAGTTACCGGGAGGGAAATGGATGTCCGTATTGCTGGGAGTGGCCTACCAAGTGTGGGATGATGGTAGGGGCGTCTGCCCTACTCAGAAATGGGTAACGAAGATGCATTGCCTGTAGAGAATTTGAGAATCATAATAAAAACAGGGGTGCTTGGGTGGCTCAGTTGGTTAAGTATCTGACTCTTGGTTTCACCTCAGGTTATAATCTCAGAGTTATGAGATCAAGCCCCTGTGGAGCTCTGGGCTGGGCATGGGACCTGTTGAAGAGTCTCTATCTCAAAAACAACAACAACAGGGACGCCTGGGTGGCTCAGTTGGTTGGACGACTGCTTTCGGCTCAGGTCATGATCCTGGAGTCCCGGGATCGAGTCCCTCATCGGACTCCCAGCTCCATGGGGAGTTTGCTTCTCTCTCTGACCTTCTCCTCGTTCATGCTCTCTCTCACTGTCTCTCTCTCAAGTAAATAAATAAAGTCTTTAGAAAAACAACAACAACAACAACAAAAATGCCTAAGGGGCGCCTGGGTGGCTCAGTGGGTTAAGCCTCTGCCTTCGGCTCAGGTCATGATCTCAGGGTCCTGGGGTTGAGCCCTGCATCGGGCTCTCTGCTCAGCAGGGAGCCTGCTCCCCCCCCCACCCCGCATCTCTGCCTACTTGTGATCTTTGTCAAGTAAATAAATAAAATCTTAAAAAAAAAAAAAAAACGCCTAAAACTTGGAGAGCTTTTTATTATTACCATCCACCAGCAATTTTATTTTTTTGTTTTTAAAGATTTTATTTCTTTATTTGACACAGAGAGAGAGAGAGAGACAGCAAAAGAGAGAATACAAGCAGGGGGAGCAGGAGAGGGAGAAGCAGGCTTCCCGCCGAGCAGAGAGCCTGATGTGGGGCTCCATCCCAGGACCCTGAGACCATGACCTGAGCTGAAGGCAGTCACTTAATGACTGAGCCTCCCAGGCACCCCACCCATCGGCAATTTTAAACAATATCAGTTTAAAAACGCTTCTTCTCCCCCGAAAAGGCTTCTTCCCCCCAAAAAAAAATTTTATTAGCTTAAGTTCTAAATAGTTGCTACAGGGCGCCTGGCTGCCTCAGGTAGAGCGTGCAACTCTTGATCTTGGGGTTGTGAGTTTGAGCCCCATGCTGGGTGTGGAGATTACTAAAAAAAAAAATCTTTAGATAGTTGCTGTAGCCACCATTGAGTTTTAGTAATATTTATATTAGCTTCCAATTACCACAAAATTATTACTTACCTTTGAATAAACCTTGTGTTCTACATGGAAGTTAATTAGGAGAAATCTCACTTAAATAGTCGCCTCTTGACACACAGATGCACATATGTACATTCACTTTGAAATCGCTCAAGTTTGCTTTGGGCTTGATTGGTGTTTCCAACTCTGTGACACTACATGTTCTGAGCTTATTAATTTTCTAAAAAAAGATATTATTTATTTATTTGAGATATATATATATATAGAGAGAGAGAGCACAAGCAGGGGCAGCGGCAGAGGGAGAGGGAGAAGCAGGCTCCCCACTGAGCAGGGAGCCTGATGTGGGGCTCGATCCCAAAACTTTGGGATCATGACCCGAGCTGAAGGAAGATGTTTAATGGCTGAGCCACCAGGGTGACCCTATTTCTGAGTTTAAACAGTAGTTTCAGAATGAATGATGATAGTCATTGGAAGGGCAAAGAAACAGAACCTGTTACTTCAATTCTGTCATTCTATGTGATCACTTGTGCTAATAATTTATATATTAAAAGTTTAAAACAGTTTTTTAAGTAGGTTCCACACCCAACATGGGGCTTGAACTCAAAACCTTGAAATTTAAAGTTGTGTGCCGGGGTGCCTCGGTGGCTCAGTGGGTTAAGCCTCTAGCTTTGGCTCAGGTCATGATCTCAGGGGCCTTGGGATCGAGCCCCACATCAGGCTCTCTGATTGGCAAGGAGCTTGCTTCCTTCCACCTCTCTCTGCCTGCCTCTCTGTCTACTTGTGATCCACCTTTCTCCGTCAAATAAATAAATAAAATCTTTAAAAAAAAAAAAAAGAATGATTCTTTCTTTCTTTTTTAAAAAATATTTATTTATTTATTTATTTGAGAGCAAAAGAGACAGAGAGAGTATAAGCAGGGGGAGAGACAGAGGCAGAGGGAGAGGGAGAAGCAGACTCCCCTCTGAGCTGGGAGCTGGACATGGCACTTGATCCCAGGACCTGGAGATCATGACCTCAGCCGAAGGCAGATACTTAACCATCTGAGCCACCCAGGTGCCCCCCAAAATTTATTGTTAAGTAATCTCTACACCCAACGTGGGGCTTGAATTTACCACCCTGAGATTAAGAGTTGCATGCTCCACTGACTGAACCAGCCAGGTGCCTCTAAACTTGTGCATATATTATTAAAATTCAACAATAAATAGACTTTTGTGTTTAACAGTGGAAACTGTAAGGCATAATATTTTTGTTTGGAAAGTGCAAATTTAGGGGCACCTGGGCGGCTCAGTCAGTTAAGTATCTGCCTTCAGCTCAGGTCATGATCTCCAGGTCATGGGATTCAACCCCATATGGGGCTCCCTGCTCAGGGGGAGTCTGCTTCTTCCTCTCCCTCTGCCCCTCCCCCCATTCATGTTCCCACTCACTCTCTTTCAAATAAATAAAATCTTTTTTGAAAAGTAAAGATTTATTCAAACATAAAATTTTTTGTCAAATTTAAATAATATTGTAAAAGAGTTACCTTCTTTATTAATTTTTTTCAATCTTTAAAATGATTTTATTTATTTATTTGAGAGAGAGAGTAGGAGCTTGTTGGAGGGGCAGAGGGAAAGGGAGAGAAGCAGATCCTTGAGCGAGGAGCCCCACATGGGACTAGATCCCAGGATCTGGAGATTATGAACTGAGCAGAAGGCAGATGCTTAACCGACTGAGCCACCCAGGCCCCCCTCAGTTTTTCATTGTAGTAAAGTTTACATAACAGAATGAACCATTTTTGTAAGTGCGGAGTTTTGTGGCATTCAATATGTTCCCATCACTGTGCAACCACCACTATTCATCTCTGGAATTGTTCATCTTCCCAAATGGAAATTTGATCTCACCCACTTCCAGGGCTCAAGCTCCTGTTTCAGTGAGAGGCTGTATAGTGTGGTGAAGAGCATAGATCCTGGCTAGACTGCTGGGGGTCGCCTCCCCCACCCCCCGCTCAGTCACTTAGTAGTTGTGTAACCTTGGTTATGGTAACTAACTCCTCTCCCGTGGTCTGTAAAATGGCGAGAGCAAAGATGCGAAGCTCACAGAGGTGCTGGGAGGAATCAATAAGTTAGTGTATGTAGAGAGCTTAGAAAAATGTCTGATGCTTGGTCAGTGCTCAGTAAAGTCTCAATAAAGATGGAGTTTTTATTGCCATCTTTATGCCGATGGCTCCCAAATGCGGTCCTCCAGTCCAGACCTCTTTCCCTAGCTTGACAGCTGACGTATCTATCTGCTGGACATCCTGGCTTGGATGCTTTGCAAGTACCACCGATTCAACGAGTTCCAAAGTGAACTCAGTCGGGTGCCTGGGTGGCTCAGAAGATTAAACATCTGACTGTGGATCTCAGCTCAGGTCTTGATTTCAGGGTCATGAGTTCAAGCTCCATGTGGGGCGTGGTACCTAATTAAAAAAATAATAATAATAACAGGGGCACCTGGGTGGCTCAATGGGTTAAAGCCTCTGCTTTCGGCTCAGGTCATGATCCCAGGGTCCTGGGATCGAGCCCCACATCTGGGCTCCCTGCTCTGTGGGAAGCCTGCTTCTCCCTCTCCCACTCCCACTGCTTCTGTTCCCTCTCTCACTGTGTGTCTCTCTCTGTCAAATAAATAAATAGAATCTTAAAAAAAAAGAAAAAGAAAAAGAAAAAAGAAACACCATCCTAGAGGACATCGCCAGAATCTGATAGTCTGTGAAGCCAGGAGTTACCTCAGAAGTCACTCCTCACACTGCCTCACCTCTGCAATATCTCTGACTCTGTCCCCAGTGCCCTCACACGAGCCCCGGCCATCCTGGAAAGGATAGCAAGGCTGTTCCTCCAATCTAGTCTCTGCCCAGCAGCCACAAATTCACCCACACACTTCCCTCCTTAAATGCCTCCCAGGCCTCATCGCCCTCAGGATAAAATGCGCACTGAGGCAGAGTGACTTCCTGAGGTGGCCATGTGGCCCTCCCGTTCTTCCCTCTCTCTGTTCCCATTACCTTGCATTTGTGATTCTTCTGAGTGTTTCAGAGCCTTTTTCCAAACCATTGCTTTGGATTGGGACACTCTCCCCTGCCCGGCCCTAAGGGCCCCCTGATCAAGGTTGGCGGGCGGCTATTCAACTCTTAAACACCATCTTTTCCAGATGGCCTCCTTTGACCCCAGAGGTCTGTACCTACCTTAGCACAACACATGCTTTATTTTAACTATTTGTCTATTAGAGGCTCTTCTGCCAGAACTTGAGTCACAGGAATATTTCAGTTCTGTCCTTCCTAGTCCCCAGTGCCTGGCACACAGTTGATGCTGTCTGTGTGCCGTGAATGTCCGACAGAGAGAAACATGAGCAAGAGCATGGAAGCCAGAACAGTCGGGGGAGTGAGAAATGGAGACTAATAGGCAGGTCGTGTTTCTCTGGTGCAGTGTGAGACAGGCAGGAAGCTTGCCAAGAGTCCCGGAAGCTGGACAGGAATCAAGCACGGAGCGCCGTGTATCCTGACTGGCTAGGAAGTTTGTTCTTTCTCCTACAGCAGGGAAAAGCACAGAAGGGTTCTAAGTCCGAGGATAGCATGACTGGAGGTAACACACCAGCCACCCACAGGATGGAAGCAGGTGGACAAGACTGGAGGCAGGAAGACAGTTATGAGTCTGTGGCAGCAAGATGTCTCCAGAAGGAAACTGAGGAAGGGAACCAGATGGTCAAGGGACAGGGGTGGAAAAGATAGTTCACTGCATGTTCTTTGTACCTATGGAAAATTTGAAGCATGGGACTACACCAGTTGGTCAAAATATCATTTTATTTATTTTTTATTTTTTTAATTAAAATATTTTATTTATTCATTTAAGACAGAGAGAGAGACAGCATGAGCAGGAAGAAAGGCAGATGGAGAGGGAGAGGCAGGCTCCCCATTGAGCAGGGAGCCCCATGCAGGACTCAATCCCAGGACTCTGGGATCATGACCTGGGCTGAAGGCAGATGCTTAACCAACGGAGTCAACCAGGTGTCTCTTATTTTATTTTTTGAAAGATTTTATGTATTTATTTGAGAGGGAGAGAGACAGAGGCAGAGAAAGCACATATGTGAGCAGTGAGCGGGGGGAGGGAGAAGCAGACTCTCGGCCGAACAGGGATCCCAAATGTGGGTCTCGATCCCAGGACCCTGGGATCATGACCTGAGCTGAAGGCAGATGTTTAACCAAGTGAGCCACCCAGGTGCCCCAAAAATATCATTTTAAAGAGTGAACAAAATTAGTATGTTGTAATAATCTAGGCAAATGGCACCTGGGTGCCTCAGTTGGTTAAGCATCTGACTCTTGATTTCAGTCCAGGTCATGAGTTCAAGCCCTGCACTGGTCTCTGTGCTGGGCCTGGTGCCTACTTAAAAAAAAAAAAAGAAGAAGAAGAGGGAGAAAGAAAGAATCTAGGCAAGATATGATATCTATAAGATTTGATTTCTTTTGTATTGTAAACCAATGCTAACTCTTTAGAGAAAATGAGATGATATATAAAAGTAAAAATAATAAAAAATAGAATCCCCTGTAGTTTCTTCTACCGAAAAGTGAGCAGTGATAGAAACACTCCCTTTTTCCCCACCTAAAGTTGCTAGAAGATAATCTGGCTGAAGGCTGGGGGAGAGGCCCATTGCCTGGTGGGCTTGCTGAATTGAATAAATAAATAAATAAATAAATAAATAAATCACCCTGGGGGCGCCTGGGTGGCTCAGTGGGTTAAAGCCTCTGCCTTCGGCTCAGGTCATGATCCCAGGGTCCTGGAATCGAGCCCCGCATCGGGCTCTCTGCTCAGCAGGGAGCCTGCTTCTTCCTCTCTCTCTCTCTGCCTGCCTCTCAGCCTACTTGTGATCTCTGTCTGTCAAATAAATAAATAAAATCTTAAAAAAAAAAATACAGGACCCCTGTTAAAGTAGAATTTCAGATAAACAATGGATAATATTTCAGTATAAAAGTATGTTCTAGGGGCACCTGGGTGGCTCAGTGGGTTAAAGCCTCTGCCTTCAGCTCAGGTCATGATCCCAGGCTAGGATAAAGCCCCGCATGGCATCGGGCTCTCTGCTCAGCAGGGAGCCTGCTTTCCCCTCTCTCTCTGCCTGCCTCTCTGCCTACTTGTGATCCCTGTCTGTCAAATAAATAAATAAAAATCTTTAAAAAAAAGTATGTTCTAAATATTGCAAGAACATAGAACATATATTTAAAAAGTCTTTGTGGTTTCTTGAAATTTAAATTTCACTAGGCATCCTGGATTTTGTGTGGCAACCCTAGACCCTGGTCTTTCTCCTCCATCGGCCCATACTGCTGGTCCTTCCCCAGTTTTTATTTTAAATCCTCATTTGGATGATTTTTACTTAAAAGGCATTCAAATTTATTTTTAAAATTGCCTCCAGACTTTTCTGCAGGGTCCCTGGCTTCACACAGCACTGACCCTCCAGGTCCACTGGCCCAGCACACAGTGGACTGGGCCCATGGGGTCGCTGGGTGAAGTGAATGAAAGAACCAGGGCAAAGGTATGGAGCCAGATGCCAGGTAGCTCTGGCCAGGCATCAAGGGTTGGGTCCTGGGTCCTGGGTCCTGGTGATGGGCACTGGTAACTGAGCCTGGATGCTGAGCACTGGGTTATAAGCACAGGGTTTCATGTCTTGTCTCTGAGTGCTGGGTTCTGGGTCCTGGAAACCAGGACCAAGGAGGAGGCTAGGCAGGAGTTCTTGGTCACTGAACAAAAGCTATCAGGCTCAGCAGCAGGCATGAGTCTGGTATCTCTCTCTGCTTAGGGTGGGGCCGGGGATGAGGAGCTGCCCAGCACCCAGCTGTTTTGTAACAGCTGCGGGACTAGGCTAGAGGGGAAATTTAAGGAGCTGGGGGTGGGGTGGGAAGAAGAGGGGTCAGTGGACACGGTAAAGCCACTTGGGCAGGCTGACTTAGGTCCCAGGCTCTAGGGGTGAGAGCAAGCTGGTGCTCAAGGTATCTCAGAGACAGACAGTGAGACCCTAGGGACAAGGGCAGGATGGGTGGTGGGGAGAGCGAGAACCTTCAGGCTCCCCATCTTTCTACACTCCCTCTTTGCCAGCCTCCTGGCCCAGCTCCCAGGCCAAGGCAGCTGGAGTGATTAGTGTGGGCCAAGGGAGTAGGAATGCCAGAGGCTTGTCTCATGTCTCGGAACAAGAGGATCTGGCTGGAGCAGATGGCACAAGTGAGATGAGGAAGAGGGGCCATGAGATAAGTAGAGATAAACGGGGTGGACAGCAGAGACAGACCAGAGAAGCAGGGCAAGACGGAGAGCGAGAGACTGAATGCCACATAGCGAAATGGATGGTGGTGGAGGGAGGCATCAGCAGTCTCCCAGCAAGCAGACCTTCTCCTTATCTCTTCCTAGACTCAGCCAGGTCTGAGTGTCTCCCCACTAGGGCCCCTAGCCCAAGGTTTCTTAACCTCAGCCCTATTGATGTTTGGGGTGGGGTGATTCTTTGACGGGTCTTGGCAGGGGGGTGCTGTCCTGTGTCTTGTAGGATATTTACATGCTGCTAAACCCCTCTGCCTGTCAGAGGCCACTCTACCCTTTTCCCTCAAGTCATGACAACAAAAAATATCTCTAGAGATTGCCAAATGTTCCCTGAGGAAGAGATGAATCATTATATTGTAGACCTGAAACGAATATTACACTGTATGTTAACTAACTAGAATTTGAGTAAAAACTTAGAAAAAACTGGGTAGCTCAGTTGTTTAAGTTCTGCCTTCGGCTCAGGTCATGATCCCAGGGTCCTGGGATCGAGTCCCTGCATCAGGCTCCCTGCTCTGTGAGGAGCCTGCTTCTCTCTCTCCCACACCCTCTACTGTGTTCCCTCTCTTGCTGTGTCTCTTTCTGTCAAATAAATAAATAAAATCTTAAAAAAAAAATACCTTAGGAAAAAACCAACAAAACGGGGCTGCTGGCTGGCTCAGTTGGTTAAGCAACAGACTCTTGATTTTAACTCAGTTCCTTATCTCAGTGAGTTCAAGCCCCGCGTTGGGCTCTATGCTGGGTGTGGAACCTGCGTAGAAGTTAAAAAATAATGTTCCCTGGGGAGGAATTGCCCTAACTGGCAGTTTCCCTGGTCCCAAGTAGATCTCTGTATGCTCGCAACTATTGGTTTCTGGCTAATTCTGCCATCAGCCCTTGCGTCCCCTCCGGCCCCCAATGGCCTGCCTCAGGAGCCAGGGAAACTGGGAGGGTTGCTGAGACTAAAACAGCCTTGAAAAAAGTCCCTGCCCTCATGGCATTCCTGGTCCTTTCCCATCTGGAAGGTACCGCGGGTGTGCCTTAGGGTGCTGAGTGGGTGTGTACTCTTGTTTCTACAGGAGGAGTGAGAGATGAGCCCCCAACTACATCGGACTAGGTATTTGTAGCAAGTATGCATGTCATCCACAATGCTCACATGTAAGACATGTCACATTTATTTATTTCTCTGTATCACACTGTCCGCTCCAAATCCCATCCCCACCCTTGTGGCAGGTAGGCTGGCTGGAAATTCGATCATGGGGGCGTCCTAGGTGGTTCAGTGGGTTAAAACCTTTGCCTTCAGCTCAGGTCATCATCCCAGAAGTCCTGAAATTGAGCCCTGCATCGGGCTCTCTGCTCAGCGAGGAGCCTGCTTCCTCCTCTCTCTCTGCCTGCCTCTCTGCCTACTTGTGATCTCCGTCTGTCAAATAAATAAAGAAAATCTTAAAAAAAGAAAAAAGAAATTCGATTATGGTCATATTTGGGGAATCCTCTACCTACTGGTGTGCTGGGAAAATGTTTACAAAGGGTGGAGGGTGGGTGGTGCTAGGAAGAGACCTAATTTATAACATTTGCCAATTGCGGTGGTATAAACCTTGCCCCACCCCCCACCCCCGCCACAGCCCACTGCAAACAGCCAGCGTGATGTCACTGGAGATGTTGCTGTGAAGACGTGCAGCTGTGCAGCACGAGGCCACGTTTCCATCATACAGATGGGAATAACCCCAGGGCACAGATGATAGCTGAACACGCTGAAATGATTAGGAAGTGATGCGCTTCGAATGTTATTACCTTTTAATATAGTTTATTTAACTGCAAGTTTATATAATTTAATTTTTTATGATGTCCCCACCCCTCCTAAGCACTATGTATGATTCTTGAGTGTGTGTTCGGTCCAGAACATTCAGGGGAGGACTCTAATTAGCAATTAACTTCGCTCTACCCTCATGAATCTGTCTGGCTTTGCCACAGTGGTCTTTTGCTGTGACTCCCAAGCCACCACACTCAGCAACAAGCACACCCATCCTTTCCCCAGAGACGGGGCTCTGCAGGCCCATCGGAGGTCCTGGGAGACCTGAATGGGAGTGCGACAAAGTTGCTATTACTCAAGGAAAGACAGCCACGTCAGCAAAGACGCCCAGACCCTGGTTCCCTTTCTCAGGCTTGGGAAACCTACTCCCACCTTCTCTAATGGGCCACTTCTGCCCCTCCCGAGCCTGGGAGCCCAGTGCTTGGGATAACCCAGATCCTGGCTCCTAGAGCCTGGGCTTTGGTAAACAAAAGCCCTGGTTGAGGGATGTCTTGTGGTGCCTGGCAACCTCTGCTTTAGGCCTGGCAACCCCAAAGCCTTTAACAGCCTGGGTCCCCACCCCCAGGCCAACAGGAGGAAACCTCTCCACAGCAAGGAGACCAAAATGCAAATGACAACCTCCATTGTGCTGGCAACAACCAGCTGAGGCCCCCAGCTAATCAAAGGGAGAGAATCCAGTTAGATTTCAAGAAAGACCTCTGAACCTGCCTAGGAGATTAAACACAGACACTGTGGGGGTAAGCAGTGTCCTCTCCAGGCTGCCCCAGCAACCACTCAAAGCTGACCTCGTCTTCCATGCTCATATAACATCCTCAGATAGCTCCCTATCAACTTAGGATGAAGTCATGTTAATAGCTGAGTGCCTGGACCCTGTAAAGTAGGAGTTGTCCTATTTGCAGATGAGAACACTGAGGCTCAGAGAGGTTGAGTCACTTACCCGAAGGCACACAGCTAAATGAGTAGTTGAGGCTGGAATATGAACTCAAGTCTGACTCCAAAGCCTGTGTTCTTTGCACTGTGTAACCCCCATCTCTCACCCCATCTGACCCTAATATACGTCTACAGTATCCCCCCGACCACA
Source organism: Mustela nivalis (assembly GCF_964662115.1). Taxonomy (NCBI): domain Eukaryota; kingdom Metazoa; phylum Chordata; class Mammalia; order Carnivora; family Mustelidae; genus Mustela; species Mustela nivalis. Next base: position 26,457,975 of record NC_139029.1, read on the forward strand.
ACTTCCACCTTCTCCCCACACAGGGGCTGGGAAGAGAACAAGCATGAATTTATTGATAAATTGCCAAACAAAAACCTTGTGTTAGTTACTGGGGGCCAGACTGTAGAATATTTAATTAATTAATTTTAAAATGTTATTTATGTATTATTTGAGAAAGAGAGAGAGAAGGGGGTCAGGGGCAGAGGGAGAGAGAGAATCTCAAGCAGCCTCAGTGAGTGCGGAGCCTGATGTTGGGCTCGATCTTACAACCCTGAGACCATGAGCTGAGCTGAAACCAAGAGTCAGATGCACAACTGACTGAGCCTTCCAAGTGCTCCTATTTATTTATTTATTCTTAACATTTTTATTTTTATTTTTAATTTTTTAAAAAGATTTTATTTATTTATTTGACAGAGATCACAAATTGGCAGAGAGGCAGGCAGAGAGAAAGGAATGGAAGCAGGCTTCCCGCCGAGCAGAGAGCCCGATGTGGGGCTTGATCCCAGAACCCTGGGATCATGTCCTGAGCCGAAGGCAGAGGCTTTAACCCACTAAGCCACCCAGGCGCCCCTATTTATTTATTTTTAAAGATTTTATTTATTTGTTTGTCAGAGAAAGAGAGCACAAGCAGCAGGAGCGGCAGGCAGAGGGAGAAGCGGGCTCCCTGACATGGGGCTCAATCCCAGGACCCTGGGTTCATGACTAGACCCAAAGGCAGACGCTTAATGGACTGAGCCACCCAGGCATCCCTAAAAATATTTATTTATTTATTTAAATAATCTCTACACCCAAAGTGGGGCTCAAGCTTATGACCCTGAGATCAAGAGCCCTGTGTTCGTCCGATTGAGCCCGCCAGGTGCCCCAAAACCATAGAATGTTTTTGTTTTGTTTTTAATATTTTATTTATATATTTGACAGAGATCACAAATAGGCAGAGAGGCAGGCAGAGAGAGAGGGGGAGAGAAGCAGGCTCCCTGCCGAGCAGAGAACCTGATGTGGGGCTCGATCCCAGGACCCTGGGATCATGACCTGAGCCTAAGGCAGAAGCTTTAACCCACTGAGCCACCCAGGTGCCCCAACCATAGAATGTTTTAAGGGTTAGTGTCACTGAACTTTTTTCTAAGCAAGATAAAGATTTTCTCAACTTCAGCCCAAGATTATTCTTTGTTGTGAGGGGCTGTCCTGTCGGCAATAAAGTTCAGCAGCATCCCTGACATCTTCCCACTAGAGGTCTGTAGCACAAACTCCCACCCCCACCCTGGCTTGTTACAACAAAAAGGTCTCCAGACATTGCTAGATGTTCTCTGGGGGAGAAAAATAGCTGCTAGGTGAGAACCACAGGGCTCGACAAAGATTAAAGCAGTTGTCTCAAAGAAGCAGGTCTTAGTAGTAAATAAAATGTGCCAGTGGGAATAAATTCCCCTTCCCCGCTCCGTTCCCCCTGTTCTGAAGTAGCTCAGTGTTAATAGATCTGTGAGGTCGAGGCCTCGAGGCCTGGGCTTGGGATGTAAGAGTAGGCAGGGGAAGTGGCTTCTGAGGCCTGAATTCCTGCCTGGAGCGAGGCCTGCAGTGATTCTCTGAGGACTGACTCTGACTTTTGGGAATAACTGGCTTTGCCAGGACCCAGAGCCATCAAATCAGAGTCCAAGAGGGGTCAGTGCTGTTGCCTTTACTGCCACCCCAAAGGGGGATGCCCCAACTGCGAGATAAACTTGCTTGGAGCCAAGGGTGGGAAAAGAGGGATGACTAATGGTTGGTGCCACATCCTACTTTTCCATGGGACCTATTCTATGAGCCTCGTTTCCTTCTGTCAGCATCTGGTTTTAAGTACTCAGGCTCAATTGATCTGCCCACATGAGCGGACTGAGGAGAACTGAAGTGAAGCCCTGCCCTCTGGTTTTCCCAGAGGGGTGTGGGTAGATGTGCGGGGGTGTCCCCCAGAACAGTTCTTCCAAGACCCCTTGAGGGGGGCAGTGGGGAGGCGGGGAGCCCAAGTTTTTATTAGCCTGTTGGAACTTCTCTCAGTTTTAGCCATCCCATAAAATATTCCTTCTCCTCAGAAGCGATTGAGAAGGGGAATGGTGAGGAGGTAGAGATAGGAGTTCTCTGCGGTCTCTCTTAGGAGGGAGATTCGCAAAAGCTCTTCCCTTGGATGAACTTTCATGTCCCTGCATCTTCATACTTCTCTTGCAATGCCCCAGCTATCTTTCAAGAACCAGCTCAAGTGGGGCACCTGAGTGGCTCAGTGGGTTAAAGCCTCTGCCTTCAGCTCAGGTCATGATCCCAGGGTCCTGGGATCGAGCCCCACATCGGGCTCTCTGCTCAGCGGGGAGCCTGCTTCCCTCTCTCTCTGCCTGCCTCGCTGCCTACTTGTGATCTCTCTCTGTCAAATACATAAATAAAATCTTTTAAAAAAAGAACCAGCTCAAGTGTCTCCTCTTTGCAAAGCTTTTCCTGCCCCTCTGAGGCTGTTGGTGAAACTAAAGACCCCTGGGGCAAGTATTATACTGTGTCTCATCTGTATATTTTGTATCCCTTCCTATCTCATAAATGCAACAAGAATTCAATCAAGACCTGAGTCTATTTTATTTATATGGAGAAATTCTGCAGCAGTCTCTGTGCTAGGGGAGAACAGAGGAGACAGGACACAATACACAGTTCAGATCAATGAGAAGAACGAGTGAATGGAAGCTGGTACCAAGGCTAGTGTCGGGTTTGAGAGTGATACTTATAACCCCTCCACCATGTTCAGACTAATGGAGATGTGTTTACATAGGCCAGTTGAGGCAGTAGGATGGAGGGCCAAATCCATTTTATTGCCAGTTGCTCATATTAGAACATAGCTCAAAAACCTTCCCCTCCCGGGGCGCCTGGGTGGCTCAGTGGGTTAAGCTGCTGCCTTCGGCTCAGGTCATGATCCCAGGGTCCTGGGATCGAGTCCCACATCAGGCTCTCTGCTCAGCGGGGAGCCTGCTTCCCTCTCTCTCTGCCTGCCTCTCCATCTACTTGTGATTTCTCTCTGTCAAATAAATAAATAAATAAAATCTTTAAAAAACAAAACAAAACAACAAAAAAACCTTCCCCTCCCATCTCTGGACCGTGGGAAGAACCTCCGAAGGGAGACTCCGGGTCAGCAGAACAGACCTACCTACCCAGTTCTTGGGCTAGCCATGAGAGTGGGATCAGAGAGGTGGATCTCCAGACCTGGCTCCAGAAATCTGACTTGAGATTATGTGTTCACCACATAAAGGAGAGAAGTAGTAGGGTCTGAAAAGGGAGGGGAGCTCGGGTTTTATTGCCTGTTGAAGCTCCTCTCAGTTTCAACCATCCCATAAAATATTGCTTTTCCTCAGAGGAAGAGCAAGCAATTGAGAAGGGGGATAGTGAGGGGGTAGAGTTAGGAGTTCCCTGTGATCTCTCTTACAGGGGAGATTCGGGAAGACTTTACCATCTTGACCTAATCACCTCCCAAAGACCTCACTTCCAGATACTAGCACACTGGGGATTAGGTTTCAGCTTATGAATGGGCAGGCACATTCTCTCTGTAGCAGCAGGTCTGAAGGCCCCCACACCCAAACAGCGGAATCAGAATCTCTGGGAGGTGGGGCCTAGATTTGGAAATTAAAAACAACAACAACAACAAAACAAAACAAAAAGCCTTAGGTGGTTTAATGTCAAGTAGGTATTGAATCTCTGTTTTATAGAAGTGTAAGCCTTGGAAACAGGGGGAATTCTCTGTTAGTGGTTCTCAAACTTGTCTGCATGTTGGAATCAGCTGTGGAAACTTCAAACTCATGATCCCTGTGTCTCACCTCCAAAGACTATGTTTACTTGTTCTGGGATGTGGTCTGGTTGTTGGAATTTTTAAAATATCCCGAGATGATTCCAATGTGCAGACAAGTTTGGGAACCACCGGACTAGATTATTCCCTGATGGTAGATGCTAGCCAATTGGCTTAAGACTAACCATCTGCTGAAGCTCGGCCACGAAGAACTTCCTTTTGCTCTGTTAACAAGCAACCGTTATCCTGACCACCATGTTTGGTTCAATTCTGCAAAGCAGAGATGGAGGGAAGGCACTTTGGTCGGACTAAACAATAGCAAAGGTAACTGCTCCTCTGTTCCACAGGTGACAGTTCAAGCTTAGAGGGACACACACTGGTGCTGGCCTCTTCTGCTTTACCCTCCCACCTTCCTTCCTGCTCTGAAAGCCTCTTGTGTACAAAAGTTAGCTCCAGTAGCTCCTCTCGGCTAGCTGCGACTCCAATTTAGAACCCCACTCAAATAAATTCACTTAGTGGCTCAGGCATGGAAAAGTCTAGAGGTGTTAACTTCAGGCATGGCTGAATTCAAGGACTCAGCTGGTCCAGTCAGTTCCAACTGGAATATGTCTTTCTCAGCTCACGGCTCTGCTTTCCAACTGTGTTGGCTTCCTTTTCTCCAAAGAGTGGAGAAGATGACCATTCATCAGTCTGGCTGCTCCCTTCCTGGTCAGGCAATCCCAGAAAAAAGAGGGCTCTTTTCTCAGTGTTCCAGCGTAGGTCTCAGGCCGATGTTAATTTCCTCTGTGCGCCTGGTCTGAGCCACCTGCCAATCATTGTGGCCAAGGGAATGAAATGTGCTGATCAGCCAGAGTCGCCTGCTCATCCTGGAGCCAGAGTGGGGGTGGGAAGGCTTCTCAAAGGATTATCACAGTGCTATTCCCAGAGGAGGAGGAATGGAAGGATGCTGGACAGGTGTAGCAACAGATGGTCACTCTATTTGCTCCCGGGTTAGTGGAGGAATGAGGTGTACGGAAATCACAACAATGGAAGACAGAATCTGACAAATGTGGAGGAGGTGTTTGTGTATTCCTGATGGCAGGGGACTCAGAACAGATGAGACAGGCTTTTGCTAGCTGGGGCCATTGAGGAAGAAGGCCATGAACTGGTACAAGGAGGCCGGAAGCCCAGAGAATGGTCAAGACAAGCACACATGACTAGTACATTGTGTGTGAAAGGTGAGGCCAGTGAGGACTTGGAGGCCAGGTGGTGGAAGACCTTGAGCTTGCCCTCCATCCCAATGGCAGTGGAGAGCCTTCGAAGGTAAAGGTAAAGCTGGAGAGAGACAGTAGGAGGTTAGAACACGTGGGGCCTTGTAGACCACCTCAAACATTTAGGGTTTGATCTTGAGAGCACTGAAGCCAGGGAACAGTATGACCAGAGCTGGGCTTGAGAGACACCAGAGCTGGGCTTGAGAGACAGCACTCTGCCTGCCTTTTAGAGCAGGGCCTAGATGGAAAGAGGCAGGAGACAGGGAGGCTGAGGAAGAGCTCTTAATGATAACCAATACTTACTCTGGCCCAGGCACTGTTTTTGTTTTTAAGATTTATTTATTTATTTCAGAGGGGTGGGGAAGGGACAGAAAGAGAGAATCTCAAGCAGACTCCCTGCTGCCGGCAAAGCCCAACGTAGGGCTTGATCCCATGTGCCTGAGATCATGATCTGAGCCAAAATCAGGGGTTGGATGTTCAACTCACTGAGCTACCCAGGTGAGCCCGAGGCACTGTTCTAATCACTTCACAAGTGTTAGGACATGTCAATAGGCCTGGAAATAGGAGTGATAGAAGAGAGGAGTGATAGGGTGATAGGAGATTCGAATGATGTTTTGGGGGCAGAATACACTGGACTTTGACTGCTGCCATACGGGGATTGAGGTAGAAAGAGAAAGCCAGGATTCCTCTAAGATTTTTAACCTGAGTGATTGGAAGGATAGAGGAGCCCCTATAAGAAACAGAGAAATAAGTACTAGTAAAAGTCCACAGACAGGGTGCCTGGTGGCTTAGTTGGTTAAGAGTCTGCCTTTAGATCCAGTCACAATCCCGGGGGCCTTCTGGTTGAATCCCGTGTCCAGCTCCCTGCTCAGCGGGGAGCCTGCTTCTCCCTCCCCCTGCTCATGCTCTCTTCTCTCTCTCTCTCTCAAATAAATCTTTTTTTTAAGATTTAAAAAAAAATTATTTATTTGACAGATAGAGATCACAAGCAGGCAGAGAGGCAGGCGGTGGAGGTGGGGAGGAAGCAGGCTCTCCGCTAAGCAGAGAGCAAGACCCTGGGATCATGACCTGAGCCAAAGGCAGAGAGGCTTTAACCCACTGAGCCAGGTGCCCCTCAAATAAATCTTTTTAAATTTTTATTAATTTATTTGTTTTTAAAGATTTTATTTATTTATTTGACAGAGATCACAAGTAGGCAGAGAGGCAGGCAGAAAGAAAGAGAGGGGGAAGCAGGCTCCCCCCCCCCCCACACCCAGCAGAAAGCCCGACGTGGAACTCGATCCCAGGACCCTGAGATCATGACCCGAGCCAAAAGCAGAAGCTTTAACCCACTGAGCCACCCAGGCACCCCAAATAATTCTTTTTTCTTTTCTTTTAAAGATTTTATTTGTTTATTTGACAGACAGAGATCACAAATAGGCAGAGAGGCTGGCAGAGAGAGAGGAGGAAGCAGGCCTCCGGCTGAGCAGAGAGCCCGATGAGGGGCTCGATTCCAGGACCCTGGGATCATGACCTGAGCTGAAGGCAGAGGCTTTAACCCACTGAGCCACCCAGGCGCCCCAAATCTTTTTTCAAATAAAGATTTTATCTATTTATTTGTCAGAGAGAGAGAGCACAAGCAGGGCAAGCCTCAGGCAGAGGGAGAAGCAGATTTCCTGCTGAGTCCAATGAGGGTCTCAAGCCCAGGACCCTGGGATCCTGACCTGAAAGCAGACGCTTAACCAACTGAACCACTAGGGGTCCCTAAATAAAATCTTAAAAAAAGAAAAAGAAAAGAAAAAGGAAAAGTCCATAGACATATGCTGCTGCCAGTTCTTTGCCTAGACTGCTGCTGGGCTCTAGGAAGACAAAGAACAAGCTCATGGTTGCCTTCCAGGAGATGGTTCTCTGCAGGAGACCAGGCATGTAATGGATTCCAATATCTTGTCACGAGTGTGGGCAGCCTTGTACAAGCAGAGTGGGTGAGAGTCAATAATAGTGCTTCCATCCACACAGCTGCTCAAGCTGGAACCTAAGGCTGGACTCCCCCCCCCCCCCGCCCCCTCATCCAGTCAGTCATCAAGATCATTAGATTTGCTCTCCTAAATCTCTTTTGAGCATCTTCTGCATCGGCTTGCTTTTTCTTCATCCCCACTGAAAACCCATTAGATCAAGATATCGTGCCTTCTCATCGGAACTGCAGTATAACTTCCTAATTGGTCGCTCTACTCCATTCTGGTTTGCCCTAATCCATTCTCACACTGTGCCAGAATAATCCTTTACAAAAGGAAATCTGAATTCCTCCCCTGCTTATAAATCTTTCAATGGCTTCCCATGGCTCTCAGAGTAAAATCCAATAACTTCAACCTGGACTATCAGACCCAGCAGATCTGGTTGGTTAGGACCTCACCAGGCTCACTGTGTTTTAGGAACTAAAGAGTCAATGGCAGGCCCAACATTATTTAGGATGTGCCAAGTTCCTTCAGGCCACAAGGCTTTCCCATGTGTTGTTCCTTCTGCCTGGAGTACATTTCCCTAGTTCTTGGCCTGGTTGACAAGGAATTTATGCGTCACTTCCTCAGTGAAGCCTCCTAGGTCAGAATCTTCAGATTCCATGTCAAGAGTGAACAAATTTTTTCTATAAAGGACAGATAGTAAATATTTTAGGTTTTGCAGATCACAAAACGTCACGGCTACTCAATTCTTTTTTTTTTTTTTTAACGATTAGTTTATTTATTTACTTAATTTATTTGGGAGAGAGAGCCCGAGCTAGTGCATGAGTGTGTGGGGGGGGGAAGAGACCGAGGGACAAGTAGACCACCTGCTGAGCAGGGAGCCCAATGAGGGGCTCCATCCCAGAACCCCAATATCAAAGCCTAAGCAGAAGTCAGATGCTCACCAACTGAGCTACCCCTGTGCCCCACTTATTTATTTTAGAGAGAGAGAGAGAGAGCGAGAACACGCAGAGGCATAGCCACACACATGCGCGCGTGAGCCAGGGGAAGGGCAGAGGCAAAGGCAGAGAAGCACACTCCCTGGTGAGCCCTATCTCACAACCTTCAGATTGTGACCTGAGCAAAAACCACCAGTTGGGGGGTGGTGGTCCCTGGGTGGCTCAGTCCATTGAGCATCTGCCTTCCGCTCAGGTCACCATCCCAGGGTCCTGGGATCAAGCCCTGTGTTGGGCTCTCTGCTCAGCAGGAGCCTGCTTCTTCCTCTCCTCCCTGCTTGTGCTCTCTCTTGCTATCTCTGTCACTATCTGTCTCTCTCTCCCAAATAAGTAAATAAAAATAAAATCTCAAAAAAAAAGAAAGAAAGAAAGAAAAGAAGAAACCACGAGTGGTACTCCTAACTGACTGAGCCACCCAGGCACCCATCCCACAGCTACATAATTCTGTGTCATAGCAGCCCTAGAATGCTAAACTTTGAATTTCATATATAATTTTCACATTTCACAAAATAGTAGTCTTCTTTTGATTTTTTCCCAACCATTTAAAAAATATAAAAGCAGTTCCTAGCTTCTGGCCATACAAAGCCAAGGAGGGCTAGGACTGGCTTGTAGGTTATAGTTTGTCAATTTCTGTTATCATAGCATCATAGCATGTAACACATACTATCCTGTGTTGCAGTTACCACACTGGTAACTAATCATATATGTAATAGGGTTATTATTTTTTGTAATAGACTTAAAAAGATTTTTAAAAAGATTTTATTTATTTATTTGACAGAGAGAGACACAGCGAGAGAAGGAACACAAGCAGGGGGAGTGGGAGAGGAAGAAGCAGGCTTCCCACTGAGCAGGGAGCTCCACGCAGTGCTCAGTCCCAGGACCCTGGGATCATGACCTGAGTGGAAGGCAGACGCTTAACGACTGAGCCACCCAGGTGCCCCGTCAGCAATAGATTTCTTAATGTGTCTCTCCAGTGAGAAGTAAGCTCTGTGAAGGCATACACCACATTTGTTTTGCTTATCATTTTCCTCCTGAGGTTCTAGCATAAGGCCTGGCCCTTAGTAAGTGCTCAGTAAATCAATGTAGTGATAAGATTTTCTTGAGAGGAACTCAAAGCTTAGTAAAGAATGCAGACATATAAGCAATTAACTACAGAAGTAGGCAATGTTGTATTGGAGGTAAAAAGAGTTTCAGATTTCTGCAGGATTAGTTTGAGATACCAGTGGAAAATCAGGGGATGGCAAATTCTAACCATCTGGAACGATCTGAGTTGATGTCAGGATGTTATTAAGGGAGTAAAATACACAGAAGAGATGGAGAAACTACCTGAGTATGCCAGATCACTCAAGGAGCGAGGTCATTCAAGGAGAGAGGTCACTCGAGAGAGACTGAATGAGAGAGAGGGAGGAGGGTGCAACTAGGAGGAAGGTTTTGGGGCAGGCCAAGGGTGGAGGTGGGAAAGAGGTAAGAAGAGATCCATCATAGAGTATTTCAGAAACCAGGAGGAATGACTATATATTTTTGTATCCCTGTAGTTTACTCCTGTGTTCCAAGTATTTTGCACTGGGCATGGCATATAGCACTCAGAAAATCTGTGAAATGAAAATCAAGTTGAGAGGCAACTGGGGGAATCAGTGGGTTAAGTGTCTCACTCTGGATCACAGCTCAGCTCAGGGTCATGAATTTAAGGCCCATGTTGTGGAGCCTATTTTAAAAAAAAAAAAAAAAAAAGGTGAATCAGAACCTTTCAAGAAGCACATGCTGCTGAGGTCCGTAAGGGTGAGGGCTGATGTGACAGGGTCTGAGACTCGAGTTGAGACTTTTCTGGCAGAAGAGCTGATTTCTTCATTTCCTGACAAGTATTATTTCATACTCACTTTTTTCACTTTGCCCTGGGGATGCAGAAATCCACCAAAACCAATCTCTGTTCGCAAAGAGCTGGCAGTCTGGTGGGGAAGACAAACATATTTATAGAATAAGGTGCAAAGATACTGTGGGAGTGGATATGGGGGCAGCTAGTAAACTTGGAAGGCTTCATAGGAAACATTCGAGCTCTGTTGGAAGCTGGAGGTTCATTAGTGCATTAATTCCCGCGGAAAGCAGCTTGTGCAAAACCCTGATAAATGCAGTGGTTCTCGTACTTGCAGATGCGTAAGAATCACTGGAGAAGTGTTCATAATGCAGATTCCAAGCCTGTACTTCCTAGGAAACTTCTGGCTTAATAGGTGAGTGGCATCCATTTTAACAAGCTCCACAGGACTAATAGAAAATCTTTTTTTTCTGTGCTCCTATGGTCCTGGGCGGGGGAAGCGGGGAGGTGGTGGGAGATGAGGCCGGTCAGAGCTTGACCCATCCGGCTTCTGGGTCTCCGAAAGAGGACACGCTATCACAATAAAAACAACTCCATTTTGAGTTGCGCTTTCTTGTAATTCGCTTTTATGTGATTTACTTTGTCGGACTCTCTCAGTAACTCCATGGGATAGAAAATTACCAGAGTCATACCATAGGGGAGGAAACTGAGACTCACAGAGGGGAGACGTTTTGCTCAAGGTCACAAAACGAAAGGTGGCAGGGCAGACACTGAAAGCCAGGGGCTCGGAGTCTCAGCTCAGAGACCTTGCGACAACAGAAGAAGGCCGCCAGTGGGTGGGGCTCAGGCCCTCCCTCCAGGCTGGTTCCAAAATGGTGGGGGTAGTGGCGTCAGCAACGCCCCCGCCCCTTCCGTCCACCTCCCTCCTTCTTCCCCAGGCCACCCAGGCGGGGGGAGGGGATGGAACGGAGGAACCCACGTGACTGCCGACAACCTGGCGCGTGACGCAAAGCGGCGGGCCCAACGCTCGCCTTGCCTTGTGGAAAACGTAGTTCAGTCGACCATCAAGTGGGCAAGGAGAGACAGGCCTAGCACTACATTTCCCAGGAGTCAGCGGGCGACGCCGCCGCTGCCGCCGTCGGAGAGCGGGGACGCGGGGCGCGCTGTCGGGCGGGGGCGAGGTTCGGGCCGGTTGTGCCGTTGCGAGGTGCAGCTGCGATCGCCGCGGTGGGCCCAGGTGAGTGAGGGCCTCTAATGGGGATTAGGGCAGTTCCACCGGCTCTAGTTGTTTTGTCTTTTATGTTTCCTCCGCGGCGGCTGGGTCAGGGTCCCCGGCAGGTCCGGCACGGAGCCGCTCCCCCGCGCCTACCCCCAGGCCTTCTCTGAGCGGGCCCCGCTCTCTCCGGCTCCTCCCCCTCCCCGCCCTTCAGGGCTTCCCCTCGCTCCGGCCTAGCTTCCGACGCCCTGGGCCGCCTTTTCTCCTGAGCAGCTCCTACCCTTTTTTCCCCCTTCCTGCATGCTTCGAGGAAGAGGCCTCCACCTTTCCCATTTCTCTTTTTAGTCGTAGGAACACCATTATTTGGATTTCTCCCTTTCCCGGAACTCTTTTGAGTGCTAACTCCCCCTCCCCCCGCCCCGTTCTCCATTGGCCTGGTCCTGCCCTCGTAGGGCGCATGTGGCTGGCACTCAGGAAATGTTAGTCCGTCTTTTCTGCCTTGCGGCCAGAGGAGGCATAGTCCAAATTTATCTGCTCCGGGAACATTTGTGCGCCCACTTTTATTTCAGTCTCTTGGGTTGGAGGTGAGGCCGACTTGCATTCCAGTGGTGATCGGCGTGTGTTCTGGCTGTAGGGGGCAATTTCTTTATGTTGTTTTTTTGTTTTGTTTTTTGCTCCCCTTAGCACCTCAGCAACTTTTATCAGCTCCTCTTATTGTCTTTCAAAATCTTAAGGGTGGAGCATGGCGGCAGAAGCTGGGGAGTAGCGCTGGTGCCGAGAAGTTCGGAGCCATCAGTGGTCGTAGGGTGTAGGGGAGGTTGTTAATTGCATTGAAGGAGAAACCTCAGAATGTGGTAGAGCCTGGCGGCCGAGAGCCAATGAAGCTTCAGGTGGCAACATAAGAGATTCATCCTGGAGCCAGCCTGCCTAGGTTCAAATTTTGGCCCTGTTAGCTTTTGATTTTAGGTCCAGGGCCGTCGCTTCCAGGTGCCTCAGTTTCCTTATCTGTAAAATAGCGGTAAGTAACAGTGGCTACTTTATAGACTGATTGTGAAGATTAAATGAGATTAAGTTGAATACCGCTTAGCTCATTTCCTGACAAGTATTAAACGACATCGTTATTACCTTCATTACCATTATAGGATTTTTGGATGGTGGGCCCAGGGTGGAAAGGCAGGTGTCAACACTAGCGTTTTCCTTTCCTTTCTGATGGTCCTCCCTTTTTTTTTTGTTTGTGGAAATATTGTGTTCGGTTTTCTGAAGAGCTTGATGTGTGTATCATTAAGTAGAAGCCTGTTGGCAACGGTTCCTGCCTTGAGCAACTTGTGGAGCAACTCGGGCTTAGTTTGCTCTTTGCTGGGAATTCCATTTTGTGAACTAGGGCACACATTTTAGCAGTATCAAAAAACAAGCTTACTCTGCATCCATTTAGGTTTGATTGTATCTTGTAAAAAGTGAATTGAAGTTTTCAGAAGAAGAAGTCGTTTATCTATAAAACTTTTCTGTTGAATACAGGCTTTTATCACTTTGTTCTTTTAACTCTTTTGGCATCAGTGACGGGTCTTCGGTTTTGGAGACTGACATTTTTAGTCTGCAGATGTACCCATTCTAGTGGTGGTGGTGATAGTAATAATCCTAGTGACGGCAGGTCACATACAGGCACTTGAATTTGGTTTAGCCAGTGAAACTGCAGGTTACAAAAAGAGTGTCCTGTTTCGTCCTGAGAAATTGGAAGGAGGAAGCTTGGAACACTGCTGAGATTAACGCCAAGGTGGGGAGAGATGAGGCTGACCGAGAGAGCAGACCTACAACAATTAGCTGTTTATTTAGAATGGATAGTCTCAACCACTGAGATTGTTGAGACGCTAGCCTGTTTGTCTTGGGCACAATGACATCCTGAATTGAAGGCAATGTGGTTAATGCTGTTCTCTCAAATAATTAGATTTTGATGGATTGCTTCCCACAGTTACTCTGTAAACATGTAAGATTGAGTCGTTCAGTATTTGGCTGATTGATTCAACACATAGTCCTTGAGAACATACTATCTACTGGCTCCTGTGCCAGGCTCTGGGAGTACAGGGGGGGGTGTGAGACAGAAGGGGTTTTGCTGTTGGAGAGGTTCCAATAGAGTGGGGTAAGATAAAACTGGTAAGCAAATGACAGATTGAGAAAAGTGATGTGGGGATAGCAAGCAGGGACTCTAGTAGACACTAACAAGGGAGATCTAAGGGTGGTTAGAGAAATTCTTTCGGGCACAAGTGAGGATACAGTTTTGTAGGAGAGAGCATTCCATATGGAGGGAACAGCAAGCATCAAAACTTGAAGATGGGGAGAGTTCAGTGCTTTCAGCCTGAAAAGAGGCCCAAAGTAGCTGACACAGTGAGAAGAGTGGTTACAGAACAGACAGACAGGTAAGGTTGTTTGGGGGAGCAGTCAAAGTCTTCTGATTGATATTTTAAAATCACTTTTGCAGAGGTATGGAAGATGGGGGGGGATATAATTTAAGAGGCTGCTGTACTGGTTTAGGCCAGACATGGTAGTTGCCTAAAGTAGAAGGATGGAATGGAGATGTATTGGTGGGAAGAAGTGGGGGGTTTGGAGATAACATAGATTTAATATTCTTCAGAGCAGGCCATTCTTAATCTTTGGTCCATGGACTGTAGGGGCCCATGAGTCGTAAAAATTTTTGTGAGGGAGTGCATTTTCTCAAAGGTTTGATACCTTCCATCTTATTCATTAGTCTCAAAATTTAAGAACACTGCTTTAGAGCCTGTAATGCAGGTTTATAACCCATAAAAAAGTAGTTGCCCACAGCTTCTCAGCAGAGTTGAGTCTGGGGTATCCTTCTAAAAGATTGCTTTTCTTTGTCCTTTTCTCTTTCTTTCATAACCTCTACACCCCACATAGGTCTCAAAACTCGCAACCCCCAAATCAACAGTTGCCCTGAGAACTGAGCCTGCCAGGCACCCTTTCTTAGTCTTTGATGGGAACTTTTTTTTTTTTTTTTAAGATCTTATTTGACAGAGAGAGATCACAAGTAGGCAGAGAGGCAGGCAGAAAGAGAGAGAGAGAGAGAGAGAGAGAGGAGGAAGCAAGCTCCCTGCTGAGCAGAGAGCCCGATGCGGGACTCGATCCCAGGACCCTGAGATCATGACCTGAGCCGAAGGCAGCGGCTTAACCCACTGAGCCACCCATGCGCCCTGGGAACTTTTTTTTTTTTTAATCGAGGTTAAATGCTGTGCCATTGATCATTTTTTAGTTTCCTTTTGTCTGCAAGTTACGGGCTAATGCACGTGCTGAGGAAGCTCAACATTTGTGAACTCAGTTTCATGAAAATACATTTCCTAATATTTTCTTCTACTGGAAGAAAGTTCCTACAAATGGAGCACTTTAGTGTATGAAGAGCAAGATCATTTTCTTTTTGCTTTCTTTTAGCAGTTAGGGATTTCAGATGTAGATTTCTATTTTTGGGTATATTTTTACACGACAGTGTGTTATTGGAAGCATAGGGTGTACATTGTACCCCAGAGTTAGAAATGTACCACTGAAAGAACCCTGTATTTTTCTTTTTACGGCAGAGGTTGAAAACTGAAGGCTTATGGACTAAACCCAGTCTCTAGGTGTGTTTTGATTGGCTCACTCACATAGTCTTGTAAATTTGAATTTGTTGTCAACATCAAAAAACGAGGTTTTATGTAAAAATTTGAATTCAGGCTGCCTTTGAAAAATCAGTTATGGCAGCCTTGGACCTTCATAGCAGCCATCTTTGTAGTTGGGCATGTCCTCTCCAGTTTGTCAGAGACCTCCCTGCAGCCTGATATTTATTTATCCCTGACATGCAGTGAAGTGTCACTTGATACTATTTTACATCTTATATTACTTGTCTATCTGTAGGCGCCTGAGTTTGGTCTCCCTGTTCTAGATATATGATACAGGTCTCTAATACTGCTGCTTAAGTCTTTTTTATTTTTCTCTTAATGTTAATATTGCTGTTAAAAATTGTTTTATGTCTTGTTGCCTTATTTTTTGCAGGCCAATGAGAGAGATAAGTCCAAAACATTGAATTACTTTGTTTCCAAACTCTGGAAACCCAAGGGCTTTTAGAAAGCCTGAAGGCATTGATCTGACCCCAAACCATGCCTTTTAGCTGGCATGGGTGTCCTCATTTTTGTTCTGCCTGATTTGGTTTTTATTTATTTTTATTTTAAAAAAGATTTTATTTATTTATTTGACGGAAAGATCACAAGCAGGCAGAGAGGCAGGCAGAGTGAGGAGGAAGCAGGCTCCCTGCTGAGCAGAGAGCCCGATGCGGGGTGCGATGCGGGGTGCGATGCGGGGTGCGATGCGGGGTGCGGGGCAGGCTCGATCCCAGGACCATGAGATCATGACCTGAGCTGAAGGCAGAGGATCTAACCCACTGCGCCACCCAGGCGCCCCTGATTTGTTTTTTAGCATCTGGAATGTGGTAACTGCATAGCTGGGCTTGTTTCAGAACATAGAAGGCCAAGCAAAGAGAAGTTGCTGAATGTCTAATTAGAAGACTTTTGGCACTTGTCTTTAGGCATGAGGACCAAGGTGTGTTTAATATGCTTATATGAAGTCCATTGCTTTGCTTTCACTAATGCTGTAGCTTGTTTTTTGAGGGGTAATAACAGTTTTTTTTTTTTTTTTTTTGGAGATCTTATGTATTTATTTGAGAGAAAGAGAGCAAGAGAGAGCACAGCGGGGAGGAGTAGGAGAAGCAGACACCTGCTGAATAGGGAGCCTGATGAGGGGCCCCATCCCAGGACCCTGGGATCAGGACCTGAGTGGAAGGCAGATACTGAACAGACTGAACCACCCAGGCACCCCAGTAACTTCAATTTTTTCCTTCTATTTTGATAATAAGGGCATTATAAATAAAGAATTGATAGAGGACATCAAAAGAGACTGCGTTCTAAAGTTAATCAGATTTCTTCGCTACAGGGCTCCATTACATCCAGGCTTCCCCAATGTGTCTAAAAGATGTGTCCCTACAGTCTTGATTAATAGCTTTGGCTAGCAGACTGTGGGCTATTAGAAAAACACGTTAAAAATGGAGAAGATTGAGGAAGTTGGTCAGATGCCAGAGGGGGGTTGCCCACTAGAAAAAATTGGGTGAATTTTTGAAGATAAATTCTTGTTTCACGGGCGCCTGGGTGGCTCAGTGGGTTAAGCCGCTGCCTTCGGCTCAGGTCATGATAGCGGGGTCCTGGGATGGAGCCCCGCATTGGGCTCTCTTCTCAGCAGGGAGCCTGCTTCCCCCTCCCTCTCTGCCTTCTGCTCTGCCTACTTGTGATGTGTCTCTGTCGAGTAAATGAATAAAATCTTTAAAAAAAAAAAGAATAAATTCTTGTTTCAGATAAAATGAAGTGGTACTTTGTGTAGTCTTAAATTTTTTTTTTTTAAGATTCTATTTAATTGAGATCATGAGTGGGGGGAAGGGTGGAGGGAGAGGGAGAGGCAGACTCCCTGCTGAGCAGGAAGCCCAGCATGGGGCTCAGTCCCAGGGACCTGAGCCAAAGGCAGATGCCCAGCTGACTGAGTCACCTAGGCGCCTGTTGAACGAGGCCTTTCTTGACCACTCTATAGGGTATTCCTTTCATCACCTCGCCACCCCCCAGCATATTATTACTGTGGGACATTATTTTATTTTTAAGATTTTATTTATTTATTAGGGCGAGAGTGTGCGCATGTGCTCCCAGAGGGAGGAGGAAAAGAAGGGGGACAAGCAGACTCTGCTGAGTGCAGTCTGACAGGGGGCTCAACCTCACACGTGACCCTGAGATCATGACCTGAGCTGAAATAAGAGTCAAAGGCTCAACTGACTGAGCCACCCAGGGGACCCCTGTGGGATGTTACTTTAATCCACTATGTCTTCACCTCTGTAGAGAGTAAAGCAGAGATTTGTTTGATTCACTGCTGAGTTTCCACAGCTAGGATGTTCTCTGTCACCTAGAAGGGGCTTATTAAATACTGAAAGAAGGGTCAGTTATATGGGAAGACATGCTGAATAAGGTTGGCAGTCTCTGGAAGTTCTCCCACTGTTACATCCTGATTTACTCAGATTCTGTTAAGCTACCAGTTGAAAATGATTTCGTATGGTGGTAGGTGAGGAGATTGCAAAAGAGCAGGAAGGTACTTTCTGGAATAATAGAAATATTCCATATATATATATATATATTTTAAAGCCCAACCTGGGGCTTGAACTCAACGACCCTGGGATCAAGACCTGAGCTGAGATCAAGAGTCAAGACGCTTAACTGACTGAGCCACCCAGGTGCCCCTGAAATACTCCATATTTTGGTTGGGGTAGTGTTTCACAGTATATTTTGTCAAAACTGACCAAACTGTCCTAGCAATGTGTACATCTTTTGTAAGTGAATTACTAAATCGATTTATAAAAATTGGTTTTCAAAACCCATTCTCTAAAGGCTGTTCAGTAAAACTGAAGTGACTGTCTAAGTAGTTTGTGATGGTGATTGGTTTTTCTTGAATTTTTACTAAGTTTAACCAAATATGGATTGGACAGGAGATTTTAAAATACCATTTGGAGTGAAGAGGGTGCGTAAGGAGCTATTGAGGGAAGAGACTTGAGCTGGCAGAACTCTGAGCAGCCCTCCCATTTCAGTCAGAGCAGTTCTGCATTGATAGTTTTTTACTTAGGGGTTCTGCTTAACATTTCATTTTTATTTATTTAAAGGTTTATTTCTTTTCTTTCTTTTTTTTTTTTAAGATTTTATTTATTTATTTGACAGAGATCACAAGTAGGCAGAGAGGCAGGCAGAGAGAGACGAGAGAGGAGGAAGCAGGCTCCCTGCTGAGCAGAGGGCCCGAGGCGGGGCTAGATCCCAGAACCCTGGGATCATGACCTGAGCCGAAAGCAGAGGCTTTAACCCACTGAGCCACTAAAGGTATATTTCTTTAAAGAAATTCACGTATTTTTTTTTTTTTAAGATTTTTAAAAAAATTATTTATTTATTTGACAGAGAGGGATCACAAGTAGGCAGAGAGGCAGGCAGAGAGAGAGGGGGGAAGCAGGCTCCCTGCCAAGCAGAGAGCCCGGTATGGGGCTCGATCCCAGGACCCTGAGATCATGACCTGAGCTGAAGGCAGAGGCTTAACCCACTGAGCCACCCAGGTGCCCCTCATGTATTTTATTTTTTAAGATTTTATTTATTTGTCAGAGACAGAGTGCACACGTGCTTGCACAAGCAGGGGGAGTGGGAGGCAGAGGAAGAAGTAGGCTCCTTGCCAAGCAAGGAACATGATATAGGACTCATCCCAGGACCCTGGGATCATGACCTGAATTGAAGGCAGATGCTTAACTGCCTGAGCCACCTAGGTGTCCAGTTTTGTTTGTCTGTTTTTAAGATTTTATTAATTAGAGACATGGAGGGCACAGAGGGGGAATGAGAGGGAGAAGCAGACTCCCCAGAGAGCAGAGAGCCTGATGGGGGGGCCTGTCCCAGGACCCTTGAGATCATGACCTGAGCCTCCCAGGTGCCCTCTCCCCTATCATTTTATTTTAAGTAGGCTACATATGCATCGTGGGGCTTGAACTCCAGACCCTAAGATTAACAGTTGCTTGCTCTGCTGAGCTAGCCGGGCCCCCTGAAATTTATTTTTAAAGTAATCTCTAGGGGCTCCTTGGTAGCTCATTTGGTTAAGCAACTGCATTCGGCTCAGGTCATGATCCCAGGGTTCTGGAATCAAGCCCTGCATCAGACTCTGTGCTCAACGGGGAGTCTGCTTCTCCCTCTGCCTCTGCCTGCTGCTCCCTCCGCTTGTGTTCTCTGTGTCTGTCAATTGAAAATAAAAATTTTCTGGGGCGCCTGGGTGTCTCAGTGGGCTAAGCCTCTGCCTTGGCTCTGGTCAGGATCTCAGAGTTCAGGGATTGAGCCCTGCATTGGGTTCTCTGCTCAGTGTTCCCCCCACCGCCCCCGCCTGCCTCTCTAAGATTTTTATTTATTTATTTATTTGGGAGAAAGGACAGAAGGAGAGGAAGAGAGTCTCATGCAGACTCTGCACTGAGCATGGAGCCCAGTGTGGGGGTCGATCTCATAACCCTGAGATCACAACCTGAGCTGAAACCCAATGGTCAGATGCCTAACTGAGCCAACCAGGTACCCCCAAAATAAAATCTTTTTAAAAAAAGAGGTAATCTGGGGCACCTGGGTGGCTCAGTGGGTTAGGCCGTTGCCTTCGGCTCAGGTCATGATCTCAGGGTCCTGGGATCGAGTCCCACATTGGGCTCTCTGCTCAGCAGGGAGCCTGCTTCCTCCTCTCTCTCTGCCTGCCTCTCTGCCTACTTGTGATCTCTCTCTGTCAAATAAATAAATAAAATCTTTAAAAAAAAAAAAGAGGTAATCTCTACACCAAACTAACGAATGCAAGATCAAGAGTTAGATGCTCTACTGACTGAGCCAGCCAGGCACCCTAACATTTCTTTTTTTTTTTTTTTTTAAGACTTTATTTATTTATTTGTAAGAGAGAGAACAAGCAGGGGGAGCAGCAGGCAGAGGGAGAAGCAAGCTCCCAGGTGAGCAAGGAACCGGATGCATGACTTGATCCCAGAACTCTGGGATCATGACCTGAGCTGAAGGCAGATGCCCAACCGACTGAGCCATCCAAACGTCCTGAATATCTTTTCTTGTAGAGAAGGAAGCTTAATTTTTTAAGATTTATCTATTTGAAAGGAAGAGAGCGCCTGCACACACAGGGATAGAGGGAGAGAGAATCTTCAGCAGACTCCCTGCTGAGCATGGAACCTGAGGTGGGACTTGAT
This sequence comes from Mustela nivalis, assembly GCF_964662115.1. Classification (NCBI taxonomy): domain Eukaryota; kingdom Metazoa; phylum Chordata; class Mammalia; order Carnivora; family Mustelidae; genus Mustela; species Mustela nivalis. Next base: position 26,477,746 of record NC_139029.1, read on the forward strand.
CTCATGAGCCTAGCTAGTTAGCATCATGACCTGACTTGAAATCAAGAGTCAGAGACTTAACCACCTGAGCCACCCGGGCACCCCTGCAGTTTTTTTAATGGAAAAATTTTTGATACGGTTCATCCAGAGTGCCAGCTTCCTGATAAAACCTGATAACCACTCTCATCATTAGTGAGTCGTGTATTTGCATACATAAACCATGAATGTAAGTGAAAGGTAACACTTGAGTTTCAAAGTTGTCAACTGAATTATTGCTGTGGTTATTTGGAAATTAAGATTTTATGTGATAGTCAAAAGTATACATAAACTGTAACAATATGTTACTGCAGCTAGAATTTTGACCTTGCCCTTCTCAGCTCATCTTATTCTGGTAACTAATCTGAGATCTGCCAACAAGAAACAGGTTACTTTCTGAGGAGAGCATCTTAGGTTTCGTGTTGGGTATTAATTTTCACAGCAAAACTATAGGGATACAGGCTTTGTCTTCTAGGTTATTCATCCTTCCTTTATTCCTTTTGGTGAATAAGAACCTATCGTTGTTGAAATATATAAATCCTGGATACCCTTTTTTTTTCCCCTCTAAAAATTTATTTATTTATTTATTTGACAGAGGATAAGCAAGAGGAGCAGCAGGCAGAGGGAGAAGAAGCAGGCTCCCCAGTGAGCAGGGAGCCCAATGCAGGACTCAGGCCCAGGGCCCTGGGATCCTGACCTGAGTTGAAGGCAGATGCTTAACCAACTGAGCTACCCAGGCGCCCTGGTATACATATTGTCTCCTATCATAAAGCAGTATGTGTGCAAAACTTAGCTTTTCCTGTAGTAACTCTTGAGTAATCTAGTATCCTGTTGAAAATACTACCTTTTCCTGTTGAAAACTTACTCTTTTAGGTGTTTGGGTGGTTCAGTTGGTTAAGTATCCCATTCTTTTTTTTTTTAAGATTTTATTTATTTATTGGACAGACAGAGATCACAAGTAGGCAGAGAGGCAGGCAGAGAGAGAGAGGGGGAAGCAGGCTCCTGCTGAGCAAAGAGCCTGATGCGGGGCTCGATCCCAGGACCCTGAGATCATGACCTGGGCCGAAAGCAGAGGTTTAACCCACTGAGCCACCCAGGAGCCCCAGGTGTCCCACTCTTAATTTGGCTCAGGTAATGATCTCATGATGATGGGATCCAGCCCTGCATTGGGCTCCCCATGCATTTAGTGTGGAACCTACTTGGGGTTCTCTCTGTCTCCGTCTCCCCTCCCCCACTCCCACTCATGTGCTCTCTCTCATGCTCATTCTCTCGCGCGCTCTCTCTGTCTCAGAAACAAACACAAACATACTTTTTCTTGGGGTGCCTGGCTGGTTAGTCCGTAGAGCATGCAGCTCCTAATCTTGGGAGTTGTGAGTTTGAACCCCATGTCAGGTGTGGAGATTACTTAAAATAAATAAAATAAATAAATAAAATCTTTTAAAAAACTGCACAACCTTTTTTTGACTACATTTCTTGTTATGTTATATAGTATTTAGTTTTTTTTTTTTTTAAAGATTATTTATTTATTTATTTGACACAGAGAGAGATCACAAGTAGGCAGAGAGGCAGGCAGAGAGAGAGAGGAGGAAGCAGGCTCCCTGCTGAGCAGAGAGCCCGATGCGGGACTCGATCCCAGGACCCTGAGATCATGACCTGAGCCGAAGGCAGTGGCTTTACCCACTGAGCCACCCAGGCGCCCCAGTATTTAGTGTTTTTTTTTTCCTCTCATTGAGCAGTCAGCACCTGAACTGGATTTAATACAGAATAAGCCAAAATCCTAGGGATTTAGCCTGATCTCTGCTTTCCACTGTATAGATATTTGTGCATCAACTTAGTTTTTTGAAGATGATTCTGGAAACAGAATTAACTTTAAGGATTTGATTTTCTTTGTTGCTTGATGTTTATGTAAGTACATTGCTGAGGGAAAGAGCCTTTCCCTTCCAACTTCTTGGATTTTTTTTTTTCTCTCCAGACTGCAACCTTTTAGAATATAATGTGCTTTGTGGTTTACATATATCAGTTCATTTAGCTCACAATAGATTATAAGATTAGTGTAGCTACTTTTTAGAGACGGGCAAATCGGTAAAGGTTATGCTCAAGCCTGCACAAAACTGGAGTCAGGACTCTCATCCGCGTTAGTCTTGTGTTTGCAAGGCCCTTGCTCCTTACCACTCTGCCAGTGTTCAGCAGATAACATGGGCTTATCCTTCGATGTGGAGTTGTTTCTTTGATTTGACCCTAAGAACGTTGCTTTATGAATTCTATTTCACTCTTTAAAAGTGTTTGCAAAAATCTAAATGTGTTTGACCAAGAAGTTTGTGAGGCACGCGGGAATGCTAGTACTCTTCTGTTGTCACTATCCTAGAGGATCTCTTTTCTCTGGAGGCTGAGAAAGGGAATCTAAAGGGAGCACCACCACAGCGTTCAGCATTGTATAAACCTTTTTTTCATGCTTGAAAAAACATGGAATATGAAGACATCAAAAAATACAAAGAATAGTACAAGTGTTAGTGATATATTTAAGAGATCGATTTTATAAATTTATGAACTAAAACTCCACTTCTACAGTTCAGTCTTCTAGGATTGTCTCCTGTTCTCTCAACCATGTTTTTGTTTTTAGTGTTTAACATACTTCTGGTGTGGTGCCTGGGTGGCTCAGATGTCTGGCTCAGATGCCTTTGGCTCACGTCAAGGTCCTGGGGTCCTGGGATGGAACCCTGTATGGGGCTCCCTGCTTGCTCAGTGGGGGACCTCCTTCTCCCTCTCCTCCTGCTCCCCCTGCTGTGCAAGATCTCTCACTCTCTCTGTTAAATGGATAAATTAAAAAAAAAAAAAACCGTTTGTAAAGGGACACGCAAATAAAATAACAAGGCACGGGTTTTTCTAGACTTCTCTTAAATATATATGCCTTCTGAGGCACCTGGGTGGTTCAGTGGGTTAAGCCTCTGCCTTCGGCTCAGGTCATGATCTCAGTCCTGGGATCAAGCCCCACCTTGGGCTCTCTGCCCCCCCCCCCCCCCCCGCTGGTTGCTCTACCTACTTGTGATCTCGCTCTCTGTCAAATAAATAAATAAAATCTTAAAAAAAAAATACATGCTTTCTTGTACAAAATGTGGTATCATTCTTTTGTGGTTTTAAGCTTCATATGTTTAGTATTGATTTATTTTGGTAACTTTCTGCACAGGCTTGTGTGTAGGATTCATTTATGGTATATGTGTTTTTCATTTTCATTGCTGTACAGTATTTTTTTTTTTTATGATTTTATTTATTTGACAGACAGAGATCACAAGCAGGCAGAGAGGCAGGCAGAGAGAGAGAGGGGGAAGCAGGCTCCCCACTGTGCAGAGAGCCCGATGCGGGGCTCAATCCCAGAACCCTGGGATCATGACCTGAGCCTAAGGCAGAGGCTTTAACCCACTGAGCCACCCAGGCGCCCCTGCTGTACAGTATTCACTGTATGAACATAACACTTAATCTATTTTTCTGTTGCTCGGTGCCACCAAAAAAATTTTTTTCTTTTAAGATTTTATTTATTTAAGAGTGGGAGAGAGAGCATGAGAGTGGGGAGGGTTAGAGGGAGAAGCAGATTCGTCTCTGAGCACGGAGCCCACTGTGGGACTCAATCAGAGGGGATTGCAACCTTAGCTGAAGGCAGAAGCTTAAGCTACTGAGCCACCCAGATGCCCCACTTTTTTTTTTAAGATTTATTTGAGAGAGTACATGTACACGCTGTATGGGGTAGGGGCAGAGGGAGAGAATCTTTTAAGCAGACTCCCCGGTGAGTGTGGAGCCCCAGGTGAGGTTCGATCTCACGACCCATGAGATCATGACCTGAGCAGAAACCAAGAATTGAATGCCAAGAATTAATGTATTGTAATGTAATGCCAACTGAGCCACCCACTCTCAGAAATATTCTTGGTTTTATTTTCTGCTGACTTGTGAGAGTTTCTCTAGGGTTTTTGCCTAAAACTGTAATTGCTGGGTCATAGGATGTGTATTTGTCGCTCTTCTTTCGTTCTCTCTTCTTCCTTTCTCTCTTTTCTCCTCCCTCCCTCCTTCCCTCCCTTCCTTCCTTTCTTCCAGTTTCTTTTCTGTTTCTTAAGTAGGTTCTACTCCCAGTGTGGGGCTTGATCCAGAGTCTCATGCTGACTCAGCCAGCCAGGTGCCCCAGGATATGCATATCTTTATTAGGACACTAGCGCAGTATTTTCCTGAGAGATTATACCAGTTTATAGTCTCTCACAGACATTTCTGTCACTTAATGACATGATACTGTTAGATTTTACAGTTTTTGTCATTTTCTTCAAAAATTTTTAAATTTTAAAATTTAAAAAAATTTTTAAAATTTTAAAATTTTATTTATTTATTCATGAGAGACAGAGGGGCAGAGGCAGAGGGAGAAGTAGGCTCCCTGTGTGAGGTGTGGGACATGATCCCAGGACCCTGGGACCACGACCTGGGCCAAAGGCAGATGCTTAACCAACTGAGCAACACAGGCGCTCACAAGTTTTTTCATTCTTAGGAGTATGAAATATTTTATTGTAGTTTTAGATGGCATTTCTCTGATGGTGAAGATTAATCTTTTCTCTTTTAAATTTTAATTTTTTAATTTATTTTAAAGAGTTTATTTATTTATTTGCTGGGGGCTGGGGGAGAGGGAGCACAAGCAGGGAGAGCGCCTGTCAGAGAAGCAGGCTCCCTGTGGGTCTCAATCCCAGGGACCTGGGATCATGACCTGAGCCATAGGCAGATGCTTAACTGACTGAACCACCCAGGCACCCCTCATTTTGATTTTCTAAAACATATAGGTATTTATCAATCTCTACTTTTATGGTTTGTAACCAGAATATTTTGTTTGTAGTCCTTTTTCATAAGTTCATATAGATTCCTATATTTTCTTCTGTTTTATAAAAATGTTTTTTTAGAGAGTGTGAGTGTGACAGGGGGCAGAGGGAGAAGGAGGAAGCAGACTCCCTGAAGAGCAGAGCCCTAAGCGGCTTGATTTTATGACCCTAAGACCAAGACCTGAGGCAGAATCAAGAGTCAGATGCTTAACTGACTGAGCCACCCAGGCACCCCGCTGTATTTTCTTTTAAAAGTTCCAGAGCTTCAGCATCGGGCTCTTCTCTGATCAGCGTGTGTGTAGTGGCCTTTATAATCCTTTGCCAGGGCTTAAATCTTCTAAACTTTATGCATGAGAAATTGGAAAAATATTAATGTATCTAAAACCCAATTTCCAAGAAATAAAAAGCAGGATTGCTAAATCAGGGATGACATGAGTCATAAAACTCCATGTAAAAGAATCAGTTTAATAGGGGTACCTGGGTGGCTCAGTTGGTTAAGTGTCCAACTTGATTTTGGCTCAGGTCATGATGTCAGGGTTGTGAAATCAAGCTCTGCCTCACACGTAGGGCTCGCCACTCAGTTGAGAATTTCCTTGAGATTCTCCCTCTTAGGCCCCTCCCTTGCGTGCTGTCTCTCCAATAAAGTTTTTTTTTTTAAAAAATCACCTTGACAAGGCGCCTGGGTGGCTCAGTGGGTTAAAGCCTCTGCCTTCGGCTCAGGTCATGGTCCCAGGGTCCTGGGATGGAGTCCCGCATCGGGCTCTCTGCTCTGTGGGGAGCCTGCTTCCTCTTCTCTCTCTCTGTCTCTCTGCCTGCCTCTCTGCAAACTTGTGATCCCTGTCTCAAATAAATAAATAAAATCTTTAAAAAAGAAAATCAGCTTGACAGATGATACAGTTCTCTTAGTGACTATACCATTGTTGTAGTAATCTGTTTTCCTAGTTAAACTTAAGAATATAGGACTGATTCTGGTGAGCTGTTATATTACCTATAAATGCGATGGAATGAGATGCATTTTGTGAGGAACGTTCTGCTTAGGGGAATGGCTCAGTGCTCTTGGGAATTGGTATTTTGTGGGAAGAGGAGGCTTGAGCTTCCCTAAATTGTGTTTACAAATTGCTGTTGGTTTAATATTGGCTACAAATTTATTTTCTAGAATTAGAACCAGAGAATATGGACATTTTGGGATAGATTTCCAAAATTGTTGATGGGATTCTTTCTGATAGTTTAGTTGAAAATAAGTTAGTTTGGTGGTATTCTAAGAAGTAGTTATTGACTTTCATGTCAAACCTAGTAACTACTCCTGATTTGTAATTTAAAAAAGGAAAAAAAAAATCTCCGAAGGTGATTGTTTTAATGGATTTTCCAGCATATGATCATATCTTCTTGTTTTTGATATTCTGTCATGAAGCTTGGTCTCTTTTCTGAAAATGAAAGCAGATGTGATTCATCTAAAAGTTGGTTGTGTTGGTCTAATGTCCTGGTGTAAATGGGCTGTTAATTAAATTCTGTTTTGGATGAAAATTTTTTTTTTTTTTTAAAGATTTTATTTATTTATTTGAAAGACGGAGATCACAAGTAGGCAGAGAGGCAGGCAGAGAGAGTGAGAGAGGGAAGCAGGCTTCCTGCGGAGCAGGGAGCCCGATGCGGGGCTCGATCCCAGGACCCTGAGATCATGACCCGAGCCAAAGGCAGCAGCCCAAACCACTGAGCCACCCAGGCGCCCCGGATGAAATTTTTTTAATAAAGCTAAGCAGTTGCGGAAGATAGACTCTGAATGTACCATCTTCTTTTCCACCTCTAAAATTAATAGTTTTTTGTTTACTGAAATTTTCTTTCAAATAGACCTTTAGTGAATTAGGTTTATTCTTATTCAGCATCCCCTATGGCTTCCAGTAGAGCACATTTTAGGATGGTTTAGGCATGTTTAAGACTGATTTCATCAGGCATATTAAAGAACTTTTTTCCTTAGATGGCAAGTAATGGAAGAAAGGTGAGGAATCAGAGCCATCTGGATGAAGTGCCTTAAGGTTCTTTAACAGGTAAACGATTAGCATGATGACATGAAAGAATTGGGACACGGATGGCCAAGGGCCTTAAGGCTCTAGTTTTAGGTCACCTTTTGGGTAAAACCCTTCTTTTTCTGTGCTTAGTTTCCCTTCTGTAAACCTATGGTAGTGCTAGATACGATCTCTAGGAATGCTTCCAGTTCTTGCTGCTCTGTGACTCTTACTTCCAGTACTGTTTGTCCAAAATGGATACTCTTCTGGATAGTGTTTTTGCCTGTAAGTTAGAGTGGATTGTGGGTTCTTTTTTTTTTTCTTTAAAGATTTATTTATTTATTTATTTGACAGGCAGAGAGAGAGGAGGAAGCAGGCTCCCTGCTGAGCACAGAACCCCATGCGGGGCTCGATCCCAGGACCCTGGGGACCATGACCTGAACCAAAGGCAGCGGCTTTAACCCACTGAGCCACCCAGGTTCCCCGGATTGTGGGTTCTCAGTCGCAGGGCTCTCTGCTCTTCCACAAAGTCTGCTGTTGACTGCCTTGAGGCTTACACACCCTGTACGGGGTCTCGTGGTAGCAAATTTTGTCTTTATTCTAGCACTTCAAGTCACAGTTATTTTTTCAAATAACTTACTGAGATTTAGAAATAGATCCATAAATATGTAAGTGTGGGCCATCTGGAAATTGTATTAATAACCAGGTTCTCAGCGTAATGATAAGAGAATAATGAGATAAACCCCTGTGTTGTATTGTAAGGACTTGGAAGGATACAGAGTTTCTGATTCATCTTTGTGCTTTCTATGGTGCCCAGGGAAGGAAATTAAGAATGATTTATTTATTTGTTTATTTATTTAAAATGTTATTTTTAAGTAGTCTCTACACATTGTGAAGCTTGAACTCATAACCCTGAGATCAAGAGTTGCACCAACTAAGCCAGCCAGGTGGCCCAAGAATTATTTATTACTATTATTTGAATGCTTGCTATATTACTAGGAACTGTACTAAAATTTAGATTTTTCCTCATTTAAATATTATAGCAGCTTATGAGGTAGTGTTACTCCTCTAATTTATAGATCAGGAAACTGAGGCTTAAAAGGAGATGTTTTAAACTAATTTTTACATGACTCCAGGGTCTATAATATTTCTTGCTTCGGTATGCTGCCTAACAAAGACGTCATTCATAGTGTGCTCAGTGAGTGTTAACTGGGTGAAATACTTGTGAAATGTTTAAAAAAAAAAGTTTAAGTTCATTGTTTTTGATCTTTATGATAGTATTTTTAGAAGAGACGGATTAGCCACTCCTGATAGGCCAACTGAAAGTGTTAATAATAGGACATCCTCAAGGCAAGGTAACATGTGCTTGGGGGTTATGTTCCAAAATTTAAAAGTTAAATAAGGGAAGGGGACTGGAAGTTGGGTATAAGGAGGGTAGAGATTAGGAAGAGGACCACTTTTCATTGTCACTCTTGTACCATTTGACATTTTTACTGTGTATGTGCTCAGAAGAAAACTAGGTATGCAGAATTAAACACTTTGCTCAGGCAAATAAAAGCTTGGGTAGTATTTCAAGTTCCATGATTCTATGCATGTTTTTCCCTTTTATAAAACTATACATGTGCAACAACATGGATGAACATTGAAGACATGCTAGGTGATAGAGACTCTATGTAAAAGACAAATCTTGTATTCCCCTTACATGAGATACCTAGAGCAGTTAAATTCATAGAGTAGAATGGTGGTTGTGGGTGGGGAGTTAATGTTTTATGGGTACACAGTTTTAGTATGGGAAGATGAAAAAGTTCTGGATGTGGATGGATGGTGGTGATGATGGTATAACGGTGTAACAGAACAGAACTGTACACGAAAAAATGGTTAAAAGAGTCCGTTTTGTTTATTTTTCTGTAGTAAATATATAGCCAATACTCATTTGTTTGGTTTGTCACTCATTTGTTTGGTTTGTTTGTCACTCAGCAGACATGTACCTAGACACTGGGGATACAAAAAGGAATTTGGTACTTGTCCTGGAAAAGCCATTTAATCTAGTAACATTACACTAACATGACACTACTAGTGATTTTCAAGGAGATAGAGGTTTAAGTTTTTAGGAAATCGTAGCTTGTAAAAGTTTTGCAATATGATAAAAAGATGAATTCTGGGAAAGCAACTGTTAGGATTTCCTGGCAGTCTTAACTGCTGGTTGATCCAGAGGATTCTGATGTGAATGTTATTTTGCCCCAGGGTACTTGAGCATAGCCTGAAAGCATGATTTTTAAAAACTACCAATCTGGGTGGAAACTCTCAGGTGCACGGATGGCATATTGATCCTTCTCTGTCTCTTGTGAATTGAGAACCTGGGCACAGACTAGTGGTGTCATTTAAGCGGCAGACTCATCATCCTGGAATCAAGTTTAGGCTTGGGTTTATTGCCAGAGTGTAGGGCTTCTTTAAAAGGTTCTGAAGCTATACGAGTGTCTACCTCATATTCTGAGTCTACCATAGAGACAAATTATGCATTCTCAGGAGAAAGATAGTCATTGTTTAATGACAGTGTGATTACCCATACTAGCTGGTGGAAGTCTTGTTTTTTAACTCTGATTTTTGACATTGGCCTGTACCAGTAAGTATCGTGTGAGGTACTTCACATACATATAACTCATTCAATTGTTTTTTTTTTTAAGTTTTTTTTTTTTTTTTTAATTTATTTGTCAGTGATAGAGGGAGAGAGAGCGAGCAAGCACAGGCAGACAGAGAGGCAGGCAGAGGCAGAGGGAAAAGCAGGCTCCCTGCCGAGCAAGGAGCTGGATGTGGGACTCCATCCCAGGACGTTGGGATCATGACCTGAGCCGAAGGCAGCCGCTTAACCAACTGAGCCACCCAGGCGTCCCTAACTCATTCAATTTTAATAACAGCTTCTAGGTAGTGGGAATCAGTTCTACAGATGAGGAGACAGATAGTGGGATTTAATAAAGTAACTTAACCACATGTTTCAGAACTACTAGTTGGTGGTGCTGGGAATCAAAGGTAGTCCACCTTTAGAGCATATGTGGTTTTGTATTATATATTGTGCCAGTGCTTTGGAACTTGCTTTTGGGATGATTGATTACTAATTTTATTTGTCTAACTATCATTTGTTGGGTATAAGGATTAAAAAGTGACAGTTTCTACCACTTGAGACCCCCACAGTTTTGAGAATTACTGCACTAAATGCCTTTGTTAAGCAAATAGCGTAGAACCAGAGTTTGCAGACTTTTTCTCTCTAGAGAGAAAGAAAACAAATATTTAAATTTTTATCTTTTTTTTTTTAAAGATTTATTTATTTATTTATTTGACAGACAGAGATCACAGTAGGCAGAGAGGCAGGCAGAGAGAGAGGAGGAAGCAGGCTCCCTGCTGAGCAGAGAGCCCGATGTGGGACTCAATCCCAGGACCCTGAGATCATGACCTGAGCCGAAGGCAGCGGCTTAACCCACTGAGCCACCCAGGCGCCCATAAATTTTTATCTTTTTAAATAATCTCTACACCCAATGTGGGGCTTGAACTCACTGCTCTGAGAGTCACATGGTCTACTGACTGAGGCAGCCACGCTCCCCAAGAAAACAAGTATTTTATTGACAGAATTCAAAATGTAATAGTCGAATACAATTTTTGTAAGGCAGGTGTGTTACAGGAGTAGAATTCACTTTGGGAGATAACATTTCACATGGGGTTCAAAGTTAGCTTTATCAAAATGGATGGCAGATGTTTATCTATTAATGCTGAAATCTTTAGTGAGGTTGCAGGTATGTCATCTTTGAAAATGTCTTTATACAGACAGGTATTGCCAAATAATCCCATGAGCATATAATTCTTTTTGAGCATATGGTTTATTTGAGCACATTCACCTCTTGGAAGGCATTTATAGAATTCTGTTAGATTCATTTCTTGATATTTGCCTTTTTTGGGTACCATTACACTGCAGAGTAATCCTTTCCAATGGAAGATTAGATGGAAGTTTTGTGGGGTTTTTTTCTTTCTTTCTTTCTTTTTTTTTTTTTTTTTTAAGATTTTAAGTAATCTCTACACCCAAAGCGGGACTCAAACTCAAAACTTCAAGATCAAGAGCCACACACTCACCTGACTGAGCCAACCAGGAACTCCTAGATGAAAGCTTTTCACTTGCAATCTAGATGATTTTGAAAGATGGGTATTTACTTTGCACTTTCATGAAGATTGGAAATAATGCTGGAACTGTAGTTTGAATGAAAAAGATAGGTCTTTCAAGTTTTTTTTTTTTTTTTTTCAAGATTTTATTTATTTATTTGACAGAGATCACAAGTAGACGGAGAGGCAGGCGGGGGGCGGGGGAAGCAGGCTCTCTGCTGAGCAGAGAGCCCAATGCAGGGCTTGGGGCTCGATCCCAGGACCCTGAGATCATGACCTGAGCGAAGGCAGAGACTTAACCCACTGAGCCACCCAGGCGCCCCGGTCTTTCGAGGTTTTGTGTGAACAGAGATATCATTGTGTTAACTTTGATAGTACAGGAGGAGTGAATAAGGTAACTTTACATTACCTGAGGTTCAAACAGTGTTTACTGTTCAAGTTAATTTGCTGTTATAATGTATTTCCCATAAAAATGCTATTTTTTTGCCTTATAATTTTTTACTTAATTCATTAAGAAACATTATCAAGTCTGCAACAAAAGCTATTTCCAAAGCCTTTCAGTATTCATTAATAATGTTTAAGGGTGGTTCTTCAGAAAATTTTAGGTTAAAAAAAATCCCATCGATAAAATTTTGCTGCGAAGCCATTGAACTGCTGTTTGGTAATGCAAATCAGGATCCACCTTCTATTTCTGACAAAAAAATCACAGAACTGACGATGGTTCATTCAGTCTATAAAAGTGAATTGACAGTGAATGCAGGTGACTTTTGACAGTACTGGCTCAGCCTGTGATTAGAAGTTTTGTGGAGTACCTGCTGATGAATGTACAGGGAATAACCTTGTGCTTGAAACACCTTAACATTTTCACAAGTCCTGTACATTTGTCCAGTTAAGTCTTTTCTTCTTTACATATTTTTTTACCACCATCATTGGTGCCACGTCTTAGCAGATTCAAGTTCAGGTTGTATTAGTGTTCTCTCAGGCATCTTTGAAGATTCTCACCTGTAGTTGTTCTGTGTAGACTGTTCAGAAAGGCTAGTTCTTGGGTCATTTCAAACCCAGCATTGATTTCTGCAGTTAAACAGCTATGCAGTGTCTATAATATCTTTGAACCAAGAGGCAAGGAAGACCACGGAAAATCATTCTTCTCCCCTTTTAACAGATGTTCGGTTGTTGAGCAGTTTTAGATTTACAGAATATCTGAGAAGATAGTACAGAATGTTCACATGTATACCTCATGCCCATTTCCCCTGTTAACAAATTAGTATGGTATGTTGTTCGTAGCTAATGAGCCATTGTTGATGCATTGTTAACAAAGTCCTTACTTTATGCACATTTTCTTAATTTTTACCTGATAACCCCTTTTCTGTTCCAGGAGCCTATCTAGGATATTCTGGTATATCCTTTTGTAGTTATGTCTCCTTAGACTCCTCTTGGCTGTGACACCTTTTAAGACTTTTATTTTGGGTGACTTTGACAGTTTTGAGCAGTGTAGGTTAGACAGTTTGTAGAATGTCCCTCAGTTGGAATTTTTCTCATGGCTAGACTGGTGTTACGGATTTTAGTGATAAAGACCACAGAAGTAAGGTATCATTTCCATCACATCATACCAAGGAATATGTGTTACCAACATGATTTATTGTTGATGTTAACTTTGATCACCTGGCTAGGTTTCTCTGCTGTAAATTATTTCCTCCCTTCCATACTTTACTTTTTGAAAGGAAATCACTAGGCTCATTCCATTCCACTTATGGAATGGAGAGCTGTGTTCCACCTTCTGGAGGGTGGAATATATACATAAATTACTTGGGATTCTTTGGCATGGACATTTGGTCTCTTCTCATCCATTTATACAGTTATATCAGTATAGTCTCAGGGATATTTTATACTTTGAATTATCCATTACTTCATTTTGTTCAGTTTTTTTTTTTTTTTTTAAAGTTTGGCTCTTGAACACTCTTAGTTGGATAGGAGTGTTCTTTTGACATAATCCCTTCATTGTGGTGGCTTTTGTATGTTTGTTTGTTTGTTGCACTTTCTTCCTTTCTGGCATTACAAGATACTCCAGGCTTATCCAGTGTCTTGCTGGCGTCAGCCCTTGAGTTAGTCATTTCTCCAAGGAGCTTTGGTTTTTTTTATTGGAGAATATTATTAGAAATCGAGGTGTAGGTGCTAGATGTGCTTATTGGTACTGGAATGTTACTGCTTATAGGTCTCCTCATGTGACAAAGCAAGGAAATACATGTGTGTGTACATATAGGAGCTATGTGTATAACAACATTTTATATATATGTAGAAATACTTGTAAATATTTCTGACGTATCTGTGTGTGTCCATTCGTATAAGTGAAACAGGAGCTTATACTGGTATCTCCACTTCTAATCCAGTACCACCTGGGTCATTCTAGCCTGTCTGTCTGTCTTTGTGGCCTCCTACTCCCAACAGTGAGAAGTTTGCTTCTCACCATCTGCCATCCATTTATTTACTAATTCCATACTTATTAATTCCAGTATACATATATAATGTTTTCACAATTGTTAACCCATACCCCCATGGGAAACAACTTTAACGTCTAGAATATAGTGATTATGTACAGTTCCTTTTGCTGTTTTCCTTGTTCCACTCTTTTCATAGTTACTTAGGTCAGCTCCTTTCCCCTCCACCTGCCTTTTAAAATTTTTTTTTATTTTTTTAAAAAGATTTTATTTATTTATTTGACAGACAGAGATCACAAGCAGGCAGAGAGGCAGGCAGAGAGAGAGGAGGAAGCAGGCTCCCTGCTGAGCAGAGAGCCCGATGCGGGGCTCGATCCCAGAACTCTGGGATCGTGACCCGAACCGAAGGCAGAGGCTTTAACCCATTGAGCCATCCAGGCGCCCCTGCCTTTTTTTTTTTTTTTAAGATCTATTTATTTGAGGGACGCCTGGGTGGCTCAGTTGGTTAAGCAGCTGCCTTCGGCTCAGGTCATGATCCCAGGGTCCTGGGATCGAGTCCCACATCGGGCTCCTTGCTTGGCAGGAGCCTGCTTCTCCCTCTGCCTCTGTCTGCCTCTCTGTCTGCCTGTCCTCGCTCACTCTCTCTCCATCTCTGACAAATAAATAAAAAAAAATCTTTAAAAAAAAAAAATTAAAAAAAAAATCTATTTATTTGAGAGAGAGCACCAGTGCATAAGAGGGAGGGGCAAAAGGAGAAGGAGGGAGAATCTCAAGCAGACTCCCTGCAGGGCTCAGATTCCTGATGCTGAAACCAAGAGACTGATGCATGTGCTTACCCGACTATGCCATTCAGGCTTCCCTGCTTTATTTTTTAATTGACTGCTGCTTTTGCTCCCATTCACATCAGCTTTTCCAGTCAAAAGGCTAAGAGGCTTGAACAGAATGATTTTCTCTGGACACATTACTTGGCTGCTGCAAACATGATTTAATCAACTCACTGTAAATAAATGGCTTTCCCTGTTAAGCTAACAAATGAACCACTCAGAAAGTTACTTTGGTTGTAGCTTCATTTTTACTTTTTTGTTTTTGTGAAGATCTTCTGTTGCACTGAGATACTCTGTTTTACATTTTCTCATTTTCTAACGGAATGCTGTTAGATATGAATATTGTGATGAGTGCTTAGTTTGGTGATGTCGACACACATCATATTCTTGGCAAAGTTACGGTGTTTTTTTTTTCTTCTTCTTTTTTTTTAATTTTATTTTTAAGTAATCCCCACACTCAACATGGGTCTTGAACTCACAACCCAGAGATGAAGAACCACATGTTCCACTGACTGAGCCAGCCAGGTGCTCCTTCTTCCCATTTTTTTTTTTTTTTTTTAAGATTCTATTTATTTATTTGACTCAGAGAGATAGAGATCGCAAGTAGGCAGAGAGGCAGGCAGAGAGAGAGGGAGAAGCAGGCTCCCTACCAAGCAGAGAGCCTGACGCGGGGCTTGATCCCAGGACCCTGAGACCATGACCTGAGCCGAAGGCAGAGGCTTTAACCCACTGAACCATCCAGGTACTCCTGGTGTTTTTTCATAACAGAATTTTGCCATATAAATCATTAACAAAATAATCCACACTCTACACTGCCCCTTAAATGGGTAATGTTCAAAGTCCCCTTTTGTCTTGTCTTAACATATGGAGGTATACTGGTAATTTAAAACTAGTAATAAAATGGCAGAATGCATGATACTTGAATTACTGAACTGTACCCTCATCCCCGCAGTCTTTGGCAGCACAAGGTGGTGAGACCTTGTAGACTCGTTTGCAGCTACTCCACTCTGCTGTTGTGTGAAAGCAGCTAGCTGTAAACCAAGGAACATGGCTGTATTCTAGTAAAAGTATTCATAGATGTTGAAGTTTGAATTTCATAGAATTCTCACACATCCTGAAATACTCTTGATTTTTTTCAACCGTTTAAAAATGTAGAAACAATTCTTAGCTCATGGGTGGTTAGGGAGAAAAAAAAAAAAAGGAAAAAATAGGCTGGGCTTGAATTGGCCTTTGTGCATCATTTGATGAGCCCTTGATGTAGAAGGCCCTATATTCGCCACCCATATGGGAAGTATCTTTTTCTCCAAAACCACTTGTATTTTCACCAGACTTGGATTCTGTTTTGGTTCCTGCTGATGCCATGGAAGGGGCTTAGAACAAACTCCGCATGGTTTTCTGTGGTAAAACACTAAAAGTTTATTTGCCCAGCTGTCATAATCTCCTCAATCCATAGTATTCCACCCCCCCCCCCCCCGGACAGGAAGTAGCTAAGGTTAAATTTTGTTCTTTTTACTTTATTTTTTTTAAGGTTTTATTTATTTATTAGAGACAGATCACAAGTAGGCAGAGAGGCAGGCAGAGAGAGAGAGAAGGAAGCAGGCTCCCTGCTGAGCAGAGAGCCTGATGTGGGGCTCCATCCCAGGACTCTGAGATCATGACCAGAGCTGAAGGCAGAGGCTTAACCCACTGAGTCAGCCAGGCACCCTCAAATTTTGTTCTTTTTTAAAGATGCTGTTCAAGAGAGAAAAGAGAGAGTATGTATGCTGGAAGAGGAGCAGAGGGAGAGGGGCAATCAGAATTCGTGCTGAGTGGAACCTGAGGTGGACTTGATCTCAGGACCCTAAGATCATGACCTGAGCCCAAACAAAGAGTGGGATACTTAATGGACTGTGTCACCCAGGCACTCCTAAATTTTGTACTGTGGCTATTTTGGTTTAATTAATTAGAAGATACTGCTCTTTTGTTCACTTTTATTGGTATCTTGCTATTAATGCTAGAGGAAATTAGTCTTACACAAGCAAGTTATGCTTGGTGGTTTTAGAGGACTAGCTTTAAACTTAGGTTCATAGGAGCAGGCAGGGTCATCCTTGTGTTTTCTTCATGTTCTTTATCTCAGTAACTAAGATTATTGGGTCCCTGAGGTAAGATGAGGAAAAAAATAATTCAAGTCTTTAACTTTAGGGTACAAATATAGTCCTAGAATATTAATATTTAACCCTCTGTTTGGATTTAGGAACTATGTTGTTACTTAAGGTCTGGTAGTGTTTGGAATGTATTGGTAGTATTTGGTCTGTAGTGTTTGGAGTATTCTGAGGTGCCTTCTGGTCTAAGCCACTCCTGTCCTTCACCTGAATTATTAGAGGCAATATCTATTAATTTCTTCTGACCTTGTCCCATTGAAACCTGTTCTGTACTCAGCAGCCAAAATGATCCTTTTAAAACATAATTCTGGTCATATTACTCTTCTACTGAAAACTCTCCATTGGCTGCCCACATTACCCAGAAGAAAACCAAAGTCCTAAAATGGCTTGCAGGACCTGTATGTTCACCCATATCTCTGTACCCCCAACTTTCCCCTAGAATATAAGCTCTGGGAATGAAGAGATACTTAAATTGTCGACCCACCATTGCCTAGAATAGTGTCTGGCAATGTGGTAGATACTTGATAAATTTTTTATTGAATAAGTGGACAATTAGGGAAATTGTGTAAAAGGGGAAAAGGTCTATTGTTGGCAGTGCCATGGTGTCCTTGTTAATAATCTGGCATTTGACCAAGGAAAAAGTAGCCTGTGAATGTCCAGATGACACAGGCAGGACAAGCTGGGGAGGGTGCATAAAGACGGTGGCAGGGATGACTCAAGGCTTTAGGTGTCTCCTTACTGTCATGGAGTAAATAAGGGCTAGATTCTCAGATTGGCTTCTTCACCCATTGCAACAGTGGAAGATTGAAGATTTGTTGGGGTGATAAAATTCTTGCTGATGTCCAAGAGGAGGTTAATTAATAGGAAAGAAATACGGTGGGGTAGTAAAACAGAAGGGGGTGTGTGTGTGTGTGTGTGTGTGTGTTTGCTAGCTATCTGGTTAGAATCTTAAGGATGGGTGTATTAATAGAATAGCCCATTTTCTTTAATTCAGTGCATTGTAAAGTAAGCGGTTCTCAGTCCAGGAACAGTCACTTTGACTTCCCTCCAGCTGATTGCTGTGAGCCCCTCTTCCTCTGCAGTTAGAAACAAGGAAAAGCTTTGGCTGATGTAACCTAGGATATATTCTAAGAATAAGCATCATGAATATATGGGAAAGTATTTTGCAGGAAAGTTTTTGAAAGTGCTGTGTTACTGTGAACTCCTTAAATGTAAACACTGTCGTTAATTTGGTGAAAGGGCTGACCGAATACTAATGTTATCTGAATAAAGTAGTCTTAGCCTGTTAGTTTTAAGAGTAAATTTTTATTATTTTTATTATTGTTAATTACCTGATTACCTTTGGTATAGGTCAAGATTTTATTGCTTGGGTTTTCAGTTTACTCAGCAAACACATATCAGTGTTAGGTATATATAGATTGTAGTCCTTTGAGGGAAACCGATATTAATGGATGTAATGAGATGAGTGTAAGGCGAGACATGTCCAGGATAACACGTAAAAGCAGTACAGAACTCAGCCTATGTGCATCAGGGACAGACAGCTTGCTGGGGAACGAGACCCCTGTAAGAATGAGTAGGGGTTTGGTTGGTGGGAGGGGAGGAGGCATTCTAGGCTGAGGGTTCACATATACCAAGAGACCATAGCTTAAGCAAATACATTCCTTTCTTTTCCTGGCTTAGGTAGGCAGAGTTCAGCTATGTGCAAACCACAGCTTTTAGAGAAAGCTAGGGTGGTTGTCTTTAATTGAGTGAATACTGAGTAAGTGGGGAAAAAAGTGATTAAGACTGCATCTTCAGATTATTTGAATGTTGGGTGTCTTCCTACTCTGTAACAATATGAATGAACGATAAAGCTTTAACAAGCCTGGAGGAATAAGGACATTCATACTTGCTCATCTTGGAACTTTGTTTTCCTATTTGTTATGAATAATACTATATAGCTTTGATGTATGGTCATGTTAGTAATGTTTAGAACTGAGAGTATTTAAGTAACTGGATCAGAAGGGTTATTTTGTGTTTTAAGGGATGAGGATGCGAAGTTGTTTTAATTTGCAGTGTGTTAAATTCAGTTCCGCATTCCTCAGTTACATTTTTTAATTTCAGATATCTAATTCTTCTGAACTAATTGTCCAGGTTAAATTACGGAGTTTGTGAATTAGTCTTGCATAATGCAGACTATAGCACCTGAAATATTGCCAGTGAGAGTATCAGGTTATAAGGGGAAGGTTTTAGCTTTCTGTTCTGCAGCCTTACTGTAGGTAGGGGGTTGGATGGATAAAAACCTGAGTGGGACCGAAGACCCTCAGGCCAGTATGCTTCGAGAGAAGGTCCATTTGGAGTGAAGTTGAGGGTTAAAGTAGAGTTTTTGCTTTGAGATTTGAAGCATCTGTATTTCATGATACAGTCTGCAAGGTTTGGGAAGTTGTCTCATCACTGCTTGTTTCCTCTTGTTCCAGAATTGTATCCTGACTTTGTAAACTGGAGAAGCCAGTGACACTGCCAGTGTTGTTTGCGGTAGTGTCTGTTTGGGATCCGGTGCAAGTTGAATCATTGTTCAGATAAGGTAAATGTATGGTGCTAAAAGGAACTAGTAATAACACTGGCGTATTAAACCAGCTTTATGTGTTAAAGAGTTGTTCAGAAGATTCCTTAAGGGAAGTTCTGCATTGTTAAGCAGTGTTTATTTTTCAGCTTAATAAACTGGAACAGGATGATTATAGTAGCTCTGCTCTCCTCTCTGATTCTAAGTTGTAGAATCAGCAGTTTCTATTTTACCTGAATAATACATGTTTATTCATTAGGAAGTATTGAAAAGATCATTCATAAACTATACGTGTATAATCATTGTTAATATTTTGATGAATATTTATTTTCATATGTGTATTACTTGAATATGTGTGTGTTTAAGCAAAATCGGGGTTGGACTTCCCTGTCCCACCTGGTTCTTGTTAGCATTCCCCGTTTGCATTTTTAAATGACTCGTGGCATTTAATCATGGATGTGCCATGTAATTTCAAATTATCTAACTAGTTCCTTTTTGGTAGACATTTAGGCTCTTCTGCATTTTCCTCTGTCTGATAGCTATGTGATAGACATGAATACATTTATGTATACATTTGATTTTCTCTCATAGTACATTTTCTTAAAAGCATCTTATATATTTATTGAATTTAATTTTACTTATTAATACACGTATAAAAAACCTTCTTGGTCCCTAGAAGCTGTTGTTTCTGCTTCTACTGTTATTTTTGCTACTGCTTCTACATAATAAGCTTATTTTGTTACTTACTGATTTTTCTGATTTTTTTTGTATTATCTGTTAATTTCCCACCTTGGATGGTGGTGGTTTCTGGTAGAATTCCCTGACCACTTCACACATTCACATTTATTTTCATTCTGGTTATAATACAATTTTGCTTAGAGCACTATTCACTGTTGGAGGTGTATGGCTGTGTATAACTTACAGCTGAATCATTTCACATGCCATGGGTAATTTTCCTGTTTTGCATAGCTTTTTATTTTCTGTTGTAATATCTTTTTTTGCTCTGTTTTGCTTAATTTCTGCTTCTCATCAGTAATTAATCTTTAAAGTCTACCCAGAAATGTAAATATTCCTCAGTATTTTAAATATTTTAGCGATATTACAAGTTTTACCTTCCTGGAGATACCTTTCTTATCTGCTCCATTTTGGATGTTATCTAGGCAGTTGTCATGCTTGCTCTGTCAACATCATCATCCTCATGACTTTTCCTGTATCTTTTGTGCTGGATCCTGTTAACTTTTTCCCATATCCTTTCCTTAATTCAGTCTCATTTTGGAAGAGCACCTTTCTCCATCAGCTTCCTGAGAAAAGGGTACACAAGAGGTGAATTGTTTAGACATGTAGGTATTTACTGATAGTTTGGTTGGGTATAGAAATCTGATTTAAAAAAAAAAAAGATTTTATTTTATTTATTTGACAGAGATCACAAGTAGGCAGAGAGACAGGCAGAGAGAGGGGGGGAAGCAGGCTCCCCGCTGAGTGGAGAACCCAATCGGGGCTCAGTCCCAGGACCCTGGAATCATGCTTGAGCTGAAAGCAGAGGCTTTAACCCACTGAGCCACCTAGGTGCCCCTAGAAGTCTAATTTGGACATAACTTTCCTTAGAAAATTTTGAAGATACTGCTCTATTGCTCTTTGCCTTTCACTGTTCATGAGATACCAGTTATCTTTGACCTCTGCAACTTTAGAACTTCTCTATCCCAGCATTCTGAAATTTTATTATGTTCTTTGTGTGGCTCTTTTCATCTAATGCCCTGGTCACTTAACTGAAACTTAATGTCCCTCAGTTCTGGGAAATTCTCTGGAATTATGTCCTTGATTTTTCTCTCCTTTATTGTCTCTATTCTTTTTGTGGAATTGTTAATTGGATGTTGGATATTTTGAACTGATCCAATAAATTTATCCTTTTTCTGCTCTTCCCATCTCTATTTACTTTGTGGGAAATTTCTTTGATTGCATTTTGTAGCCTTTGTTGTTTTTTTCCACTTAAGTTCATTTCATTTCATATTTATCAACTCTTTCTTTCCTTGTCCATTCATTCATTCATTAATTTTATTTTATTTATTGGGCACCTGGGTGGCTAAGTCGGTTAAGTGTCTGCCTTCAGCTCAGGTCATGATCCCAGGGTCCTGGGATGGAGTCCCGCATTGGTTCTTTGCTCAGCGGGAGCCTGTTTCTCCCTGTGCCTGCTCTTCCTCAGTGCACATACACTGTCTCTCACACAAATAAGTAAAGTCTTTTAAAAAAAAAAAAAAAAGAAAAGAAAAGATTTTATTATTTGAGAGAGAAGAGAATACAGAGGGAAAGTGAGAGGGAGAAGCAGACTCCCTAATGGACAGAGAGCCTGATGTGGGACTCAATCCCAGGACCCTGAGATCATGACCTGAGCCAAAAGCAGATGCTTAACCAACTAAGCCACCCAGGAGCCCCGTCAGCTTTTTCTTTTAAGTAATCTGCACTCAGCATGAGGCTTGAACTCGACTCCCAAGATCAGGAGCCCCATGCTCTACTAACTGAGCCAGTCAGGCAACCCCATTTTCAACATCTTTATTTGCTCCATTCTTCTTCTTCATACAACTCTAAATAGTCACAGTCCCTACAAGAATATAGTTACGCTTTTTTAAAAAATATTTTATTTATTTATTTAAAAGACAGAGATCACAAGTATGCAGAGAGGCAGGCCGAGAGAGGAAGGGAAGCAGGTTCCCTGCTGAGCAGAGTGCGGGGCTCGATCCCAGGACCCTGGGATCACGACCTGAGCTGAAGGTAGAGGCTTTAACCCACTGAGCCACCCAGGTGCCCCATATAGTTACTCTTTTTATACGTATGCAGAATCTTGTGCCTTCTGTGGCTGCCAGGACAGGCTGGCAGTTGGTCTTAAATTTTCCCATGCCAGTCAGGGACTCCACTTGCAGTAAATTACAAACTCCTTCCTTCCCACCTCTCATGAAGGCTTTTCAGTTTATTGACATGGATGATAAGATTTATTTATTTATGTTATTGTGATAAGAGCATTTAAGTTGATATCGGTCTTAACAAATTTTTTAGTGGATATTGTTGACTATAGATAGAGCATTGTACAGCAGATCTCTAAAGCTTATTAGTCTTAGTTAACTGAAACTTGTTGCACTTGATTAACAAATTCCCATTTCCCCTTACTCCCAGTCCTATGGCAACCACATTCACTCTGATTCTATGAGATTGTTTATTTGAGATGCTTCATATAAGTGGAATCATGCATTATTTGCCGTTTTGTGACTGGCTTATTTCACTTACTATCATGTCTCCCAGGTTCATTAAAAAAAAAAAAAAGAATTCTTTTATTTTTCTTTAAAGGCTGAATAGTAGTCTGTTGTGTGTGTACACCACATTTTCTTTATCCATTCTGTTGGTGGACATTTAGGTTCTTTCCACATCTTGGCTTTTGTTAGCAGTGCTGAAGTGAGCATGGGAGTGCTAGTATCTCTTTGAGATCCAGATTTCACTTCTTTTGGATAAATACCCAGAAGTGGAATTGCTGGATTTGCATTCTTTTTTTAATTTTCAGGAGCTCCCTTTTGTTCTCTGAAGCAGAGATGAAATAGTATTATAGTATTTAAGATTGTGATAGTTTCCTCATGTGTAAAATGAGAGTAATAATAAATAGTGTGTACCTCATAGCAGTGTTGTAACTTAAGCAAATGAATGTATGCAAAGCATTTGGGAGAAGTGCCTGGTATTACTTTATTATTATTACTTTCCTGTCCTTTTATGGTGGATGCAGTATCTTTTATCTCTGAGAAAACTGGTAAATAGGCTTACCTGGGCCTATCAGATAAATACTAATATTTTCTTTTTCAGTGGCTTTTTAATATTTCTTTAATAAAGCAGGAATTTTATTTTTGTTTATGGTAAGAAGAAGGAATCTAACTTTTGGGGCCAGGTTGTACAGACTACTGATTTATCCTTTTATCTAATTTGAAAAACCACCTTTGGGGGTGCCTGAGTGGCTTAGTTGGTTAAGTGTCTGACTCTTGGTTTCAGCTCAGGTGTCATGATCTCATTGGTTGTCAGGCTCCAGGCTCAGCAGGGCTCCTGCTTGAAGATTCTCTCTGCCCCTTCCCTCCCCACCAACATTCTCTTTCTCTTTCTCAAAGATTTTATTTATTTGAGAGAGAGAGAGGGACAGAGAGAGTACACAATCAGGGAAAGGGAAAGGGAAAGGCAGAGGGAGAAGCAGGGTCCCTGCTGAGCAGGGAGCCCGATGCGGGGCTTGCTCCCAGGACCCCGAAATCATGACCTGAGCCAAAGGCAGCTGCTTAACTGACTGAGCCACTAGGTACACCTTAAATAAAGAAATCTCTTTTTTTTGACAGACTGAGAGAAACAGAGCACACAAACAGGGGGAGTAGCAGAGGGAGAGGGAAGCAGGCTCTCCACTGAGCAGGGAACGCCGTGTAGACCTCTATCCCAGGATCCTGGGATCATGATCTGAGCTGAAGGCAGAGGCTTAACTGACTGAGTCACCCAGGCGTCCCTAAATAAATAAATCTTGAAAGAAAAGAAAAGCTACCTTGGTAAAGTGTGTCTTACAGGGTATTTTTTTGGGGGGGGGTGAGGTAATATTTCTTTTTTTTAAGATTTTATTTATTTATCGGTCAAAGAGAAGATGCAAGTGCAAGTATGGGCGCGAGCACAAGCAGAGGGAGTAGTGTGATTGGGACTTGATCCCAGACGTTTAACTGACTGAGGCAGCCAGGTTTCCCCGGGGTGGTGGGAGTGTATTTCTAAACTTTGTATTTTGTTCCATTTATTTCTCTAATCTTGTACTAATACTCAGTGGTTTTAACTGTAGCCTTATTTCATCTTTTACTTAGTAATGCAAGCCTTTTTTCCTCTCCACCCTCAGTAAACTAAATACAATTACATCCATACTCCATATTTTCATCCATAGAGAAAGATTTCAGTTCTTCAGGAGACTTAAGTATTGGTAATTAGAAAACAAAAGACTAGAAGCATTATGTACATAGGAAACCAGTTGCATAATTTTTTAAATAAGCATACTGGATTTTAACCACTTAAGATTCTTACCTTTGTCTTTTAAGGCTGCTTTTGATTTTTTTGATATATTCAGTCAGTAGATGCTTGAGTCCTTGTTACTGTGCCTGCTCTCTGTGCTCGGGTTACCAGCAGTGAGCAAGACAGACAGGACTTGTGTTCTTGGGGAGCTTACTTTTCTAGTTTGGGGAGGCAGATAAGATAATTTCAGATTTTCCTAAGTGTTAGGAATGAAACAGGACTACCAGATAACTGAGGGCTGGGGGTGCAGTGAGGTTTCATTGGATAATACGTTACAGGAAGGCCTTTTCAAGTAGCTGAGAGTAGCAGGATGGGAAAGGATCCCGCCATGCTCGAGACTGCAGAAGAGTGTATTTGGAGACAATGCCAACTGGAAAGGTGCTGAGACTCTAAATCCCCGCCTTGTTCTAGGAACAGAAAGAAGACCATTGTGGCTCCGAGAGAGTGGTTTGAGATGGTGTTAGACAAGTAGGTGAGGGCCACATCACTTCGTATTATGAAGCTGTGGCAAGCCAGATCTTTCCTATATAAACCTGATGAGTTCAGTTTTGTTCCTTTATTAAGGAATACATATAAGATGTTCTAGGAGATAAATAGATCTGTTTCTTTTTATTTTATTTTATTAAATTTAAAAAAAAAAAGATTTTTTTTATTTGTCAGAGAGATGGAGAGAAAGCACCCAAGCACTGGGAGTGGCAGGCAGAGGGAGAAGCAGGCTCTGCTCTGAGCAAGGAGCCTGATAGGGGACTCGATCCCAAGATCCTGGCATTATGACCCAAGCCTAAGGCAGACGCTTAACTGATTGAGCCACTCAGGTATCGCAGTAGATCTATTTCTCTAGGTGGTTTATATGCAGTTCCTGAGGAAAGCCCAGAGAGAGGAGCAGCATTGCTCATATATATCTGAACTAAGTTCTGGTTGGGTGTTTGGATCTAACTGGAGTTGGAGTAGTTGTGTTGTCTTTAAATGTCGGTAGCTTTGAATAGTGCCTAATTCATTTTTTAAATAAATACTTTATTTGAGAGAGTGTGGGGGAAGAGGCAGAGGGTGAAGCAGACTCCCTGCAGAGCAGGACTCTATTCCAGGACCCCGGGATCGTGACCGGAAGGGAGTCACTTAAGTGACTAAGCCACCAAGGCGCTCCCTTAATTCTTTTTAAATGGAAGCAGCGGGTTGGGCTCTTGGTTCTTTTGTAGACTCAGGATAAAATCCAAAGTGATAGCAGATCTTGAAATCATTTTTGGTTCTTATGTAGAGTTGTGTGTTTATTTAAGACATTTTTCTTTTTTTCTCCCTCAGTATATCTGGTGAAGTGCAGATATAAATGGAAAACCATCAGGTGGTTATATCAACAGGAAAATCTTAGTGGATAGAAACTATAAACTGTAAAAATAACAGATGAATTTAAAAGTGACTAAGTAGAGGCGCCTGGCTGGCTCAAGTCAGTCGAGCGTGCCATTCTTGATCTCAGGGTTGTGAGTTTCAGTCTCATGTTGGATGTAGAGATTACCTAAAAAAAATTAATAAATAAAAAGTGCCTAGGTGCTCAGTGGGTTAAAGCCTTTGCCTTTGGCTCACATCATGATCCCAGGGTCCTGGAATCGAGCCCCACGTTGGGCTCTCTGCTCAGTGGGGAGCCTGCTTCCCTTCCTCTCTCTGCCTGCTTGTGATCTCTCTCTGTCAAATAAATAAATAAAATCTTAAAAAAAAAAAAAAGGGGACCAAATCATAATACTGGATCAGATTTAAAACTTAGCATTCAAAAAGATGTAATCATTGTTGTCCTCTAGGACAGCACTGTGCAAGAGAAGTCCAGTCTGAACTGTACATAATTTTGGATTTTCTAGCAGCCACATTATAAAAGAAATCAAATGAAATTAATTTTAATGATATTTTTATGTAATATATCCAAAACATTCTCATTGCAACATGTAATTAATATAAAAAATAGTGAGTTAGTTTACATTTTGATTTTTGTACTAAGTCTTTGAAATTCTTTATTTTTTATGTGTGACTCATCTCGGTACAGACCAGTAACATTTCAGGTGCTTGGTAGCCGTATGTTTATTGGACAATGCAGTGTGAGGGCTTATGCATCTGAAGGAACAGAAAAATTAATGATTCAGTTATTGAATGATACATTCCCATCTTCTAAATATAAAGCCTTGGAAGAATAACTTATAATGAAATAAACTTAAACACACACTTTTTTCCTTCTAAACCTCTGTGTGATAGACTTGTTTAGAGAAGATGATTTGATCCTAGAAAGATCAATGTCTGTAAAAGATATCAAACAACTTATTTCTCCTAATAGAGTTATAAAGTAGAATTCTGTGTAAACAGTGGTGTCTGTGTGTCAGGGGTTGGATGATAACTTCATGAAGAGAGACCACAGTCCTTCTCCTTGGAATCTGCAAACAGTGTTCCGTGTTCCGAAGGCACAGAACCCTTCCAGGTTTCCTCAGTAAGAATCTTTGATAAATGGACTTCTTTTAAAGCTCTATAGGTGATAGCAGTATGCACCACTGGTTCAGCCCAAGGTATTTGTAATAGTAATTTCATTTTATTCTATTTTTAAAAAATATTTTATTTATTTATTTGACAGAGAGTGATCACAAGTAGACAGAGAGGCAGGCAGAGAGAGAGAGGGAAGCAGGCTCCCTGCTGAGCAGAGAGCCCAATGCGGGACTCGATCCCAGGACCCCGAGATCATGACCTGAGCCGAAGGCAGTGGCCTAACCCACTGAGCCACCCAGGCGCCCAGTAATTTCATTTTAAAATGAGACAGTTAAGTGTCCGAGTTGGCTGTTTAGTTTTTAAAGAGGTTTAGTACCATAATGAAAGCTGGAAGGAGGCCATAGATCATTAGTTTTGTGTGTGGGGGGGAGGTTAGATTATTTATTTATTTAATTTATTTATTAGAGAGAGAGAGATCACAAATAGGCAGGGAAGGGGGGAAGCAGGCTCCCCGCTGAGCAGAGAGACTGATGCAGGGCTCAATCCCTCGACCCTGAGACCATGATCTGAGCTGAACACAGAGGTCTAACTAACCCACTGAGCCACCCTGGTGGCCCAAGAGGCCATAGGTCATTAGTTAACATAGGCTGTACTGTCTTTAAGTTTGAAGAGCTGAGAGTTCCTCTAAAAAAATAAAAAGATACTCCCTAGCGGTAACACATACTCATTTAAAACTGGCACTAAAATTGCTGTTACCCACCCTAGAGATAGAGGAGAATAGCCTCTGGGGTGAAGTGAAGATTATTGAAGCTGCTGATTGTGTTGTTCACTCTGTTTCTCTAATGATGAGATTGATTGCATAGATGATCTGTTAGCTTAGTAGACCCCCACTGAGTAAACTCTCAAGAGAAGATGCCACAAGTTGCCTACATTGGGGATACTGTGATGAACAAATTCCAAATGAATGGCCTCTCAACTTGCTGTTGATGTTCCCTGCTAACACCTAGCAGCAAAGGAATTTGTTCTCCGAAGTTTGTGACTGTAGAATATGATCTTTTCGGATGCCTGGGTAGCTCAGTTGGCTGAGCGACTGCCTTCAGCTCAGGTCATGATCCCGGAGTCCTGGGATCGAGTCTTGAATAGGGCTCCCAGCTCCACGGGGAGTCTGCTTCTCCCTCTGACCTTCTCCCCTCTCATGCTCTCTCTCTCTTTCAAATAAATAAATACAATCTTTAAAAAAAGAATATGACCTTTTTTGCTTCTGTATACCTCTCAGTGCAACACATGCTTTAGCTAATATAAGGTATAAAACACTGTATTCTGTGATTACTTACTACTAATAGCAAGAAAATAGAATTCAGTGAACTTTTGTTTGCTCTTAGAGAGGTTCCCTAGCATCTCCTCACCACTCTGAGTTTGTAGCTAAACATAGCTTGTGGCAGGAACTTACCTGCAATATGCCAGGCAGTTTTTGTGCACTTTCTTTGTTCCCACAGTGGTTCTGTGATTGGTACGTCACTCTTGGAGGATTGGGAAAGTAGCTTACCCAGCTCATGAGTGCAAGAGGCAAGAACCTAGTTCTTTTTCAGTGCCAAAGCCCCTACTCACTGCAGAACCTGGTCCAGTATTAGAAAGTGACTCTCAGGGGCCCCTGGTGGCTCAGTCAGTTAGGCGGTCCGCCTTCTGCTTGGGTCATGATCCTGGAGTCCCAGGATTGAGCTCTGCATGGGACTCCCTGCACAGTGGGGAGTGTGCTTCTCCCTCTGCCCTTACCCCACTTGTGTTCTCTCTCTCTCTCTCTGGAACGAATAAGTAAAATCTTTTAAAAAAAAAAAAAGAAGAAAAGAAAAAGTGACTCTCGGGTGCTGTCCACTTGAGATAGGGCATTTTATTTATTTATTTTTAAAGACCCCCCCCCCTTTTTAAATTTTTAAGCTCTACGACCAGTGTGGGGCTGAAACTCACCACCCTGAGGTGAAGAGTTGCATGCTCCACTGACTGAGCCAGCCAGGCGCCCAGAGATGGGGCATTTTAGATTGATAATTCAGCATATTCCCTCACTTACAACCACCTTCATGCCCATCTTGAAGTAACCTTAGATTGTGGAGAACACTGAATGAAACCTGGATTCGAGTCCTAGCTTGGTTGCTGTGTGTCGTGATTATTATGGCTCCCCTTGCCACTGAGCAGGACTTCCCAGCCGCCTGTCTTTTTTGGACTTCATGACTGTGAAACATGGACACCAAATCCCTCTGGCTTTTTGTTTGCTTATAATAAGCTTATTCATTGGAGACCTGGTTGACATACCACTGCAGGGATGGTCCCACATCCCCGTATTAGTTTGCTAGGGCTGCTGAGAGTACAGACTGGGTGCCTTCAGCAAGAGCAGTTTCTTGTCTTACACATCTGGAGACTTGGAATTAAAAAATCCATGTGTTGGCGGGGTTGGTTCCTTGGCATATAGGTTGGTCTCTTCATACTGTCTTTCCTCCACATACCCCCATGTCCAGACGTCCTCTCTTTATAAGGATAACCTACATCTCTGTAGAGATCCTGTCTCCAAATGAGGTCACATTCTGCAGTACTTGGGGTTAGGACTTCAACATACAAATTTTGGGGGTGAGGGGGAAACAGTTCAACCCATATTCTGTTCCCCATGCCCGGTTTCCCGTTATCCACACCGTATATCAGTATGTGTACAGAATTAATGAACCAGTACTGATACATTGTTGTTAACTAAAGTGTTATCTCTGTTTCAGCACAGGAGAAAACTTTAAAGAGAGACTAGGAAAAGATCCCAAAATAGTGACCTCCTTTCTGATTTTACTCTAGTGCATGTGCAGGAAAACTCCCAAAGTCACATTATGAACCTTTTCTGTGTGTAATTACAACAGGACAGGGACCTTGTCTTTCTTGTTTGCTGCATCTAGCATAATGTGCAGCATGGGAGTTAGTGTTGAGTAAATCCGCATGGAATGAACAGAAGTACACCCCTGATTCTTGCTGGACCATGGTATTTTTGGAGAATAGACTCCTACCACTCTTCCTAAAGGAACTATAGGCATACCTACCTTTTACTGTACTTCACTCTGTTGAGCTTTGTAGGTACTGTGTTTTTTGGTTTTGTTTTACTTTTACAAATGGAATGCTGTGGTATCCCTGCATCGCGCAAGTCTGTCGGTACAGTGCATGTTCGCAGCCGTTTTGTCACTTCATGTCTCTGTGTCACAGTTCGGTGATTCTTGTAGTATTTAAAACTTGTTAAATTATATTTGTTATAGTAATCTATGATTAGGGATTACAACCTGCTGAAAGCTTAAATGATGGGTAGCATTTTTTAGCAATAAAATATTTTTTCATTAAGTAATGTATTTTTTTAAGACATAGTGGTATTGCACACCTGATAGACTACAGTATAGTGTAAATGTAAGTTTTAAACCAAAAAATTCATTTGACTTACTTTATTGCTGTGGTTTGGAATCAAACCTGCAGTATTTACAATGTGCGCGTCTATGTAGAGATTGTGAAACTTGCTTTAATGAGAGAGCAAAACTTTTTAAAACAGAAATGATTGTATATTTACTTTTCCGTTAAGCATCTCTAATGCGCAGTGTCCTGTTTGTTTGTAAAGCCTGACTGATTTACTGCCTATCCTGAAACCTTAGAAGTTGTATGTCCAGTATTATCCACATTTAACAAAAGAATAAACAAACCTGCAGAGATTATTACTTTCTTAAAGTTCCCCAGGACTGTCTTACTCCAAGTCACTTCCTTTCACTATGACATTTGTAGACAAACCATAGACTGTACTTACTACACAGGGTGCAGCAAATAAGGTTATTTACCACTTACTTATTATTCCTTAACAATACCTCTAAGAGGCATACTTACAGTAAAAGAAATTGGTGTGTAAAATTCTTTGCCTGCATTTTATTTCACTAGCTTCTTTCAAGCTGGTGACTCAGACCTAGTCCATTGTTTGTGTGGATTTTTCAGACTTTCCAGGCACTGACTGATTTTGAAATTATCTTTCTTTCTGTGTTACTAATACCCCACCAGTTAAGACTTCCATATGTTTAATTTCTGGTTGAGGGAAAAATAGTTTTTTTTTTTTTTTTTAAGATTTTATTTATTTATTTGACAGACAGAGATCACAAGTAGGCAGAGAGGCAGGCAGAGAGGAGGAAGCAGGCTCCCTGCTGAGCATAGAGCCCGATGTGGGGCTCCATCCCAGGACCCTTGGATCATGACCTGAGCCGAAGGCAGGGGCTTTAACCCACTGAGCCACCCAGGTGTCCTGAGGGAAAAATAGTTTGATTAAAAGAGTGAATAAAGGTGTTCCCCCAGCAAAGATTTGTCATTGGGATCCTAATATTTTCTCTGATGTCAAAGAAGGCAAGTAAGCAAGCTTTATGGAACTCTGATTGCTGTGTGGAAATCAGCCTTGAAATAACTAGTGCCTTTCTGCCTGCTGTACTCTATGTTTACTGAAAATACATATCACTGAATTTTTCCTACTTTTCTAAGTATTCAGAAGTAGTATGGTCCTGGGGTGCCTGGCTGGCTCAGTTGATAGAGTATGTGACTTTTGATCTCGGGGTGGTGAGTTCAGGCCCCACGTTGGATGTGGAGTCTACTTTAAACATTTTCTTTTTTAATTTTTAAATGTTTTATTTTTATTTATTTGACAGAAACCCAGCAAGAGAAGGGAACACAAGCAAGGGGAGTGGGAGAGGTAGCAGGCTTCCCGCTGAACAGGGATCCCGATGTGGAGCTCAATCCCAGAACCCTGGGATCATGACCTGAGCCACGCAGGCACCCCTCTTTTTAATTTAAAAAACAACAACAACCCCCCCCCCCAAAAAAAACGGAATTGTAGTATGGTCCTGTTCTTTTAAAAAGTGAAAGATGGAAGGAGTGGACTTTGCCCTATCATTGGGACAAGAAATTAATTAAGTCACTGAAGAGCAAGAAGGAAATGTGACTTCTTGCTGACTCTGTGATGGAAGAAGCACATCTTGACAGGGGTCTGTAGCAGAGCCCTGACTTGTTCTGGGAATTCATCTTTACCAGGTGAGGGGCTTGCCTGAATTTGGTATGGGTGGCTTGTCCCAGATGCAAGTTGGTAAGGTTTGTTGTTTGAAGAGAGCCCGAGAGTGAGAGGGATGGATAGAGGGAGAGAGATTCAGAAGCAGACTCCCCCACTGAGTGCAGAGCTCCATCTTACAGTCATGACCTGCACTGAAATCAAGAGTCAGGTGCTGAACTGACTGAGCCACCCCGGTGGCCCAAATGCTAAATTTTTAGTTATAGTCAGAAGGTAAGTGGCCAAGTCCCTGGTCAGCTAATAATGTATTTTCAGGCAGATTGGCTAGTTTTTTTTATAAAGGAATAGAATGTGATGAACGTGAAATGATTACTTCTATAGTAAGTTTCAGTACTGATTGGCTGGAGATGGAAGGATGATTATTTTCTTACAAGATTTTTATTTGAGGGGTGCATGGGTGACTCAGTTAAGCATCAGCCTTCAGCTCAGGTCATGATCCCAGAGTCCTGGGATTAAGTCCAGCATTGGGTTCCCTGCCCAGTGGGGAGTCTGCTTCCCTCTGCCCCTCTCATTGCTCGTGCTCTCTCTCAAAAATAAATTTTTTGGGGGGGTTTTGTTTCTGTTTTTTTTTAAAGATTTTATTATTTATTTATATGACAGAGAGACAGCGAGAAAGAACACAAGCAGAGGGAGAGGGAGAGAGAGAAGCAGGCTTCCTGTTGAGCAGGGAGCCCAACGCAGGCTCGATCCCACAGGATCCTGGGATCATGACCTGAGCAGAATGCAGATGGTTAATGACTGAGCCTTCCAGGCACCACTCAAATAAAAAATAATTTTAAAAAAGGATTTTATTTGAGAGAGAGAGAGCAAGAGCTCGAGGGAGCATGAGTGGGGTGGGGGGGCGATGGGAAGGGTAGAGGGAGAGAGAGCTGAGCAGGGAGGCCCACATAGGGCTCAATCCCAGGACCCTGAGATCATGGCAGAAGGCATGAGAAGGCATGCGTTCCCTGAGAAGGCAGCTGCTTAACCAACTGAGCCACCCAGGAGCCCCAGGATGTGTTTTTTTGTTTTTTTTTTTTAAACCAAAAGATTAAGCTGTTCTGTTTAATTCCAGTTTTAGGGCATGTCTGAAGTAAGGATGAGGAATGTCCTGCTAAGGTTTGTGTAAATTTTTTCAAGTTTTTTGACAATGGTGGGCTGTTCAGATCCTCACTTTATTGATTAAAAAATGGCTACAAAGAGATAAAAACAATTGCGTTATATAAGAGTTTCTGGGTTTATCCAGAGCAATTGGTTTTGGTAAATTTCTTTCATTTCTCTCACTTAAGGTGCTTGCATACTTGCTTGGTGCCAGTTATTTATTCATTTATTTATTTACAGCTTTTCATTGCTCCCAGTGTCCAAAAAAAAAGGATTAGGGCGCCTGGATGGCTCAGTTGGTTAGGTAACTGCTTGGGTCATGGTCCTGGAATCCTAGGATCAAGTTCCTCATCAGGCTCCCAGCTCCTCGGAGAGTCTACTTTTCCCTCTGACCGTCTCCCCTCTCATGCTCTCTCTCAGTGTCTCTTTCTCAAATAAATAAATAAAATCTTTAAAAAGAAAAGAAAAGAAAAGAAAAAGTTCCCTTCCTCTCCTGGGCATCTTGATATTTTGGGGGCAAGGAGGGAAGAAAACAGTTTGCAAATGGTCAAACAGGAGACTAGAGCTACAGTCCATTGTTTATTAGCCGATGATGGCTGGTGCTTGGGCTTAAAAGGAGGGATGTCAAGAAGACCTCCTGAGGTCGGCTGTGCTCCCTGCTGGATACACCAGCGGAATCTGTAACAGGTTATCAGGCGACTTTAGGAAATGAGCTTTGTTGGACTGAGCCCAAAGTGTCCAGAGTAAGTAATAATGCAATTAATTAGGAAAGGATTACCCCTTACCCTGGAATTTCCCTCAAGATTGAAGTGACAGTAGAAAATTCCCCCTCTTTTCTTCTGTTTTTGCTACACAGTTTGGTATGGATTTCCTGAGAGAATCTGGAGTTCCTGTTTGCCATCCAAAGAAGTACTAGTGCTAGAAAAGAGAGACAGAGATTGACTTTTTGGAGGACTTGGAATTGAACTTTTGTTAAAAGCTGGCTTACTATTTCCCTCATAGGCAATGTTCTTGATCTAGGGAGAAAAAAAGGTTGTATTATTATAGATAATCCACACATAATCCAGGTTTTCCATTCCTCAGTTGCTCCTCTTTTAAACTGCTGTAGAGCTCACCCTCAGGGAAACTTCTTACTACTCAGAAAAATTATCCATGTGTCTGTGGAGAAATAATGAATAATTTTTTTTATGCAGTGAAAACAATACATGGATTTGGGTCTTTGTTTCTGCACTTAACCCTGAGACACACAGACCAAGGGCCAGATACTGTTTCAGAGGGGTCCCTGTGCTGCACTGTTTCTGTGAAGGTTGCCAAGCTGGTTCCTCAGAATTCTCTTTCCAGCTCAACAACAACAGTTAGGAAGGACAGTTGGGAATTTGTTTTTTGTAAACAGGTCATTGTTAACAAAAGTGAACTAAAGTATATGCTTTCATTAATAAAATTGTTACTTTGAGGGAAGTTGATAGTAAGGCTGACAAAAAGCACATTGGAGGGATGCCTAGGTGCCTCAGTCAGCTGAGTGTCAGACTCTTGATTCTGGCTCAGGTCCTGATCTCAGGGTTGTGAGGTCTGGCTCTGTACTCAGCGGGGAGTCTGCTTGAGATCCTCTTTTCCTTTGTCCCCACTGTCCCCTCACCCCAGCTCAAATGAATAAGTAAATCAATTTTAAAAGATTTATTTATTTATTTGAGACAGAGAGAGAGCAGCCCAAGCAGGGCAGAGAGGTGGAGGCAGAGGGAGAAGGAGGCTCCTCACTGAGCACGGAGCCAGATGTGGGGTTCAATCCCAGGACCTGGACCTGAGCTGAAGCCAGACATGGACTGAGTCACCCAGCGGCCCCAAAAAAACCACACTGGGGAACAAGTGACCATATCATGTATTTCCCTAAATGCCAAACAGTTGACGTGAGCTCAAAATTTTTACAGAGGATTTTGGACTTTGTATTAGAAGGCTTTTAGCTTTTGGGGGTTGCTAATCAAATGTGTATTTGTTAATACGTATTTTCTGCTCTCTCAAAGTGATTTTCTCAGCTGTTACAAGGTATTCACACTTCTAAAAACAGGTCGATGAAACAGCCCACCATGGGAATGGTATTTTAGACTTCTCATGTCCGGTAATTAGGTAGTTTAGGGTTGCACTTTGGAATTGGCTTTAAATGTGTCTGAAGTTAAGTCAGAGGGATTGTTATTTGCTGATAAATGATCTTCCTTGTGGACTTTTTTGCAGAGGATACATGGAGAAGCATGTGGAGGTGAGCAAATTGGGTCTCTTCATTACTTTTTTTTTTTTTTTTAAAGTGATCTCTATATCCATCATGGGGCTTGAACTCATAGGCACCTCCCTTCCCCGAGATCAAGAGTGGCATGCTGTACTGACTGAGCCAGCCAGGTGCCCCTGGGTGTATTTTTTTAAATTGAGATATAATTGACATACTAGATTCAGGTGTACAGTACAGTGATTTGGTATTTTTTTGGGGGGGGGTTCTTAATACAAGGAATCTCTGTTGTATTTTATTGTTGTTGTTGTTGTTTATTTTAAGGGAAAAGATACAGGAAAATAGCTGCAGAGACTGGCTATATCCGCCCATACTAGTTAGGATTTTGACTATAAATAGAGCCAACCTGCAGAGGGTAGTTTTTGAAGCTGGGTGATGGGTACACTTGGGTTCTTTCAACTGTTTTTTTCTAGTTTTGTGTATGAATCAACACTTCCATAATAAATACATTTTAAAGTAATAGAACTCAGTTGGCTATAAGGCTGGCCTTTCTTAATCCTCTTTAAAGACATAAAAGAATAAAACAGTCCTACTGTAATAAGGTTTCCCCAGATGGACTTTGAGTAATTATAATGCAGCTTTATTTATCTAGGATCATGGAAATGGCTGTTTTGGATTTTTAAAGATATCTCAGAAGGAGATGGATAGATGTTTGATTCCACATTAAAGATAAGAGTCAACCCATTAACTCTGGAATGTCAACAACTTTGATTTTTTAGAATATGGGGGGAAGTCATCTGTAAAATGACCAGCTGAGAGAATTATATGTAAAGTAAGAAGCTGTCATCCTGTCTACCTCATTTTGTGTCTCTTTTTCTCCTGCCCTCTGCCTCTTCATACTTCCCTTCTTGCTCTGCAGAGGTCACCGCTGTTAACAGTTTGCTGCATGTGCTTATAGGTATGTCTTTTGTGTACATCTGTACCTATATATTACACATTTGTGAAGCACTTCTGCCAGAGTCCATAGAATTCGATATTTAAACTTTTAAGAATTTTAGTACTAAACTTCGGAATAGTTTTTGTTTTGTTTTGTTTTGTTTTGTTTTGTTTTAAATTAAGCTCTTTGCCCAGTGTGGAGCTTGAACTCATGACCTCAAGATCAAAAGAGTTTTGTCCTCTACTGCTGAACCAGCCAGGTACCCCCAGAATAATTTTGATTTTATAACCTAAGCAAGGCCAGGCCTTTTGTTGTGTCTTTAAATTATTCAAGCAGTAATTGCCATTCTCCCCACAGGCCCTTTCCCACCTTTAGGAAGGTGTTGAATGCACATTGTGATTATTCTCTATAAATTTTAGGGCCTCAGAATTGAAATTAGTATTGTACTTACTGATTTACTTAGTAATTTAAGAAAGCCACATATTAGAGTGAATTCTTAAATAAACCCATAAGTATACTAATTTCGGTTCTGAATTGAAATCAGAGACCACTTTATTGTCTTCCCCCATCGCCCCCCACCTCATTTCAGTTCCTTCAGGTGGGGAGTGAAGCCTCCATGAAGTGTTACCCTAGAGATACCCCCAGCTGCTCTTGATTCTGTTTCCCTCTTTCACTCAGGAGAGGGATAATCTCTAGAGGAAAGCATAAAATAGTAAACATGTTTAATATTTCACCTGAGCTCTTTTCTCCTACCCTGAACTTTCCAGAGGCACACTGCTTTGCCCACTATCTTTTTATGAATGCTGAATTTCTCTCTTGGTATTTCTGCTTCTGTCTTTTCTCTATCTTGGTCATTTTGTATCTTGTTCACCAAGAATTTTCTGCTTCTTATCCTAGCTACTGCTGAAAGGATGCTGCGTTGACTGACTTGGTGGCAGTAGAGTTTTACTCTAACATGTCACTAATAAGTGAAGTGTGAGTGTCTCTCGCTAACACTTGAGGTCTGTTTGGTCTTCTCTGTGTTGGTGTAAGATGTAGAACGGTTAAGAGTGATCTCAACTTTCAGTTTAGCAGGCATGATTAGGGCTGTGGTATGGACTGAATTCTATTCTGGATTGTATTGTTAATATTTGATCAACTGGTCTTTTGTTACTCCTGCTGGTGTGGGTGGGGAGCTTGGAGAATGAAGAGCAAGTTTGAAAGGATCAGTTCATTTAGCAAATGTGAAGTGTTCACTCTGTGGCTACACACCGTGCAAAGTGCTGAAGATGCAGTGGATACCAGGATCTCTAGCCACTTCATTTTGTAGCCTCCTGGTTTGGGTGTCCCGAATTGTTCAACTAATTCGGTTAGTGCTCTTAGGTTACCTTATGGTCATTGGATGTAGTGCCATCTGATCTGGAAAAGTGTGCTGTCCTCTTGGCATAGCAGAGACTTAGTTGTGGGCAAGGGACAGCCAGGGCAGGCCCATATGGAATCAGGTCTCAGGAGCTTTTCCGGTTTTTTCAGAGTTACGGTAGAGACCCATAAGCAGCTGAGGATAATTTTAAGATCTGTTTTAAAAGCAGGTGTTCTCCAATAGCCGTTGAAAACCAGTTAATGGAATAAACTGTATAAATAGAATAAAGAACATGATCTCAGTGACACAATAAAAACATTTGGGAAAAAAAATCCCAACACACTTTCATAATTAAAATGTTCAACACACTAGGAATAGAAAGAGACCTCCTCAGTCTTATAGACCTCTGTGGAAAACCTGTAGCTTATCATCATGTTTAAAGATGGATGGAAGCTCTACAGCAGAGAATCTTCGCAGAAGAGGGCTGGTGTTGAGCTGCCCCTTTCCAAGCAAGGACCATTTAAAAAATTCTAGGTGGTTATATTTGAGTTTCTTGTTAGTTAGTCTCTTGTTACGTGAA
This sequence comes from Mustela nivalis, assembly GCF_964662115.1. Taxonomy (NCBI): domain Eukaryota; kingdom Metazoa; phylum Chordata; class Mammalia; order Carnivora; family Mustelidae; genus Mustela; species Mustela nivalis. The sequence goes on from NC_139029.1 coordinate 26,515,466, forward strand.
GCCCTTTGTTCTCTACACCAGGCTGTAGTTTTCCTGTTCAGGTTCTCTCAAATGATCTATAACAGAAACATTCGTATTGTCTTTGGTAAAAGATTTCTTTTTGTACTGGAAGTTCTGAGGCCTGTTTCAAGCAGAATGTTTCCATTTTTTGGAATGTTACAAGTTAGAGATAGGGGTTGGAGAAGAGAGCTGGTTGCTTTTGTTGACCATTTCTGCTTTGCTGGTGGAAGAACTAAATTCCCAGAGATCATTATGCTTCAGAGATTTTTTTTTTTTTTTTAACTAAACAGCTTCACAAGAGACTGATGGCTGAAATATGAAAATAGAATAGCTAACCTGTAAGGTGATGGTGAGTCACAATGTTGGAAAAGCGTGTGATTGAATTTTGGACCTATTTAGCTTTGGAACTTCGGGAGGCGAGTTACCTAACTCAAGTCCTTGTTTTCTCTTCTGTAAAACTGGTTCAGAACATAGTAGTTAAAGAGGTTTAGGTTTATAAAAATGAGGTAATTAAGGTTTGTAGCTCCTTATCTAGCGTATCTTGGTAAACTTTAGCAGTTGTTACTGGTAAAGTGCCAGGGAATCATTTTTCTCTTCCTTTTTTAAAGATTTATATGTCAGATTGAGAGGGGGAGAGCACAAGTATGGGGGAGGGGCAGAGGGAGAGGGAGAAGCATCCTTCCTTCCGAGCAGGGAGCGGGATGGGGGACTCCTTCCCAGTACCCTGGGATTATGGTTTGAGCAGAGGGCAGATACTTTAATCTGTTTTCAATAGGTAACATCCATCAAGAAAGCCATTTTTTGCCTAAGGTGGTCTTTTTGGTGGGCTCGTCCATTCAGAGAGTAAGTTAGACTGAGTTAGAAGGATGTTCTATGAATGTATTCTAGATATGGAGTAGGCGGAGCTAGCTGCTCCTTCTGCCCCCCCCCCCCCAGTAGGTCTACACCCAATGTAGGGCTTTAATTTAGAACCCTGACGGAAATCAAGACTCAACCATGGTCTGCTGACTTTGAGCCAGCCAGGTGCCCCAGGAACTGAATGTTCTTGAGTAGTGAGCCCTTATGAGTGTAGCTGAATGGCCCTTGTTGAGGAAATAATACATCCTAGCCCTTCAGAGGATAGTCCCAGTTTAAAATCCTTTTCGTCATTATCAACCTAAATATCCTGTAAACTTCACCTTCCTAGAGACAAACATATTTTCATCCCAGCTTGTCTTAGCCAGAAGCAAAGCAGAAACTTTATTTCTTTTGGTGGGTTTAGTACAAAGCTTCCAAAGAGAGAGGGGCCTCGAGAGGGTTGCCCAAGGCAGAAACTTTCACTGGGCTATTTGCTAACTTTCAGCTTTGAACTCTGGTCTCATACTTTAAGGTTTCTTACAGATGACTGTTATGGGTCATAAAATCATAGCTTTCTCTTTTTTTGAACTTCAAGAAGATGAAAATTCTTGTGCTTCAGTTTCCTGTTTTCAATATTTATTCATGACTAAAACTTGTATATTTATAAGTGTATGTCATAGGTGTTCTATGCATTTCAGTATTCAGGGTATAATATGGTATTTACATTTTATTTTATCAAAGATTTTTATATATATATATTTTTTTAAGATTTTATTTTTTTATTTGACAGACAGAGATCACAAGTAGGCAGAGAGGCAGTCGGAGAGAGGAGGAAGCAGGCTCCCCGCTGAGCAGAGAGCCCGATGCGCGATCCCAGGACTTTGGGATCATGACCTGAGCCGAAGGCAGAGGCTTTAACCCACTGAGCCACCCAGGCGCCCCTTATCAAAGATTTTAATTTATTTTATTTGACAGAGGAGTTGGGGAAGAGAAGCAGGCTCCCCACAGGGAGACCTGTATGGGCTTGATCCCAGAACCTTGGGATTATGACCTAAACTAAAGGCAGACCCCCAACTGACTGACCCACCCAGATGCCCGGTATTTACATTTTAAACTAGGGTCTTACCTAGAAGAATTTTAATAAGCCTTATGCTAATAAGATTCTTTTTTTTTTTTTTTTTAAGATTTTATTTATTCATTTGAGAGAGAGACAGTGAGAGAGAGCATGAGAGGCGGGAAGGTCAGAGGGAGAAGCAGACTCCCCATGGAGCTGGGAGCCTGATGCAGGACTCTATCCCAGGACTCCGGGACCGTGACCTGAGCCGAAGGCAGCTGCTTAACCAACTGAGCCACCCAGGCACCCTGTTCATAAGATTCTTGCACTTCCTTTTGGAGGACTGATTTTGGGGAAGATTTCTATAGGTGATTATTCTTGTCTGTTTTGACCATTAGTTTTCTCTTACTTTGCACTTAGAAGGTGATATTTACTGATCCTGACCTGAAATTGTCTAGGTTTAGAGCTTACTTAGGTCCTGTAACCCAAATTAAACATTAAAATGAGTGTTCTTCCGGGGCGCCTGGGTGGCTCAGTGGATTGGGCCTCTGCCTTTGGCTCAGGTCATGATCTCAGGGTCCTGGGATTGAGCCCCACATCGGGCTCTCTGCTCAGAGAGCCTGCCTACTTGTGACCCCCGCCTACTTGTTATCTCTCTCTCTCTCTGTGTGTCAAATAAATAAATAAAATTTTAAAAAAAAGTGTTCTTCCTTTGTAACACTCTCGCTTTCTTGAATTAAAACTTGGGTTTTCTGTCATGAGTGCTTGGAGGAAGAATGTATTCTAGTAATGAAATGTATTCTAGTAATGAAAGCTTCATGATGTTAATACAGTCTAATAACATACAGGCACCTCTGTATGCTTCACTGCTGCAAGGAAGCTGCTGGTGCTAGAAAAAGAGGCTGCTGTTGGTCAGAATAGCAGCTCGTACTTTGGTCTCAAATTGGTTGTAATGTGTACGTTGAAATGAGAGTTCAACACGGTGTAAAATGTTGTGAATCTGCTCTCTTGGAGAAATGGAATATTCTGCGAGATAGTAAATTTGATACGGGAATGAGAAGAGAAAAAAAGTATAGTCTCTTCAAGCAAAGCCCTCTCTAGACACGAAATTACGAAATTATGGTGGGGGAGCCCTTCAAGCAGTGTAGATGCAGATAGCCAGAGATTAGACTTCATCACGGGCGTGTGTGGGCGTGCCTTAGTCCCTCGGCCAACTCCATTTACCTATCTGTCCGTGGGTTTCGAAAGCTTTAAAGGACTTACTAGGAAGGCTTTGGGTCTGCTTGATGTTACCATTTTGTTTCAGGTCGTAGTATGTTTGCCTTTAGTTTTTGTTTACTTGACTAGTAAATCCTTTTCCTGTAAAGGTAAAGTCCAAGAAGACTTTTAAAATGTGAACCAAGTATTTATGGATTGAAGGATAGTTGTGTGGTATATATATAGCTTGGTCATTTGGTGCTGCTAAGGTTGGAACCCCAACCTTAGTGTTTTGAGGTTATATTTGGCACTACTTAGTTTTAGTAACCCAAAGTCCTGACAAGTGTGACCTCTCAGGCTACCTGCAGCGTTCTGGCGATGGGATAAATACTCCCATAATGTTTATTCTGGTGAATTCAGCAGATACCTAACAATTGCCAAGATAATGCTGGCGTAATTACTAGGGACAATGAAAACAAAATCTGGGGTGAGAAGGGAAAAGGAATAATTTAATTTTTCCTTATTGTTGAGAGGTGTTTGTTTTTTTTTTAAAGATTTTATTTATTTATTTGACAGAGATCACAAGTAGGCAGAGAGGCAGGCCGAGAGAGGAAGGGAAGCAGGCTCCCCGCTGAGCAGAGAGCCTGAAGCAGGGCTTGATCCCAGGACCCTGAGATCATGACCCGAGCCGAAGGCAGAGGCCTTAACCCACTGAGCCACCTAGGTGCCCCTTGTTGAGAGTTTTTGATTTAGAGAAGTTTGCTTTGGCTTTGTCTGCCAATATTCTTGTTTTGGGGTTGAAAAGTAAGATGTATTTTAATGATATAAAAGCCATAATTATGTCTCTTAAGAGCTTCATTTTAAATAAAATGCATCTGTTCTTCCAAGGCCCATTGATCTGCTTGGTAATTAGAGAAATTGTTCTGGTGGAGAAGGCTTGGGCTTTGAAAGAGCTGATGGCTCTGGGACCTGTGCTCTCAGGTGGCTCTGCAGGAACAGCTAAAAGGGAACCTTAACTCCAAGTGACAGGTTCGTATCTGAAGTGATTTCAAAAGGGTGTTTGAAATTCTTCTCTTGGGTTTTAAAGGAAAGGTTGGAGGAGAAAAGAACGAAAACAATAGTGTAAATACATACAGAGTATAGGATGGGTCTTGCAGAAGGGTGTATGAGAAAAGACATCCGGGTTTGGTGACTTGAGACTCAGGCCAGTGTGTGCTTGGTATGGCTTTCCAGAAAGAAATTTTCAGATGCAGTAATAGTCTATATTAGGCCACCTTTGTATACTTACTCTTAAGCTCTGAGTATCCCAGTGAAGGAAGACACAACGAATTGACATTAACAAGGTAGTAATGGGGATATGTTACCACATTGTCTGAAGAGTGTTGGAGAGTTTGAGACTCGATCATACCAGGCCCCTGACTATAGGAGGTGAGGAATCAGGTCCTATATTTCTGCATCCTTAACATGCTGGGCACTTAATCATAACTGTTGATTGCTACTTGTTCAGTTGGTGGATTCTTTTATAATCTGGTGTAGGAGCATGACTACCTTATCTTAAATGTGAGAAGGTTTTACCCAAATTGTGTTTGAGGGGACATGTTTTCCCCTGAGCCTATGTTATACCATAGTCCTTCTGTAGGGACCTGACTTGTTTTATAATATTCTAAATGAAACAGCCTCTCTAGGAATGGGGGGCTTTGATGAAAAAGCAAAACTTCTTTTTGGGGAAATTCTGGTTTGAACAGAAATCAAATGCTCGGTACCCATAACATGTGAAAAGGTGCCACATTGATTTGCACGGGGTGTTTGTTTTTCTCACTTCCCAATATATTTGTAGGACGTGGACATGAAAGAAATGATAGAGGAAAAGGTATGTGTAATCACGGTGACATCTAAAAGTCTTCAAAAGAGAATTGAGAGTTGTCTTGAATGGGTTTTACTTACTTGATCAAATGGCTTTACTTATGATTGTCCCCATCTTATACTAAGAAGTGTATGTATGCTGGGGTGCCTTTGTGGCTCAGCGGGTTAAAGCCTCTGCCTTCAGTTCGGGTCATGATCCCGGGATCCTGGGTTCGAGGCCCGTGTCGGGCTCTCTGCTCAGCGGGGAGCCTGTACCCCCCCCCCGCCCCGCCTGTCTCTCTGCCTACTTGTGATCTCTGTCTGTCAAATAAATAAATAAAATCTTTAAAAAAAAAAAAGTATATGTATGTATATCAAGAGAAAAAACTTGGGGCGCCTGGCTCAGTCATTAGGCATCTGCCTTTGGCTCAGGTTGTGATCCCAAGGTCCTGGGATCGAGCCCCATATCAGGCTCTCTGCTCAACAGGAAGCCTGCTTCTCCCTCTTCCACACCCCCTGCTTGTGTTCCCTTTCTCACTGTGTCTGTCTCTGTCAAATAAATAAATAAGATCTTTAAAAAGAGAGAGGAAAAAACTTATTGCCTTTGGACACCTCTTTCCCTTTCTCTTCATGTAACTTGATCTTTGTTCGTCTTTAGGTGACAGCTTAAATACCTCTTGACCATCTTATCTAAATAAGTCACAACTGTACTGTATACATTTAACATTATATCATCTTTGTCTTGTAGTACCTACCAGAATTTGTAATTACATTTTTGGTTGGTTGCATATTTGTTGTCTCTCAGCACCTCTAGACTATAAGCTCCATGAAGGCAAGGATCAAATCTGGTTTACATTTTTTTTTAAGGAGGGGTGACCCAGAGGGAGAGACAGATTCTCAAGCAGGCTCCACACCCAGTCATGTCAGTCTCACAGTTCTGAGATCATGACATGAGCTGAGTGACACTTAACTGACTCAGCCACCCAGGCACCCCAGATCCGCTTTAATTTTAATTTAAGTGTTTATCCACTAGCTAGCATCCTCTTGAATAAGTTAAATGATTCATTGATTATTTCCAGCTGTGTTTTTGTATCATCCAAAGTTATTCCACTTCTCATGGTATAATGATGTTTTTAAAATTAGTTTCAGTTCACATTTTAAAAGTTCCAGGAGTGGGAGTGAGGGTGTATCACAGTATTGTGACTCTTAAGCATACTTATCAATTCTAATAAGTTTAATACATGTAGAAATGTTAAGTTTGGCTCTGCCTGTATTTAGGTAACAACATTTTCTTCTTAATGAAATTAGCTTTTATTTATTTATTTATTAAAAAAAACTTCATTTGAGGGGTACCTGGGTTTGGGTCAGGTCATGATTCTGGTGTTCTGGGATTGAGCCCCTCCCCTGCTCTTTGCTTGTGATCTCTCTCTCTCAAGTATAAATAAATAAAAATCTTTTAAAAAAAGATTTTAGTTATTCATTTGAGAGAGCACAGACTTCCCACTGAGCAGGGAGCCCAATGCAGGGCTCGATCCCAGGACCTGGAGACCATGACCTGAGGTGAAGGCTGATGCTTAACTATCTGAGCTACCCAGGTGCCTCTGAAAATTAGCTTCTTAATTTTCTGATTTCTGGGGGGTTGAAATGAGCATTTCCTTTGACACTAACTTGCCACTTTCTTTCCCTGAACTTTTTCTTTTTAAAGTCTGTTATTGTCCAACTGTTGTGTGAATAATCCAAAAGGATTTTCATTTCTTTTTTTTTTTTTCTTTTTAAAGATTTTATTTATTTACTTGACAGACAGAGATCACAAGTAGGCAGAGAGGCAGGCAGAGAGAGAGGGGGAAGCAGGCTCCCTGTGGAGCAGAGAGCCTGATGCGGGGCTCTATCCCAGGACTCTGGGATCATGACCTGAGCTGAAGGCAGAGGCTTTAACCCACTGAGCCACCCAGGTGCCCAGGATTTTCATTTCTTGCTCAAGCTTAAATTAAAGATTGGGCAGAGATATTATGAGGCAAAGATAGCCCTAAACTTGTGACAGAAAAAAGACATTCAGCAGGACTGAACTCCCCAAAAACCCAAAACATCCTGAAGGCGGGCCAGAAAAACAAAATGCATTTTCTGTACTTAATTTCTGTAAATTGCTTGGTTACACCTCCACCTCCTATCCCTGAATAACTTAATCCTCTACCCTGGCTTTGCATAATGATGCCACTGCCAAAAAACAGCATCAGGTGGAAAGCCCTTTGACCTTGCTGAAGCACACAGCAGTTCAGTCCCTTCAGCAGGGTTTAGACTCTAGGTCTTTGGCATCCTCATTTGGCAATGTCTTACTCACTACCCTTTGTCTCTGGCTTCCTAGCAGTTTCTCCGTCATTCTCTAAATCAGGTCTCTTTTTCATGGTTATGGTTATTTCCCCTATAACCTGGAGTACCCTAGAGAAGGACTGGGTGGCTACTTTTGATTGTGTGGCTAGGCAAACCTCTGAGGAGATGGCTTTTGAGCTGAGATCTGAATAACAAAATCCAAGAGGTAAGGGAGGGTGAAATGTTTGCTGATAATCATTTTCCCTTCCCAAGCCAGGACGTTGTTGTAAGAGACTCTTAAGCAAAGCAGTGAGGCAGGGATGTGTGATAGAATAAGCTCTGGAATTTTGGCCTGGTTTGGCTGTTAACTAGCTTTGTGGGTTTTGACAGAGCCCTTGTTCTTCCTGGTCTTTGATAGACACGTGCTGTAGCACTTCAACTTCTTGCTCCTTGGAAGATGCCCAGAGTTGTGGTAGAGTATAAAGGAGGGTATGTGAATTGGCTTGATGAAGCGTACCTCGCCGACCAAACCCAGCAAACTTGTCAGGGCAGCTCTGAGGCTCTCTATTCATTCCTGCGGAGGAGGTAAACAAAGGAAAAGGCAATTCTGTTTTTTCATAGGAAACCTGAAAGAAGGTTGACCCTTGATGCTAAAGAAGAGGTAAAGGAAAGTGACAGCTCTTCACTTTATAAATTACCTTAGTACTGTGGTTATGGATTGATACTCTGTATTTTACAGGATGTAGTCCTTGCCACCATGGTATTAGAGTATTTGATGATACATTTTGTTTAGAGATTTATCTATTTATTTATTTATTTATTTGGAGAGAAGGGGGTGGGGAGGGGCAGAGGGAGAGGGAGTCTCAAGCAGACTGTCCACTGAGCGTGGAGCCCAAGACCCTGAGATCATGACCTGAGCTGAAATCAGGAGTGGGATGCTTAACCCACTGAGCCACCCGGGTGCCTCATCCACATCGTTTTAGCCATCTGTTGATGGACACTTGGGTTATTTCCATATGTTAGCTGTTTTAAATTTTACTGCAGTAAACATAGAGGTGCCCAGGTCTTTTTGAATTAGTGTGTTCATATTCTTAGGGTAAATACCCAGTAGTGGAATTACTCAATCATATGGTAAGTTTATTTTTAATTTTTTTGAGCGACCTCCATATTGTTTTCCACAGTGACTGCACCAGCTTGCATTCCCACCACAGCACACAAGGGTTCCTTTTTCTCCATGTCCTCACCAACCCTTGTTGTTTCTAGTGTTTTTTATTTTACCCATTCTAACAGGTGTGAGGTGATACCTCACTGTGGTTTTTGATGTGCATTTCCCTGATGGTGAGTGATGTTGGGCATCTTTTCCTTTGTCTCTTGGCCATCTGTCTGTCTTTGGAGAAATATGTTCTGTTTTCTGCCCATTTTTTTTTTTTTTAAGATTTTATTTATTTATTTGACAGAGAGAGATCACAAGTAGGCAGAGAGGCAGGCAGAGAGAGAGGAAGGGAAGCAGGCTCCCTGCTGAGCAGAGAGCCCTATGCGGGACTCGTTCCCAGGACCCTGAGATCATGACCCGAGCCGAAGGCAGCGGCTTAACCCACTGAGCCACCCAGACGCCCCAAGAAAAATTGTTTTTTAAAGTAGGCCCCAGGCCCAACACGATACTCAAACTCACAAACCCTGAGATCAAGTGTTGCGTGCTCTACCAACTGAGTCAGCCAGGTACCCCTAAAAAAGTTTTCTTTTTAATTGATGTACAGTTAACATAGAAATCCCTCTTGGTAAAAGGGCAAAGTGTTTTTAATCAGTTGTTTTGTGTGTATGTGTGTGTGTGTTTAATTGTTTCTAAGTGTCCAGAGAAGGTCAACTTTGCAAAGGTATTCCGTCATTTGTTTGAATCTGTTTTCTTATTTTAGGTGTAACTGAAAAGTGACCTCTTCAGAGATGTCAAAAACAAACAAATCCAAGTCTGGATCTCGCTCTTCCCGCTCAAGATCTGCATCAAGATCTCGTTCTCGTTCATTTTCAAAGTCTCGGTCCCGAAGTCGATCTGTCTCTCGTTCAAGGAAACGCAGGCTGAGGTAAGGGGATGTGATTGTGTATCAGGATAACCATTGCATCGATCATTGTGGGTGTCTGAAGAGCTTTTGCTGGATTCTTTCTATGAGTTTCAGTTGGAGTGGGTTGGCTTAAGGCAGAGGGATAATGGGCTGTAAGATATTACAGGTTTCTTGAAACGCTGCGAATCCAAATCACCGTTGAGTGCCATGCTGTTTGCCTAATTCCTTTTCTCCTCTGCCAGCATGTACTATTTCTCATCTACTTTGGAAGGAAGAGCATTTTGTTTTTATCTGAGCTGCTTGCTTCAAATCTCTACACCTGATTGTTTTTTCCTGGAGGCTTTGGACCAAAGTTTATATGCATCATCGGCAAAGAAAAGATAGCTAAGAGGATTAATAGTATGACCGACATTGTGAGGAAAGCAACCTTATTAACTCTTAACATAATTAAACCTTAAAAACTTAATGGGAATCGTTTGCATATACCCGATGTGCCAGTTACTGATAAGCAGTGTCTGTCTGGTAAACCACAGCAAAGCTATCCAGAAGTCACTCTTGTAGACATCACTGTGCCTAAGTGTACAAAGAATTCTTTGTAATTTGTTGCCAGTATTCTTTAATTTAGCCAGTATTGACATCTTTAGGTGGATTTCCCTATTGTAGTTATGTCTTAGAATAGGATGCTAACCCTCCAACGCCTTTCCTCTTTTCATGTGTTGGGAGTTGGGTTTTTTAGTCTTTAAAACTGTTTTAATTTTCTTTTGAGTAGACAAGAACCTTTTAGTATATACAAGTTTCTACATGTGAATGGTGTTGTATTTAACTACCAAAGGGGGATAATGTGCACAGTTTTTGTTATTTTTGTCAGAATCGCACCAGGCAGGGAGATAATTTCTCAGTCTCACCACTTGGGGACCCCCCCACTCCCTCCATTCTTTATTTTGGGAGTATCTAGAGTTCTTTTGTTAAATGAACTGATTATGAAATTTAAAATAAACCATAGGAATAGTAGTTATTAAGCTGCATTCTTTATTCCCGTAGTCTTGTAGTATTCCTAAAAATGTTTTAAAGAGATGGTTGGTGGGATTCTTTTTTTTTTTCTTTCCTCCCAACAAGAACAAGTTAATTCTTCACTTGATCCTAGCCAGAAGGCCAAGAAGTGATGAGAACAAGTTGATTCTTAAACAGAATCTGTAAGAGACCTCCCTGAAAATTAATTTCAGACCGGAGGGTGAATAAAAAGTTGGCGGCCGTAAATATTAATGATTCTGATAAGAAGGTAGAATATAATGAGTCTCTCCCTCAAACAAAAGAAACACTAGATTTTTTATTTTTAAAGATAACATTACACCTTGAAGGTAATGAGTCCTAGCCTTTCTTCTCCTCTTTGGTTTTTGGGCATGCATTTTTATACTAAACTTAGTTCAAACGTAGGCTAAATAGAGGTTGTTGCCCATTTGTGTGAGAATCCATAAAAGTAAAATTCTATCCCACCTTTTACCTCTCCAGAAAAAGAAGAGGGAGCCCACTAAATACATTTATATCTACCTTAGGAAGTTGCTATCAAGATGGGGGATTGAGCAGTGACTTTTTGTAACTCCTGCCTTGCACCTAGAGTCTTTAGATTTGGGCCATTTAAATTTCAGTTTATCTCAGTTGGTTCTGAAAGGTAACTTTAAAACTTAATCGAGTGAATGGAAATCAAGTAACTGGCTCAAAAACAAGAGGCTAATACAACCAAAACTGAGTGACAAAATTGAACTGACACAAACCAGCATGAAAAATGCTAACAAGCTCTGAAGTATCTGTGATAACTGGGATTCTGGGCAGATCTGTCTAGACAGATCTCTTCTTCCTCTACAGATTATTTGGCATGGTCATTGACTTGGCAAATAAGGGGAAAATATCTTGGGCAGTATGTGTGGGGGTAGGCCTAGAGCCACTTCATGTGCTGTCTTTTATACTGAGAAGATTGTTATCTTGAAGGAATTTCTCCACCAAAAAACATGTTTTTATACTCGATTCTAGTCTGACATCTCTGTTTTTTAGAAACAGATAAATTTGCCACTGGATGTTCAATTTTTATTTCTGGCGTATTTGTTCCATGATTTTTTTTTCTTTTATTTTCCCTCTCCTATAAGGAAAGTATACTATCCAGAGAGTTTGAGAAACCATGCCTTTAAATTAACTTAACTGCTGAGTTCTACAGAATTGGAGAAAATTGATTGTTTCCTTGTATTTCACAGACCGTATCCTTTTAAGTGACTTCTCGTAAATAACTTCATTTGCAATCTGCAGAGACTCATGTTCCTGCATCAGTGCAGTGACTGCGGGTTTTGGATGCAGTATGCCACAGGGCCCTCTAGTAGTTGGTGACAGAAGCAGCAGTAGCCTCTGAGGATGGGAACATGAATTAAACCCTCCTTAGTGCTGGTGGTGCATCACCTCTCTCGAGTATAGCCATTTAATCGGGTCATGTTCAGTTTCATAGCCTGCATCTGCCTCTTCCTTCTTTTCTTATATTGTTACTGTTTTCGAATGAAAAGTATGGAAGGTAAGTTTTTGTTTTTGTTTTTTAATTGTACTTGAATAGCAACCGTTAACAACCAATAATAGGATGCATTTTTGCCAGTCACTGTTCTTGGGGTAGGTAAAGAACCTAAACACCATGGGTAATAAGGAGTGGAAGACCAATTCCACTTTATCTTCTTTAGATTAAATTAAATGTAAGTTTCTTTTTAAAAACACCATTGTTGAGTTAAGACCTGTCACATTTGCTAAATGTAGTTATTTATAAAACAGGCAAACAGAATGTATCTGTTCCTAGTTAGGTCTAATATGGAAAGTGCTGTTGATTAACCAAAGGGTTTTTATCCTACTATGTATGAAGAAAGTATTTTTGGAAAGACTTCTCTAATAATTTTACATATTTTTATCTAACTGTTCAGGAGTAGTGGTTAGTATGAATGATCTGTGTCTCAGTTGACAAGGCACATCGGGTATACAAGGACCCCAGTGGATTTTTACACCCAACAGATAACAGCTTTTGGCTTTTTGGTGGAAACGAAGTTCCCTAGCATTCGAAGCTCCCTAACATGCTCCCTAGCATTGACAAGCCTCGCATTCATAAGCATGAAATGTTTACAAAGTTAGGTCACTGTTGAATCCCTGTGGTTCTGGAAATGTGCCTTTGCTCTATTGGGGTTCCATACTGTTGAATGAAGAAGAACACAACACTAGGCTTTAGGTTGGCTGGAAAGAAATGTGGGTGGTGATGCGGGAAGAGGGCTGATTTTATAGTTTTCTTATGTTAACTTGTGTGCTTGGGTGTCTTGTGGTCACATGGTGCCCTCTTGTGGCACCCAGGTGTAGGATCTTGTGTTCAGCAACAGAAACTCAGACCTGAGTAGTGAGACCATATCCAGGTTCTCAGTTTAAAAAAAAAAAAAAAAAAAAAAAAAAACCAAAACCTTTATTTATTTATTTATTTATTTATTTATTTATTTATTTATTTTGCTGATCTGATTTCAGTGAATTCTTTTTTAAGCTTTGGAAGTTGCATTCTCCAAGTTCCTATTTAAGTGTTCTTTGCTTGGGACTACATATTTACAATCCCAGGTCCTAGTGGACTCTAAGAAAATAACCCTGCACAGACAGAGAGGGCTAAATGGGATGAGGAGTAGAAGGTTATACCAGTGGAGTGGCTGAAGGACCTGCACAGCCTGCCCCGGTCTGCAGACCCGAGCTTGTGTTCTTCCTGACTTCCGGGGATTTAGGGGACCGTTAGCGCCACTGTGAAACTCAAAGCAACTTGTATACTTTAATTAAAATGGCTTTGTTTAGCTTACTATATTAAGAACATTTGATATCTGTTTAAAATGTGCTACAGTTAAAAAAAGAAAGAAAGAAAGAAAAAATGAAACGTGCTGTGGTAGTAGTGAAGCGGTCTCAGTGGATCATTGGTGAAAATGATTTTTATCTATATGTTTGCACTTAATGTGGGTCAGCAGTGGAATTAAATATTTAAGTTTGTTTCTTTGAGAACAAAACTGAAAACAAAATACCTAAGAACAAGGTTTGAAACTGTACCTCTTTGTTGGCAGGTATTTCTTAAATAAAAGGGCTTGTGTCAAAAATTCAAATATTTCCCCCATCCCCCTTTTCAGTTCTAGGTCTCGTTCCAGATCATATTCTCCAGCTCATAACAGAGAGAGAAATCACCCAAGAGTGTATCAGAATCGGGATTTCCGAGGTCACAACAGAGGCTATAGAAGGCCCTATTATTTCCGTGGGCGCAACAGAGGCTTTTATCCGTGGGGCCAGTATAACCGAGGTGGCTATGGAAACTACCGCTCCAATTGGCAGAATTACCGGCAAGCATATAGTCCTCGTCGGGGCCGATCCCGATCCCGGTCCCCAAAAAGAAGGTCCCCTTCACCAAGATCCAGGAGCCATTCTAGAAACTCCGATAAGTCTTCCTCTGACAGGTCAAGGCGCTCCTCATCCTCTCGTTCTTCCTCCAACCACAGCCGAGTGGAATCTTCCAAGCGCAAGTCCACAAAGGAGAAAAAGTCCTCTTCCAAGGATAGCCGGCCATCTCAGGCTGCCGGGGATAACCAAGGAGACGAGGCCAAGGAACAGACGTTCTCTGGAGGCACCTCTCAAGATACAAAAGCATCTGACAGTTCGAAAGCATGGCCAGATGCCACCACATACAGTGCTGGTTCTGCATCACGGGCCTCTGCCGTTTCTGAGTTGAGCCCCCGGGAGCGAAGCCCTGCTCTTAAAAGCCCACTCCAGTCGGTGGTGGTGAGGCGGCGCTCACCCCGTCCAAGCCCTGTGCCAAAACCCAGCCCTCCGCTTTCCAACACGTCCCAGATGGGCTCAACTCTGCAGAGTGGTGCTGGGTACCAGGCTGGGACACACCAAGGTCAATTCGATCATGGCTCTGGGTCCTTGAGTCCATCCAAAAAGAGCCCTGTGGGTAAGAGTCCACCGGCCACTGGCTCCACGTATGGCTCGTCTCAGAAGGAGGAGGCATCTGCTCCAGGAGGAGCAGCCTACACAAAGAGGCAAGTGTCTTGTTTCCCCTCCCTGGTGGTGTTCCTGCCTCCCCAGCTGGCAGCTTAATTGTAATGTGATCTCAGAGCTCTGTGATGAATGGTAATAAGGTAATCCCTGTTTCCTAAACTTCGCATTAGCAAACTTGAAAACACCACCCAAGGAAACCTTTAGCTTAACTCTAGCTTTCCTACCTTCCTGAATTTGTATTGCAGCATAAAGTTGTTTTAGACTGCTCTGCAATGATGTTTTCACATATAAAATTTGCCTTGGATTCTACCAATATAAGCCAGAGAACAGTAGAGATTTGTGGGTCAGCTATCAAAAAAAAAACACGGTCTTTGCCAAAATGAATGCCCATTGGAGCTGTTAGACCCTGTAGGACCCACCATCTACTGTGATCGATCTGCATCAGCCCATCATGGTGAAGAGCTACACCTCGTACCCTCACACTCTCCAGTTGAGGAGACTGGGCAGAATGGGAAAGCCCAAGGCTTAGTCCAGGAAGCCCTTGTTTTAAAATCACAAGGTGGGTGTGTGTCCCAGTAGAAGCCGACCAGGCTGCGTGTTAGGAGAGGACGTGACCGTGCTTCTGTCTTTCTGCTCTGGGGGACATGGTGAGTTGGAACCTGAATCTTTGTTTGTGCGGTTGGATGGATTGGGATGGCAGAGACTTAACAGGGAAGTTGTATGGGGACGAGGTTGTTAAGAGGAATTTACTGGGCAGGTGGTTCCACCCCCTCCCCATTTCCTTATTAGCATATTCTTTGATGTCCTCCTGTCCTTCTATTCTTCTTTGCCATAGCAGTGCCACTATAACTTGATTAGACTTTCATCATTAATGGTACAGATGAGATGTTCAGCCTGTGTACTTTTCCAATCTTCAGTGACTCTGCTTTAAAGTGTAGGTGTGGTTGCCTGCCAGAACTGGGAGTCTCATTAGGAGACTCAGGCATGAGCTCTGCTTTTCCATAAGAACGAGTAGGATGGTTTCTGTCCCCTTCCCCCAATTAACTTGTATTTTGTTTTTATTTGTGTTCACAGTATATTTCATATTTAGATCTTCTAGGTGACTTGAAGCAAACATGAAGTCTCTTTTTGAGACTTGTATTTCCAAATGTGAGTTGTATAAAAGCAAAATCAGTCCAAGGTTGAACATTCTATGTTAACTTTGCTGAAAGCAGATTTTAAGTGACTGAGTGAAGGTTGGATAAGACCTTAATTTTTTTTTTCCTAGACCACTTACAGGTAAGTAGGTTTTTGTTTTTTAGTATCCTAAAAATTACTTTTGCTGTTTTCTTTTGGGTTGCTCTTGTAACACAACTCTATGGACCGTGTATTTTTCTCTTAAATGGCATCCAAGTTCATAGATCTGTGAAAGGCTGCTTTTCAGAAATTACTAGAAAGTAATCAAGTAGAAAGTCCTTTGGTAACACTGGAATCCACAAGACATGTTTGTTCAAAGAATCAAAAACACAAGACCAGATGGTGCTGTTTTAGATCAGGTTGCTTAAGGGGCCTCTTTTGTGTCTCCCTTGTGTTTTTATAAATAGGTACCTAGATGAGCAGAAGACAGAGAATGGAAAAGATAAGGAACAGAAACAAACAAATACCGATAAAGAGAAAATGAAAGAGAAAGGGAGCTTCTCTGACACGGGCTTGGGTGATGCGAAAATGAAATCTGATCCATTTGCTCCCAAAACTGATACCGACAAGTCTTTTCGGGGTAGCCAGTCTCCCAAAAGGTATAAGCTTCGAGATGACTTTGAGAAGAAGATGGCAGACTTCCATAAGGAAGACATGGATGATCAAGATAAGGACAAAGCTAAGGGAAGGAAGGAATCGGAGTTTGATGATGAACCCAAATTTATGTCGAAAGCCCTAGCAGGGGCAAACAAAAACCAGGAGGAGGAGAAGTCAGGCAAATGGGAGGGCCTGGTATATGCACCTCCAGGGAAGGAAAAGCAGAGGAAAACAGAGGAGCTGGAGGAGGAATCTTTCTCAGAGAGATCCAAGAAGGAGGATCGGGGAGGACCCAAGAGAACCGAAAGTGGGCACAGGGGGTTTGTGCCTGAAAAGAATTTCCGAGTGACCGCTTACAAAGCAGTCCAGGAGAAAAACTCATCACCTCCCCCAAGAAAGACCTCTGAGAGCCGAGAGAAGCTAGGAGCCAAAGGAGACTTTTCCACAGGGAAGTCTTCCTTTTCCATTACTCGAGAGGCCCAGGTCAATGTCCGGATGGACTCTTTTGATGAGGACCTTGCAAGGTGAGATGTAGTCCTTGAACCTCAGGGCTTTAGTGGGCTAAGGGGCATCTCCTAACCCCTCTTCCTGAGGATGTTCTGGAACCAGGACAGGCCCCTCTTGTATTTCTCCTGCTGTCCAAGTTTCAGTGCTGATAATGTTCACCTGTTTCTGGAATTAACGTGTCACTGAGCAGTTGTGTGTTAGGGACCGTATCACAGGGGTGATAAAGCATCTTTTAGTGACTGGCTTTCTGGGTGTTGGGTCCCCCCACCTCTTGACCTCTATCCATTACCCTACTTGCCATCATCCCATTTTTTCCCTTAAATGTGTTTAAGATGATTTGCCTTGTGGAGCTGTCCAGAATCCATTTTTCCATTCCTAGCTAGGTTACTGAAGTCTGTTATTACACACCTCCATCACATAATGTAACAGTTTTAAAGTTGGGGCAGGGGCAGGGGAGAGTTGCCTGGCCCAACTTGAGCAGAGTAAGGAGGCCCTGGCTGACTGTGTTTTGTACCTGGGGCAAAAGCTGTACTGCCAGTGGGAAGTACACCTGAGCAGCATTCTGGCCACATCCCACTTCACTGAGTGGTCCTGGCTGGCCAAGCTAGTTGATCTTTTAAAATACTCTTCGGTTTGTTGTGTGTGTTAAAAGCTCAGTGACTCCAAAAACAAGACTCACTGAGGTTCAGTACATCCCCCTGCCCATTTGTTCCTGTTAAGGACTCCCACTGAGAAAAGGGGAGAAAGATTTTGGATGCCCTTAACCTTCCTTTCCCATCGTTATGGTCCCCTGAGGTTACTTTGAACTTTGGTGGGAAGCAAAAAGCAACTTTGTGGGTAAATTTTAAACTCTCGGGGAGAAAAGCATTGCTTTTTTAGGGTTTAAATGTTTGGACTTTCTGTATATCTTGTTACACTGGGCCTCCCTATGTTTCTTTTCCAGACCCAGTGGCTTATTGGCTCAGGAACGCAAGCTTTGTCGGGATCTAGTCCATAGCAACAAAAAGGAACAGGAATTTCGTTCCATTTTCCAGCACATACAGTCAGCTCAGTCCCAGCGGAGCCCCTCTGAACTGTTTGCCCAGCACATAGTGACCATCGTTCACCATGTGAAAGGTGAGTGCACACCCCGAGCCTGCTGCGAGCGCCCTTTCTGCGGGCTTCATTTCCTCTGCTACAAGCACAATGATGACTGGGTGCGTAAGGGAGCCTTTCAGGCCTCTTTATCTCATCAAAAGCGCCTTTGAAGCTAGGGACTGGTTCGAAGGAAATTCCTTCCAAGGAGGAGTTTCCATTTTTTAATTACAGTGTTGAAGATTACGAAATGCTAGTAACCTGTGATTGTGAGAAGAGGTAAAATCCTTCACACAAGGCTTGAAGAAGGGAGTGTGGCCTTTCCAGCACCTCTCTTTTTTCCTGTCTGTCAGATGGAAGCCTCTAGAGGTCTCTCAGAGACCTAGTGGTGTGAATTTCTTCTCTGCGTTATTCTGCCATGTCCTGGGCAAACTGAGGTGGGCAGGTTGGGGAGTGGTAAAGAGAAGTGATACAGCAGCTGGGGTGGGCCAGTTAGAGGTTCTACTTGAAAATTTAACTCCAGGGGGAGTTGGTGCCATGATTCATAGAGAAGTGAGCTCTGGGTTTCCTCATACCCACATCCTAAGACAGAGCGACAGTGGACATGCAGTAGCCAACATTGTATGGTGTGTGACCCGGGCATCTTTCCTTCCCCTTTTCAGTGTGTCTGTTACATGGATTTGACTACTTGAATCACATTTCTGTGGCTTCGGGTTCATGCAGAAGAGTCGAATATTTGGTCCCACTTTTGAGAGTGTAATGTGTTTTTCTTTGAATTCCCACAGAACATCACTTTGGGTCCTCAGGAATGACATTGCATGAGCGCTTTACTAAATACCTAAAGAGGGGAACTGAGCAGGAGGCAGCTAAAAACAAGAAAAGCCCAGAGATACACAGGTGAGGACTTAGGCCTTAAGCTGGAGGTGGCCATAAAAGCTTGCTCATTGAATGATAAACTCATCTTGTTCTTGTCAATGTGAGGTGGGTGCCTTAGCAGCGGAGTTTAGGGTGAACGTTCTCCGGATGCTCCGTTAGCAGTGGGTGTTTGTAGTTTGAGTGGAAAGGGGGTGCCTCGATGACTGCAGGTTTCACTGTGGGCCTGAGGAAGGACCGGCCTTTTGATATAGATGAGTCCTTGTATTCTGGAGAACTGGCAGATGATAACCTGAGACCATGGTGAACTTGCTGCAGGTGGAGTAAATGTTAAGCTTTTTTTCCAGGACTGATATATGGAACACATTACATGGAACACACGTGTTCCATGTAGCAGTTCTTCTAGAAGAATTTCCAGTGCATGGGAGAGCTTGGAGGATTATGTCAAAGGGTTTAAAAGCCCAGCAGGTTTAAGGACCGTCACATTCAGTTGTAGGAGCATATTCAGCACATAGGGGCTTTGTCTAGAAGCAAACTTGGCTGTAGCTTTAATTTCTTACTAATCATCTCGGTTGTAGTAGGGAGGAGAACCATCTTTCTACAACAGTCCGGGGTCTTCAGGATGTGTGTATGTACCAGGCAGTTTTCTCACCTAGACCTTATCTCATAGGTAAATAATGGTCCATTATATTCTTATTCCCGAGACGAAAACTGCTCTTTGAGGTTAGCAGGGCATGGATAGTCTTGATGTGAACTTGAGATTATAGGCGTGGGTGTAGGTGTCTTTCTTCCTGGCTGTAACAGTACTAGGAAGGAATAAGAAGTTTCTTCAGTTTGAGTTTGACTGAGAAGTTGGTCTGTGTGTGTGTGTGTGTGTGTGTGTACGTGTGCGCTCATGTGCCTGTACACAGACACACCTATGGGACAGGATAAATATATAAGCAAAGAATATTAGTAATATATATTTGTAAGTTATGAGACATAATTTAAAGGAATGCCTAGGGTTCTCTTAACCAACTAGGAACTAAAATACTACCAATAATACATTCACATTATGGGGATTATTAAGCAGTTTTCCTATTTTCAATTTTTAGGAGGATAGACATTTCTCCCAGTACATTCAGAAAACATGGTTTGGCTCATGATGAAATGAAAAGTCCACGGGAACCTGGCTATAAGGTGAACTGTGCTTTGATCGTAATTCCAACAAAATGAGTGCGTTGGGCATGAACTTGACAGAAATGTGTTTGTTTAAATTACTCTCTACTTAAGTTTGTGTTTTTCTTTTAAGGATGGGCATAATTCTAAAAATGAACTACAAAGGGTTAATTTTTATTAAATGTATCAACAACCTTTGTGAAGTGGTTAGAATATGGTAAATGACCCCAAAGTCTATTGAGGTGAGCTTGAGAAAAAAAAGAGAGGAGTTTTGGAACAAGTGCCCATGATGAGAGAAGAAACTTTTTGTGATATTTTTCTGCTTGTAAGTATTATCAAATCAACTATATTACATGCACTATTTCCAACCATGATTTCAAAAAGACATGCATGTCAGAGGAGAGTGAAATATTCATATCTTAACATGGTAGACTGTTTTAAACAGCTAGTCCAGTTTTTTTTTTTTTCCTAACATTGTACCATATTTATCATCTGTTGGTTACTATTACTTTAAAGCTAAACATTATTTTGATAGCCCAGCTACATTTGCAGTGATGTGCACGCAGAGTTAATGAAGAGGTTAAGGCTTGTATGCGATCTTTTACTATGAAATAATAGATTTGGGTTTTTTTTTTAAAGTCTCTTAGTATTTATTGACCTTCATTCACATATACAGTTGAAATTTAAAATTAAAGATGGCTCTTCCAGTGCTGCTGAAACCTTTTCCTAAAGATGCTCATCTTCAGGTCTTCCAAATGAATTTGTCTCGGTAGTCAAATGTGATGAGAGGCCCTCTGCACAGTCTCTCTTCTCTCCCTGCTCCCCCTCCTTTCTTTTTCTTCATGTTCTCACCAGCTTGGCACTGACCCTGTGAAATGCAAGGCTTTGAGACAGCAGAAGAGTGCTCACCCTCTTGCCCTGCTCCATAGAGGTGCTGTGGGTGTACAGCCTCAGGGAGCAGCATCTGCCCCTTTTTTGGGTCTTCGGAGGGCACAGAGGCCCCATTCCCTCTAAAAAACGAACAGGATAGAAATAAACCTTCTTGAACTTCATTTCAATAAAAAGCTTAGTACTTTGTATGAGATATTTATATGGAGTGAACTGCCCATTCCTTCCTCTTTTAGAGAGGTTTTACTTCCCATGAGCCAAGTCCTAGTGCTTCATGTCCCTGAATCCGCCTGGCCCTCTGTGCTCTGAGTGTCCCAAGCTGTTGAAAGCCCTGCCCTGGTTTGGGGCACGCAGCACTGCCACCACCGCTGAATCCACATCACACATGCCCTGGGGAATTCGACTTAATAAAAGGAAGTCAGGGGAAAAAAAAAAAGGTACCTTCCTTTTTTGCTGCTGCCTTTTCCCTTTTTAAAATAAAACTGGACCTGGTATTGCCACTTTGTGGATTCTCCATTGTGGTTTTGCTATTCCCTCTCTAAAGCAATTTCTCACTGTAACTGGGCTTTTTGGTAGGCTGCTGAAGTGTCCCACAGTCTCTTGTTGGGCTCCATACTGAGAGCTTATTCCAAGGAGAGGGTAAACCCATGGTGGCTGCCACAGTGTAGGTAGGGAAGGATGACACGACACCAGCATTTACACTCTTGGTGGTGACTAGGCTGAGCCAGCCTAACCGGCCACCTAGTGAAGTTGATTTGGGCCTACTCAGTGTGTAGGCTAGCCAGAGTCATTACTGGGCCACAGAGAAAACAAACAAGGCAAGATCAATGTCTGGCATTTTCAGAAGGCAATCGTCATCATTTTAGAGAACAGTTTGGGTTCTGTGAGGGACCCTCAGGAAGGGACTTCTGTGGGAAATCCTATATGCCCTCCAAGCTTGGGTGAGGAGCTCACACTCCCAGTGCTTCCTCTGCACCACTTCATTGGAGTAGAAACCACAGTTTGTGGGGTGGTTGAGTTGTCAGCCCTGAATCCCAAAAACCTTAATTTTGATTTCTCTTACGGCAGGCTGAGGGAAAATACAAAGATGATCCTGTTGATCTCCGCCTTGATATTGAACGTCGTAAAAAACATAAGGAGAGAGATCTTAAACGAGGTAAATCAAGAGAATCAGTAGATTCCAGAGACTCAAGCCACTCAAGGGAAAGATCAGCTGAGAAAACAGAGAAAACTCATAAAGGATCAAAGAAGCAGAAGTACGTAAGCCCCTGTTCCTTCCTTCAGACTCTTGAGTGTGGGGTCTCTTGTCTGCTCCTTTTGGACTATATACCAGACCTTCTAAGCCAAAGAAGTTCAGGGTTAGGAATGATAGCAGTTCTTGTATAACATGGAACTGTCAAGTAAGGTCCCTGGCTGAAAACAGAATTTCTGCATTAAAGTAGGTGTGATCCTTGTCTAATAAAGAAGGCCTCCTGGGAGATGGGCATTTAATTTGGCTATATGGACGGAGCAGAAAATGACTTGGGAATTCCTTCTGGGTTGTGTTAGGCATTTTCTTTTATATGTTCTTTTTCATCACAAATCTTTGTGGAGACGTACGTTTTTGAAACAGTTCAAAGTTGTTGGCTGGTTTTGTCAAAGAAATAGAGTGAAACTAGATAGGACAAGATTGTTGATCTTAAATGCCTTTTCAGAACTAGTTTCGCAGACACCTCCAAGTGAGGTATTCCAAATACTCTTTAAACAAAGGTAGCATTGTTGAACGTCCTAGGGCAGCATCCATGCCAAGGTCCTGTCGTTTCTGTTTACATCTGTGAAAGTTCCATGCCTTTTCAATCATGTCTCATTAAACATGGAGGAGTTGAAGCCCTGCACTTTCCCATATGAAGCAACACCACTTTTCCTGTCTGTGAACTTCGGCCGGCAAGCATTTTCATATCCACTTGCTGATAACAATCCTTTGAAATAAGTTGGACACTTGGTGTGGTACCCGTTTTGCCCATTTTGAAAGATAAGCCAGGCTCGTAATGATTGGTCTAAGAGGACAGATGATTTGTCTAAGATGATCAGCTGGCATCAAAACCCAGGTGTTCTGTTCCACTTTGTCTCCCTCTCCGCTGTGTTACTTCTGCCCGGGGAGCCCTGGCAGCCTTCGGGGCTGCCTGTTGATGAGGGACTCGATCATCCTCACAGAGAGTGGAGGTGGCTGTACAGCAGTCCTCAGTGCCGCTTGCTGGTGGAGAAGCAGCAGGACCCCTCCAGCATTTCAGGGTTGGGTTTGGATTATTGATCCTGATTGCTTTCCCTGGAACACGTGTCTCTTCCTCTGACTTGCCTTGCAGTCTTTGAAACCCTGGTATTCTCTGAATGGGGCAAGAAGAAAGATGCTTACCCTCAAGCTTACTCTCACTCTAAGTCACGCCTCAGATGACAAAACTGTTTGTCATAGGAGTGAAGGACAGCTCACCCAAGGTCACACAAGTATGGAAGGTGGTGCTGGGACTCAAATCTGGGGCCTTTTGGAAAAGGCTATTTTTTAAAACCTCTTAAAATAGCCCTGACTTACAGGAGTCAAGACTTACACATCTTAGTTATAAAAGTCCTATGACAATAACTTAGGCTTCTTATGAGTAAATGCTAGAAAGAGCCACTAGGGTTTAAATATTTAAGTTGTTGAGCTTCTTAAATGTTAGGGAGTGTGGTGGGAGAGGCAGAAGGGTACTTTGCATAATGGAGGACAACGAGAGGTTCCTGGCATTTGGCAGGCTTCTCCCCTAAGTTGTCCTGTAATCCTGGGTGACTGGCCTTTCTGCCACCTTACAGGCAGCCAGTGGGCTCCATCAGCACATGGCAGGGCTGGCACCAACCTCTGGTACATAGACAGTGACTCACTGTAGTAAGCTCATTTGCCCTAGTCTGTAATTGCTCTCCGATGAAGGGAAGGGCGGGAAGTCACTCTGGGAAGAGTTTTGCCAGATCCTGTGCTTACTAACTCACCCTGTTTGAGCTCAGTGAGAGGTGGCATGTGGAGCCGTTGTCTAATTAGAGCTAGCTTTGAGCCCAGCTTCTGCTCAGCTTGGTCACCCTGAATCTCCGCTGTCTATAAAATGGGGAAATGCTCCTGAAGGGTCACGGTTGCCGTTGGCAGCCTGCCTGCTCTGTCCCTGTAGAGTGTTGAAGCATGTGGTTTGTTCAGTCTTAAGAACAGGCCCGTGAGGCAGCTTGCATTCTTCCTGTGAGAAATGAAGGTAATGTAAGGTGCGCAGTACATCAGGGCTCCCAGTGCAGTGTTGGCTTCCTTCTGCCTTCCTCATTCACGCATATGTATCACAGCGGGCCGTGTTCTCTTCCTCTTACTGTGCATGTCCCATGCTCTTCATTGGCTAAGACACAGACACATGACTCAGAATTGAGAGGAAACTCTAGGTGCCCTGGGTGGGTAGCTGGGGGCGAGTCTTGAGGTTATGCATCTTCGATGTCTTCATCACAGACATGCTCGTGATTCTCTAGTGAGGCCCCAGCTGAGGGCTGTCCCCCAGCGCCGACTGATTTAAATCCTCGGCTCTTCTGTTCTCATAGGAAGCACCGGAGAGCACGAGACAGGTCCAGGTCCTCCTCCTCTTCGTCCCAGTCATCCCATTCCTACAAAGCGGAGGAGTACACTGAAGAGACGGAGGAGAGGGAAGAGAGCACCACAGGCTTTGACAAGTCAAGACTAGGGACCAAAGACTTCGTGGGTCCAAGTGAAAGAGGCGGCAGAGCTCGAGGGACCTTCGTAAGATCCTTCCCCCTCTCCCTGCTCCCGCAGGTTCTGGTTATGTGATTATCAGGTTACTAGTTTTGTTACCCTTGCTACAGAAACCCAAGCTCTCCGGCCCAGAATCTGTGGTGCCCGCCCCCCCCCCCCCCAGGCTTTTTGCTTCTAGTTATTTTTCTGTTCATAATCGTGCTTACCCAGAAAGCCTCTCAGGGCTTCTGGCCTCCAGATTTCCACATTTACCTTGACTGCTACAGCATCTGTAGGGAGGAGGGCCTTGTGCCATCCAGTTCTCTGCCTGAACTACAGACCCGAGTACAATGGCAGTGGCTAGAAGCCAGTTGATTGGCTGATTGACTAGAGGACCCCTGTCTGTCCTGTGCCAGAGGAGGTATTTGAGCAGAAGGCAGGGAATGGTTTTTCTCCACTCCTGACGCAGTTCTTTGTTCCTTTTCCCCGTTTATGCCACAGCAGTTTCGAGCCAGAGGGAGAGGCTGGGGGAGAGGCACCTACTCCGGTAGCAACAACAGCAGCAGCAGCAACGATTTTCAAAAGAGAAACCGGGAGGAGGAGTGGGACCCCGAGTACACGCCCAAAAGCAAGAAGTATTACCTGGTATGTGTCTGGGATGACCAGGAAGGGCCGGGGGCCTCTGGCACACAGCATGGCTGACCCCGAGGCTTCATTGGTCTGTCCAGAGCCGTGATGAAAGGCATGTGCAGGAGTTCTTTGTACTTGGGGGTTAGTGCACTGCTGGCTAGAGGCGTGTTCTCCCGCGAGTCGGGATCCTGGCCTCATCTGGGAGGCGTGTGGATTTCAGGATAAGCAAGAAGGGTGGCTCTGGGCTTTTTGAGTTGTGAGCTGGTCTAATTGCTAGCCCACCCTCGGCTGCCCTCCAGCCTTTATCCAGGGACAGAGTCCATACTTTTCCTCCCAAGTTCGCAGTTCACGCTGTCCTTCCCGAGTACAAGATAGAAAAGACAGCTCAGGATCTCTTCGAGGAGAGGCTCTGTCTCCAGAATGAGATGTCACTGGGTCTCTCATCTGAGCTGTTGGTCATTCCTAGGCAGCAGGCACTTTGTGGGTCTCCCTCCATGCGTCCCTCACTTTGGGGCTCGTCTAGGCTGGATTACCTGGCCAGGGAGTAAGTTCTGTCAGCCCTGCTGTTTGAACAGCAGGCTCAGGTCCAAGCAGATGGGACTTGGAGTGTTGTAACCAAGGTAAGCCTGCAGCTGAAGCTGCCTCGCCACAAGCAGGACCAGTGCAGGGCTGTACCAGCAGTGGCACAGGTTTACAGCCACCTTCCCTGTTCTGGGGAGGCTGGAAGCTGCCTGGAGACTCCTCAGGGACCCTTGGGCCTGCATCTAGGGGAACGTTGACTGGGCCAACTCCACAGGTGCTGGAGTAGCACTGTTCCAGGGGGAAGGTGAAAGCCATCTGAGTCCTTCTCCCTGTCCCCATTTGCTGCCTGAAGCAGCATTGTTGACCTCCTGTGTTTAGGCTGTTGAACCAGCAGCCCTGGTGGGAAGCAGCTGGCCCTCTCACTGAGTTGGTCCCTGGGACCTAAGGGATGGTTTAGAGGTTTTGAAGCCACGGGGCTGATGAAACCAACAACTTGTAGTTTTCAGAGTGCTTTCTCCCTCATTCTGTCATTGGAGCCCTTCTCTCGGGTGATTATCAGGGGAGGATCGAGATGCAGGCTGGGGTTTTCCTGCTCTGCCGCACAGCCTCTCTGCGTGAAATTACAGAGGCGAGAGAGAGATGGGAGGCTGGGTTCTGGGTCCTACCTTTGTCACTCACAGGTCTGAGACCATGACCGGGTCATTTTGCCCTTGGTCTCCCTGCCTGTTCTTGGCTGGGGTGGGCAAGAACTTGCATGCCAACGAGCTCCCTGACATCCCAGACCAGACAGAATCTCATGTTTTGGTGTTTGCTTGGCTTTCTCAGACCTGTCCTTTGAGACCTGGAATATTAAATAACATAAAGTCCCCTTAAGTTCCTGGCAGAGTGGAGGGTGATGGTGATGGTAGGGGAGATGTGAGGTTTAAAGGAGAAAATGCAGATGAAGGTCTGTTGGGCCTCAGTGAAGATTTTATCATCATCATTGTAATGCCCAGTTATTGCCTCAGAATGCCTCAGGCCCCGGTGGAATATTCTCTTGGATCTGAATCAGTAGCATTTTTGGAGTAGGAGAAGGGGAGGAGGACAGAAAAGCAGCAAAAGGTGGGGTGAGGTAAAAGATTGGTATGAGAAAGTCACATTTGGGGGAGAAGAGGGTTCTGGCTACTCTTGTTCGCTCCGGGATTGATGGCAGTTTTCTTTTCTCTCAGCATGATGACCGTGAAGGTGAAGGCAGTGAGAAGTGGGTGAGCCGGGGCCGGGGCCGAGGAGCCTTCCCTCGGGGTCGAGGCCGGTTCATGTTCCGGAAGTCCAGCACCAGCCCCAAATGGGCCCACGACAAGTTTAGTGGGGAGGAAGGGGAGATTGAAGACGACGAGAGTGGGACAGAGAACCGAGAAGAGAAGGACAATTTACAGCCCACAACTGAGTAGGGGCCACTCTGATGGGAGCCCCTGCCCAGGGGAGAGAGGGCGCTGGGAAGATGGCTGGTGAGGAGCAAAACAGAGGAGCCTGAAGATTGCAAAAATCCTACCCCTACCCGCCACCAGCCAGCCACGCAGAATCCTACTACAGCCGAAAGCATCCCTGGCGCTGCGTCCCACTGGACAGAGGCGGCCGGCCGAGGAGCCTGGGGTCAGGCCCGGCTCTTGAGCAGAGCAGAACACAACACGTTGGGCTTTAGCTGTGTTTCTCATTTGTTGTTGGTGTGCGGGGTGGGGGCTGGGGTAGGGAGGGGAGAGCGATACTTGGATTTTGGTTTGTTCCCTATTAGAAACCGACAGTTTTGTTCTTTATTTCATTTGGAGCTAAGAGGACTAATTTGATGATTTTCAATCTCTTCTTTCTTATCCTGATTTTAAAAGCCCTTCTTCATCCCTTTTTTCTTTTTCTTTCCTTTTTTAGGCATATGTAGTAATAATAGCAGAAAGATTTAATTTGGGCAACTTTGATTCTTCAAAGAGAAAACAAAGCATGTGAATAAACATTGAAGTGTTCACCTCAGTTTGGGACCAAACTGCTTGGATCTTTGTAAAAATCGGTTTTGTATGTCGAGGAGGAGTTCAAGGCCTTTCTGACCACCTTGTGTTCCCCTTTTCTGCACAGCCATGTATTCCATGGCTGTAACCACACCCCACGTGTCCCCCCACCCCAATATTTTCTGATTTTTTCTGGGCTGGGCATCCCATTCTCCACCAGCAGCTCCAGTATCCCAAACTTTGTAGTCCTGCTGATCCTCTCAGCAACAGGGGTGGAAACTGGTCGGCAGTTTCTGGTCTGTTTTCTAAGAAACTTCTGAATTCTATTATCTTTACAAATATAAGATGAGAAAATAATTTTTTCAATATTTTTTATTAATCTTTTTATAAAATGAAAAGAAACTCCTATGGTCGATTAAGGAAGGTGGTTATGGCTGGGTGGTTTGTGGGGGTTTGTTTTTTTCCTTTCTTTTTTTTTTTTAACCTTAAGCTTTAAGTTGAAACATTCTTGGATGTTTGGGGGGAAAAACATCCTCTTTAAATGGGTCCTTGTGCTTGCCTTCTGGGGAGGCGGTCCTGAGCAGGTGAATCATACGGCATTTATGCATATGTTATATGCGGACTGCACCCACCTCTTCTCCCCCCGCCCCCAACCTTTGCCTCTTGGGTTGTTGTGCTTCTTTCCCCCTTACTTTGCTACATTTCTATAGTTAAGTTGGTTTTACTTGAATGATTCATGTTTAGGGGAAAAAAAATGAAAACACCCTTAAAATTTGTTTCAACTCCTCCTGCAAATAAAAAAATAAATGAAGAAGGCAGATGTAAATGGACTCTGGTCATTGTCACCCTTAGAGAGAGAGAGAGAGAGAGAGTGTGTGTGTGTGTGTGTGGTGGGGTGGGGGATAGCAGCTTCAGGGAACCTGAAAGAGCAACTCTCATGGCTGTCTCTGAGGCTGTTGCTCAGTTCCTTCCTCATCAGTGCCATGCTCAGTTCAGGGAGGAGACTGCCGCCCTTTGCTGGCTAACTCATTGCCACCCTGGTGGTTTTTCATCCTGTACCTTGTACACCCTAAAAGAACCAGATTCTTGCACTGTGGTGTAATGGGCAAGGACTTTGGCTTCCAGAATGGTGGGGCAGGGATCAAGGGTCGTGATAAACAGCCTCAGCCTTCTGAGCTGAAAGATGACCAGAAAGCCCAGCCAGGAAGGGACTGGCACCAGATGGGCCCTCAACTTCAGACCTTGCTGGCTCTGGCCTTGGCTATGAGCGGGAGCCTTGAAAGCTCCTAAACTTCCTTATTTCTTGTCTTTTCCCAAGGAGAGTCTGGGTGTGTTTTATGAAAGCGAACAGCCTGGTCGCACTCTGGGGTGGGGTTATGGGGAGAATGTGCTTTCCAGGGAAAGCAGATATTTGGAATAGAACTCGGTGGTAGCTCTGTGCACACCAGAGCAGCTACCCTAACCCTAACCCAGTCCGCCCAGGGCCTGCCTCGGAGCCGCTGCCGCCTGCTGGGGGCCCCACCCTGGTATGTGCCTCTCCCACCTCTTCCCGTGCAGCTCACAGCTTGCCTGCGGGGAGAAGGTAGGCCAGAAAAGGCTTTGTGCCAACGGTGGGTGGGAGCCTCAGGGCCTACGGCTGCGAGAGGGAGGAGAGGCGGCTAGACTGGAATTTAAGTGACTGGGCCAGGAAGAGCAGGTGGGGGAGCTGCGGCCCCAGCACTGGCCAGAGACCCTGGAGTCTCCATTCCAGGGTTGGGGGCCGAACCTGCTGAGCCAGGCCACCCCCTCTCCCACACCCACTTCCAGCACCTGGGGCCGACCTATCCGCTAGTGTCTCCGCCTCCTTCGCCTCACATCCTTGCAGCTCGTCCCACCCTACCCTGGCCCAGTACTCGGCAGCCCACGGGACAGCACTGTACTCCCAGCCCGGCTCTGGAGCAAGTCCCGGAAGCTATGGGTATGTGCAGAGGGTTTGGGGAGGGCGGAAAAGGCAAGAGAAGTCCACACCACCACCCCGCTCTCCCGCTGTCCTTTATGCGGAGTCCGGGACTCGCGTCTAAGCCCGTGTGCCCAGACCCGTCCCTTCTGAGCTGCGCCCCTACCCCGTCCTTTGCCCCCAGAGGTGCTGGTCCTGGCCGGATACCGCGCGCAGAAAGAGGACGAGCTGAGTCTGGCGCCCGGGGACGTGGTCCGGCAGGTGTCTGAGGGGCCCTCACGGGGCTGGCTGCGCGGAGAGCTGGGGGGTCGTTGTGGTCTCTTTCCCGAGCGCTTGGTGCAGGTGAGGCCAGGCCGCAGGTCGGGTGGATGAGGGTCTCAGTGCGTGCCCACCCCCGGAGCTGAGAGCCGCCGCCCCACCCCGGTGTCCTCGCGTTCGTTTCTAGGCGATCCCGGAGTATCTGCGCGCGGCGGGGGAGGCGCCGAGCCCGCGCTGTGCACGCCGCCGAGGTGAGCTGAGCGCCAGGCCCAGTGGGCGGGCGGGCGGCGGAACCTGCGCAGCTCCCGCAGCCCCAGCGGCGGCTCTGGGCGCGGCTCTGGGCGGGGCCGATGGGGCACTCCGTGGCCTGTGATTGGTTCTTGGGTACAATGCTCCACCTTGGGGCGGGGCCGGGCGCTCTTGCTTGGGAGCCCCCGGCCCGCCCCTCTCGCAGCTCAGGGGACTGGGGAGCGCGGCTCCAGCGGCCTCTCTATCTCTCTCGTCTGATCCCAGGTCGCCCTGCCAAATCTCGGGGCCCCCAAAGATGGTGCAAGGTGAACTTCAACTACATCCCAGAGCAGGCAGACGAGCTGAAGCTGCAAGCTGGGGAGACTGTGGAAGTGATAAAGGAGGTGAGGGGACGAAGTGATGAGAGGCTTTGGGCGGAGATGCTGGAGCTCGTCCCTGGGTGAGAGATGTGTGAAGAGAGGGTGTGGGCGTTGGGGCTGCTGAGGGACACAGAAATGGGAAAGTGAGGGAGCAAGGGAGGAGGGAGCATTGGGCAGAATCGGGGCAGAAACAAGGGTGGAGGAATTCTCGAGAGACCCTTGGGGCAGAACCAGATGGCCCTGCGTCCTCCTCCTCCCCAGATTGAGGACGGCTGGTGGCTGGGGAAGAAGAACGGGCAGCTGGGAGCCTTCCCATCCAACTTTGTGGAGTTGCTGGACAGTGGGCCCCCAAGTGAGACCTGCACCCTGTGACCCCGTGAACCCTTGTGACCAGACTCTGCAGTCTCCATTGACCCTTCCAGTGGCCTGAGCCTGTGATCCACGCATCCTGACCCTGTGACCCCTTTGACTTCTCCCATGATCTAAACTGAATTAGCACACCCCCCTAACCTCACTGTCCCCACCAGGCCTCGGGAACCCAGACATGCCTTCAGTCAGCCCTGGTACCCAGCGGCCTCCCAAGGTAAACTGGGTGCAGCGGGCACAGACATTGCGAGTTCTTCTTAGAGGGGTGGAGGCTCAGCTTGTTCCTCCCTCCCCTTGCCCCCACTAGCTGAGCAGTCTGACCTATGACAGCCCTCCAGACTACCTGCGGACAGGTGAGCACCCAGCCCAAGGGTTCCTCCGAACCCTCTCCAAGCCTAGCTGACTTGGGGATGGGGGAACCCAACCGAGCTGATGGGGGAGGGAGGGCCTGATTGATCTGGAGAAAGCAGTT
This sequence comes from Mustela nivalis, assembly GCF_964662115.1. Lineage (NCBI taxonomy): Eukaryota > Metazoa > Chordata > Mammalia > Carnivora > Mustelidae > Mustela > Mustela nivalis. The sequence goes on from NC_139029.1 coordinate 26,546,559, forward strand.
GGCTTTAGTGGACTGACCACCCCCCTACAGTCTCCCGCCCTGAGATCTACAGGGTCCTGTTCGATTACCAGCCTGAGGCCCCAGATGAGTTGGCGCTGCGGAGGGGGGACGAGGTGAAAGTACTGAGGAAGGTAGGAAAGCACAGGGCAAGGGGAGGTGGCCAGGAAGGGCACATTGAGAAGCCGTGGGACCCGGGAAGGCAGGAACTTGGGTTCCTGGCTCACCTCCCCATGACATCTTGTTCTCCCAGACCACAGAGGATAAGGGCTGGTGGGAAGGAGAGTCTCAAGGCCGAAGAGGAGTTTTCCCTGACAACTTTGTGCTCCCCCCACCCCCAGTGAGTATGGGGGCAGGCATTCAAGTTGGGGTTCAGGAGGGCGGGCAGGCTGCCCTCGACAAAGTTGGGGGGGGTGCTCAGTGGGCATTCAGGCTACCCCTAAATGACAGTGAATCTAGAAATGTGGGAACTCATCAGATTCTGATAACTTTGTTCTTCACAGGTTAAGAAGCTGACTCCACGGAAAATGGTGTCTCGGGAATCAGGTGGGTGCCCAGGAAGCCTGGGATTTGAGGGGGGAGGTGGTGGGATTTTGCTCTCTGGGACCCCACCAGTTTAGTTGCCCATAAACACCCACAGCTTCCCAGTGGTGCTATATTATAGTCCCTTAGGAGCTACCTCTGTGGGTTAAAGATCTGATAGGTATTTGTGTGGGTCATTGTGTAGGAATGTGTCAGTTTGTGTGCGTATTTCTTTGTGTGTTTTGAGAATGTGGCTATCAACATGTTTAGATTTGTTTCATTTTATAAGGAAATACAGTGATCAATGAGTCTGTGTTTTTTTTTTTTTTAAGATTTTATTTATTTATTTGACAGACAGAGATCACAAGTAGGCAGAGAAGCAGGCAGAGAGAGAGGAGGAAGCAGGCTCCTGCTGAGCCCGATGTGGGGCTCGATCCCAGGACCCTGGGATCATGACCTGAGCCGAAAGCAGAGGCTTTAACCCACTGAGCCACCCAGGCGCCCCGAGTCTGTGTTTTTGAGACCGTGTTGTGTGTTTGCACATCACATGAATGTGTCAGTGAATAGTTCTGTGGGGATGTTTTACTTCTCTTTTAATGGAATACTTCACACATGCCAAAACTGCACATAATGTGCTTTGAAACAATAATGGGGAAACAAAAAAACCAATAATGAACACCCGTGAACATTCATGAGCTGTCATCAAACCCAAGAACTAGATTATTGTTAGTGGTTTGTGTGCTCCTTTTCCTTCCCATTCTACTCCCTACCCTCCCCGCAAAAGATAACCACGATTCTGAATTTTGCTTTTATAATTCCCTTGAATTTTTAAATTTACTTACCTATGTATGTGCCTAAATAATGCATCAATTAATTTTTGCTTATTTTTGAGCTTGATAAGAATGGTGTCATGTTTATAGTCTTCTGGGACTTGCTCTTTCCGATCAACATTATATTTCTAAGATCAATCCATGTCGTATCTAGATGTAAGTTCATTAAATTTTTCTCTGCTGTATAATATTCCTTGCAGGGAATTTACCACAGTTTATGTATGTTTCTGGTCTCCTCCTGATGTTAGGCATTTTCATTGTTCCTAGTTTTTGTCACAACAAGTACTGCTGCCATGAACAATTCTGTACCTGTGTTCTGGTGTGCAGGTACAATCATTTCTCTAGGATACAATACTAGGGATGCCATTTGAGATCGTAGGATTTGTGAATATTCAACTTTTATGAGATAAAGTCAGTTTGGCTTTCAGAATGATTGTATGCTTTAACGTTACACCATCAGTGTATGAGAGCCTGGTATTCCAAATCCTCTTCAACACTTGGTTTTACCATATTTTACTTCTTTTGTGCGTGAATCTAGGAGGTACAGAATAGCATCTCATTGTGCTCCATTTGCATTTCCCTGGTTATAATTGGTTGGGGTTCTTTATATATACTGAATACCAATCCTTTGCAGGTTACATGCCTTACAGATATTTTCTTTCATTGTGGCTTGTCATCTCTTTTCGTATAATGGTGTTCTGTGATGAATGGGAGTTCTTAATGTTAATGTAGACATATCAGTCTTTCATGGTTAGCAGGTTTTTTTCTTGTCTAAGAAATTCTTCCTGCTCCAAGTTCAGAAAAGTTATTTACATTTTCTTTAAAACCTTTAAAGTGTTTCCTTTTGTTTTTAAGTGCCTTTATCTCTGTGGAATTGATTTTTTTTAAGATATTATTTATTTATTTGACAGACAGAGATCACAAGTAGGCAGAGAGGCAGCCAGAGAGAGAAGGGAGGAAGCAGGCTTCCTGCTGAGCAGAGAGCCTGATGCAGGGCTCGATCCCAGGACCCTGAGATCATGACCTGAGCTAAAGGCAGATCATGACCTGAGCTAAACCCACTGAGCCATCCAGGCACCCCATGGAATTGATTTTTAATGAGTAATCCAATTCTACTTTTTTCGATACGGGCAATAAATTGTTCCAGCACCCTGTATTACACTCTGCTTATAAATTTTGCACAGCTTTCATAAGATTTATTTCTAGATGCCTCAGACTTTTTTGTTATGTCTGTTAAAAAATTAGATAAGGGCCCCTGGCTGGCTCCATTGGTGGAGCTTGCCACTCTTGATCTTAGGGTTTTGAGTTTGAGCCCCATGTTGGGTGTAAATATTACTTGAAAATAAAATCTTGGTGCGCCTGGATGGCTCAATTAAGCATCTGCCTTTGGCTCAGGTCATGATCCCTACATCCTGAAATAGAGCCCCAGCCCCACATCTGGCTCTCTGCTCAGCGGGAAGCCTGCTTCTCCCTCTCTCACTCACCCTGCTTATGTTCCCTCACCCACTGTGTCTCTCTCTGTCAAATAAATAAATAAAAATCTTTAAAAAAGTAAAATCTTAGGAGCACCTGGGCAGCAACGTCGGTTGAATGTCTGCCTTTGGCTCAGGTAATAATCTCAGGGTCCTGGGATCAAGCCCCACATGAGGCTCTCTGCTCTGTGGAGAGTCTCCTTTTCCCTCTCCCTCACCCCCACTCACGCTCTCTATCAAATAGTTAAGTAAAATCCTTAAAATCTTTAAAAATATATAAATAAATAAATTATTAAACTTTATTTTTAAATATCCTTCTGTTTATTTCAAGAATATAGAAATGTATTGATTTTTGTATATTGATTTCATAGCCGGTCATGGTACTAAAAACTGATTATTTCTAATAATTTATCTGTGCTTTAAAAAAAAATGTTTATTTAAGAGAAAGAGAGTAAGCAAGAGAGAACATAAATGGGGTGAGGGCCAGAGGGAGAAGCACTCTTCCCGCTGAGCAGGGAGGCCAAGGTGGAGCGTGATCCCAGGACTCTGAGACCATGACATGAGCCTAAGGAAGATGCTTAACCAACTAAACCACCCAGGCAACTCCTCCCCTGCCTTTTTTTTTTTTTTTAAGATTTATTTATTTATTTCATAGAGAGAGCACAAGTAGGAGGGGCAGAGGGAGAGGGAGAGAGAATCTCAAGCAGACTCCATGCTGAGTGTGGAACCCATTGTGGGGCTCGATGTCAAGACCTGAGCTGAAATCAAGAGTCAGATGCTTAACCAACTGCACCACCCAGGTGCCCCTATCTTGAGCTTCCTTTTTTTTTAAAGCTTTTGTTTGTTTGTTTATTTATTTGACAGAGAGAGAGAGATAGTGAGAGAGAGAACACAAGCAGTGGGAGTGGGAGAGGGAGAAGCTGGCTTTCTGCTCAGCAGAGAGCAAGATGCAGGGCTGGGGCTCTATTCCAGGATGCTGGGATCATGACCTGAGCCAAAGGCAGATGTGTAACAACTGAGCCACCCAGCCCCCCCCCCCCATCTCTAGCTTCTTAGTAAGTTTTCTATGAAGATAGTCATGTCATCTGTGACTAATGACAATTTTGCTCTGTCTTTTCATTTTATTTTCTCATTCTACTATAGTGGCTAGGGACTCAACACATGGATAGAAGTTGTCGTGTTAAACATCATTACCACGTTCCTGATTTTAAGTGGAATATCTCCAGCTTTTCTCCTTTAACAGTGAGACTGACTTAGAACCTTTTTTTTTTTCCTTTTTATTTATTTATTTATTTAAAGATTTTATTTATTTATTTGCCAGAGAGAGAAAGAGAGCATTCAAGTAGGAGGGAGCGGCAGGCAGAGGGAGAGGGAGAAGCAGCCCAATGTGGGGCTCAATCCCAGGACCCCAGGATCATGACCTGAGCTGAAGGCAGGCCCTTAACTGACTGAGCCACCCAGGTGTCCCTAGATCTTTTCTTAGATACCTTTTTTTTGTCAGATTAAGAAAGGGCCTTTCTATTTCTAGTTTATTTATGATTTTTATGAGTGTGTGCTGAATTTTTTCCAAATTGTTTATGTGAATCTTTTGAAATGATTTCTCTGCGTTTTCTCCTTTAATCTATCAATGTGATAAAAGACATTTGTAGAATTTTCTAATGTTAAGCCACCCTTGTATTCTTAGGATCAATTAAATTGGTTATGATTTTATTATTTTTTCATATACTATTATCATATACTGTTATCTTTTCATAAACCTTTTTCTTAAGGTTTTGGCATTTATTTTTACTGCCCTCCTCTGATTATGAATATTATACTGGCCCCATAAATGAGTTAAGGGGTACACATTTTGTTTTTTAATTAGCTGGTAGATCTTAAAAAGATGGGAATCATTACGGGGGCAGATGGCTCGTTCAGTCCGAGGAGTGTACGGCTCTTGATCTTAGAGTTGTGAGCTTGAGCCCCACACTAGGGATACAGTTTACTTGGGGGAAAACACAAATAAAGATGGCATCATCATTCCTAGAGAGTTGATAAAACTTGCCTATAAATCCATCTGGTCCTTTCTTTTCGTTTTGTTTTGTTTTCCATTATGGGAAGATTTTAAACTACTTCCATTTCCTTTTTCTTTCTTTTTTTTTTTTTTTTAAATTTCTTTAATAGTTACAGGAAAGTTTGGCTGAAATTCTTTCTTTTTCTTCTTCTTTGTTTTGTTTTTTGTTTTGTTTGGCTTAAATCAACAGAAATTTAATCTCTCATCTTTCTGGGGGCTAGAAATCCAAAATCAAGATGTTGGCATAGCCATGCTTTCTGTGAAGAGTCTAGGGGAATCATCTCTCCTCGTCTCTCAGCTATTGGGAGTTGCTGCCTATCCTTGTCTTATAGGTATATCTACCACTCTTCTCTGCCTGTCTTCACATTGTTGTCTTCACTGTGTGGGCGTCCAAATTTTCCTCTTCCAATAAGATCACCAGTCATTGGTTTAAGGCCCTGATAGAGTGTGACCTCCTCTTTTTCTTTCTTTCTTTCTTTCTTTCTTTCTTTTTTTTTTTGATTGTTTATTTATTTGACAGGGAGACAGCAAGAGAACACAAGCAGGGGGAGTGGGAGAGGGGGAAGCAGGCTTCCTGCGGAGTGGGGAGCCTGATGAGGGGTTCGATCCCAGGATCCTGGAATTATGACCTGAGCCAAAGGCAGATGCTTAATGACTGAGCCACCCAGGCACTCCTCAGCTGTTGCAAAGACCCCTTTATAACTGCTGTTCAAACAGCTTTACCTTGGAACTCAGATGAGAAGGAATCTTGCATTTTAGGAGGCTTGCAGTGTTCTTTCTGTTTCCTGGTCCCTGGGTAACCATGGCTGGCCAGAAATCTAACGAAAATTCTCAAATCAGTTTTATTTTCATTTTTGCTATTTTTAATTATTTTTTTATTTTTTATTTATTTTTAAAGATATTTATTTATTTGACAGAGATCACAAATAGGCAGAGAGGCAGGCAGAGAGCCTGAGAGCCCGATGCGGGGCTCGATCCCAGGACCCGAGATCATGACCTGAGCTGAAGGCAGAGGCTTAACCCACTGAGCCACCCAGGTGCCCCTAATTATTTGTTTTTTAAAGTAATCTCCATACCCAACGTAGGCCTCAGACTCACCACCCCCAGATCTAGAGTCTCATGCTCCACTGATGAGCCCCCCAAGCGCCCCGTGAAAACCCTTTTCTATTGCACCTTTTGTTTTCAAGCTTCATCTTGTTCTAGTATGTGTTGTACTTCATTCCCTTTCGTTGCCCAATAATATTCCCTTATGTGAATGTCTGAGATTTTATCCATCTGTTTGCCGGTGGACGTTGTGTCATTTTCACTTTTGGGGGTAGGAACATTTGTGTACGAGTTTTTGTGTTGGCTGTTTCCATTTCCCTTGGGTATATGCCTAAGAAAGGGATCTCTGGCCGCTAGGATAGCTCTGTGTTTAGCTTTGAGAAGAACTGTCACAGTTTTCCAAAATGCTTGTCCGGTTTTATATTCCCACCAGCAATGCATGACGGTTCTGCTTTTTCCACATCTTCACCAACATTTGTTACTCTCTTTTTTGTTCTAATCATCCTAGTCAGTGTGGGGTGGTATCTCGTGGATCTGCTCTACCTTTCTCTGCCCACTTCCATGTTGAACGTCTTTTCATAGGTTTATTCCCAATTTGTATATCTTTTGGAGAAATGTGTATTTGGGTCCTTTGCCTCTTTTTTCATCAGGTTCGTTGACTTTTGACTGTTGACTTCTAGAGTTTTTTAAATGTCTTGAGAAAAGTCCCTTATTGGGCATTGACTTTGCAAATATTTCCCCCCATCCTGTTGTCTTTTCACTTTCTTACTGGTGTCCTTTAATGCATAAAAGTTTTTACATCTGAAGGAAGTCTCATGTCTGTATTTTCTCTTTGGTTGCTTGTGGTTTTGGTGTCCTGTCTATGAAACCAGTGCCAAGTCCAAGGCTGCACCCTAAATCAAGTGACCTCCCTCCACCGTGGCAGCAAAGCTGCCAATCCTTGCAACCAGCCCTCGCTGCAGAGCAGTGTCTACACAGACCAGGCTGGTGGGGGCGCGGCAGGGATGGGGGCAGGCGCCGGCAAGGGCGCCATCAAACGTAAAACACTTCTCAGGTTATCGTATGCCTTTGGTCCATTTCCAAAGCCCGGCAGTGGTGGTTTTGTCCAGCTTTCTAGTTGTCTTGTGAGGTGAGGATTTGTCTACCGCGTCATTCAGCAGTAGCCAAACCCCCTTTCATTAGGCATTCTTTCCACCACTGCTTTCAAATGTTCTGCTCCTTCTATCACTATGCTTCCAGCTTACTAATTCTCTCCCTGGCTTTTTGGCTGTTTTACCTGCTCTTTAACCGATATTTGATTTATTTCAAGAATGCTGTTTTTCGGGACGCCTGGGTGGCTCAGTGGGTTAAATCTCAGCCTTTGGCTCAGATCATGATCTTGAGATCCTGGGATCAAGCCCCACATTGGGTTCTCTGCTCAGTGGGGAGCCTGCTTCCCCCTCTCTCTCTACCTGCCTCTGCCTACTTGTGATCTCTCTCTCTGTCAAATAAATAAAATCTTTTAAAAAAAGATTTTTTAAAAAATGCTGTTTTTCATCTCTAGTTGCTCAGTTTTCCTTCCCTACCCCAAGACTTGCCTGTTTATTCCCGATGGTCCCTTTGTTGCCTGCCCTGTAGCACAGCTGTGCTCTCTGACAATTCTAGCACCTGCTGTGCGTCGCGTCTGCTGACTCCCATTGTCAGTAGCCTGCCTTTTCGTGTGTTTTGTGATCTTGCTGTGTGAGCTTAGGACTTGTTCCCAACCTGAGGGAGTTGAGGGGGAAGCCTTCAACCTGAGGAGAAGCCTTCTTCCAGAGAGGTCTTGCTTCTACCTCTGCTGGGAGCCAAAGGGTACCAATCACCAGAGACCAGAGATCACCAGAGCCCTCTGGAAGAAAGGAGAGGCACTGCGGTGTCGCTACCAAGCTTGGGGCCTGTGGCGGGAGCTCAGGAGGTGCCCCCCACTCCCGGGTATCGGTTCCTCATTACAGGCCCAGGCTGTGGAGGCATAGCAGCGTGGCCCTCCTACTACCTTTCTGGCCTCAGTTTCTCCCTTTTTGTGGACCTCCCCTGCTTCTTTGAGGTCCACCAGTGCCTCAAAAGTGTATCCTCCAGGGGACAGAATTGCTTTCTAGTGGGAGGACCCTCCCAAGCTCCTCATCCACCAACGCATGAGAAGCTGAAGTCAGAGTGAACGTTCACTGAGCTTTGACTCCATGCCCCATACTCTTCTAAGCAGCTCACACGAGTGGGGTCCCTCCAACCTCACAGTAGCCCCCCCCCCACCAGGTGGATACTGTCATTATGCACGTTGTACAGACGAGGATACCAGGGCCCAGATACCAGGGCACAGGGCGGCTAAGTGACACAGCTGGTCCTTGCACAGCTGGCGCAGAGTGGAGCGGGACGTCAGAGCCTGGTGTCCAGCTCTGGGGTCTACACTAGCACACTGTGCATCCCGTCAGGATTCGTGTGCATGTCTGCGTGTGAGACCGTGTGTGTGACTAAACGCCAGCAGGTGTGCGTGCCTAGGCCGGAGCGGCTCCTCAGTGCCCACAGATGTGAAGGTCACTGCGTGTGATTGTTCACTCTGACCTTACCTTCTCAGCGTGGCCATCTCTGACCACCCCATTTAGAATGGACATTCCCCTGCTTGTTCTTCCTTAGTAACAGCCAGTAACTCTCTCACACACAATACAGTCTACTTTTGCTTATGTCTGCTCCCCCCGTGGAAGCCGAGCCCACCCTGACTGCTGTGGGAACACGCTGTAGGCAGGGGGAGTGCGGCCAGGGCCCATGTCAGAGGCTGCTGCTCTAGTCCAGGCCAAGGGGGTGGTGCCTTGGGCTAAAGTGCTTTTTGGCACTCCGAGGGTTTAATTCAGGACCTATTTTGAATGTGGAGCGATCAGGATTTACTAGTGGTTTGGATGGTACAGCATAAGGGAGTGAGAGAGGTCAAGGGTGACTCATTTTGTTATACGGGCGAATGGGTGAGTGTGGGAGGTAGGGAACAGTGGAAAAGAGTCAGATTTGGGGGATGGGAAGTGAGAGCTCAGTTTTGGGTCTGTTAAGTGTGTGATGCCAGTTAGCTCCCCGAGTGGGAAGGGAGAGGACACTGGGATAGGAATCTGGAGTTCAGAGGCTGTGGATGAAAATGTGGGAGTCATTGGCTTACCGATGCTAATTAACTCCATAAAACTGGGCGAGCTCTCTTAGGGAGTGAATGAGATAGAGAAGACCAAGAAGTTCTAGGGTAGGAGGGTTGGATTGGGAAAGGCTATTGCTGTGGGCTAAGAAAAAGATAAAGTCTGTACCAGGGAGGCAGCCGTGGGCACTGAGCAGGGAGCAGGTCATCGAAATGTATGGATAGGAGCGCCTGGCTGGCTCCGTCTGTAGAGCGTGCGACTCTTGATCTCGGGGTTGTGAGTTTGAGACACATGTTGGGCACAGAGATTACTTTAAAAAAAAAAAAGTATGGATAAAAAACTTAGCAGGATATGAAGCTATGTCCTCTCCACAGCCTTCCCTGAACCGTCTCCTGCTAGGTGTCCCTTCAGGTTGCTCCCATGGTTCCTTATGTCCACGTGGCTTGAGGGTGGTCGGCTTCCCCCGAGTTCTGAAGAGGCAGAATCAAATGTTCATCTCTTGTCCCTCGTCCCCTATGCAGAGGACAGGGCCAGCAACTGTTAGATGGATGGATAAGGGAGTGAATGAGTGCCACACTCCCTTCTCCTCTCCCAGCTCCTATAAAGGAACCAAAAAAGGTGACACCCAAATCAGCCCTCCCTACAGTCAGGAAGCTGGTGACAGCCCCCCCTGGGCCCAGCAAAGCCAAGTAAGGAGCAGGGTTGGGGGGGGGGCGGAAGGAGGAGAGTACAAAGGAAATGCTGCTCCCTGTTGCCCACCTCCTGGTCTGATGGGGATATGTTCCAGGCCTTCTTGGACACCCAGTGGAGACAGTCAGAAGCGCCCCTCCCGAGACTTGGGTAGGTCTCCTTGCCTCCCTCTGGTGGGAAGGAATAGGGGACCGGGTAGGCTGTGCTGAAGGACAGAGATGGGGAGAGACTTGGGGTCAGAGGAGCCTGGACCCCTGAAGTTCTGCTCTCATAGGCTCCGGTGGCAGCTTCCTCAGCGGGGGTCCAGGCCACCCTGGTAGAAAGGGACCAAAAACCCAGGCTTCCCGGCAGCGCTCTGCAACCAGTCAGGTAAGAGGTCCTGAGACACCGGGACCACTGAGAGAGTCCGGTTCCCATATCCCTGGGATATGTGAGGGGGGAAGGATCCCAGGCCAAGGGGAACCTGACTCAAACTGTAAAGGTACCCATCCCTCAACTGAGCCCTCACCCCCATCACCACAGGAGGAAGAGCAGAGCAACCTAGCGAAGGCCTCTCCTGTGAATAAAACCCCCACTCTGGACAAGACCCCCAGCCCAGAGAAGACTCTGTCTCCAGATAAGGCCCCCACTCCAGAGGAATCCCTGACTCCAGATAAGGTCCCCATCTCAGAGGGGTCCCTGACTCTAGAGTTCAAGGCCCCAGCCCTAGGGAACCCCACCCCACAGGAGGGCCTGACTCTAGACAAGGCCCCCAGCCCAAACAGCCTCATTTCTGTGGATGTGGCCCCTGCCCCAGAAGTCCCACCAGAGGATGAACTCCTTGGCCCCAAGATGGTCCCTCCTGGGGATGAGGTGTCCACCCTGGAAAAGGTCTTGACTCCTGAGCAGGTGCTCTCTGAAGAGGCCTCCACTAGAGACAACACTCAATTCCACCACTTCTCTCCGGAGCAAGCTCTGCCGAAGTTCACATCTCCTGTGGCCAATGAGGCTCGGTCCCAAGAGGTCCACATGCCAGAGAAGGTTGATCTCTGCATGATGACACACCCTCTTGATCAGAGCAACAGCTCCCCATTCCAGTCTAAGTCCAAGCCAGGGTCCATGCCTGCCCTTGAGAAGGCTACAACCCTCCTCCAGGAGGCACCTGGGAAGCATGAGGGTACCCCGCAAGAGGCAGCACTCCCCAAAGAGGAGGTGGCCCCCAAAGAGGTAGACCCTGCTCTAAAGAATCCTCATTCTATCAAGTCGACTCCAGACCCCCAAGAGACTCCCACCCCACTTTCCCTGGTTCCGCAAAATCTCACGGACAGCAAAAGTGACAGAGGCGATATAATGAGGCTACAGGACGAGATGGAATCTTTAAGGAGGTCTCTGGAGCGGATGGGGGTGCAGCTGGAGTAAGTGGGGAGAAGGGAGGAGCGGGGGCAGGGAGGGGGGCCGGTGGCTCTAAGCCTGCCCAGCCCACCCCTCCCCCTCGACCTCCCGTCCGTAGGAGGAAGCTGACGGACATCTGGGAGGAGCTGAAGAGCGAGAAGGAGAAGCGCCGGCTGCTGGAGGTGGGTGGGGTGCGGGTCCTAAGGGGCTGGAGGCTGGTCCTCCCCTGAAGGCCTGTCCTGACGCCCTCTCCCGACTAGGTGCAGATGAAGCAGGGGACTCGGGAGTCCCGGACCCTGGGCTCCATCCACGCGCAGACGCAGACGCACTGAGGGTGGGCCCGGCAGGGACCACGGCGGGACCTGGGAGCAAGTCAGGCTCCGGCCACCCACGTCCTTGCACACGACTTTAAGAAACGCAAGAAAGTAAACCGCAGTGTACGCGCTCGCCGCGCCTGCCTGGTCCGTGCGGGGGCGGGGCCTGCGTGGCGGGGGCGGGGCCTTCCGGGTGCTCCCGGCCCACTGCATTCCTGACGGTCTCTCCCGGGCACATCTGGCCAACATGTGGCTCCCATTACCGATCCCAAGGCCTCCGCGCGGCTATTTTTATCCACCGGATGGCGGGGGCGGGTGGGGGGTGTCTCCTTCGGACGTCTGCCGGGTGCTGGAGCAATGGCCGGCAGGAGGGGCCCAGGCGGGGTCGGGCTCTGCCTGCGGACCCGGATTCCGGAATCCAGCTGTGCGCCAGAGGAGGTGGGCGGGCCTGCTCTCGAGCCAGGATCCCTCCCAGTTGGCCCCATAGTTCGCTCGGAAGAACTCGCTGGAACACATCTCTGCTCGGAGCCCCGCTCAGGCACACACGGTTAACACGGGCTAATAGTGCTTCAGCATCAAGGGCAGGGTCCCGGGGCGTGTGTGTGTGTGTGTATGTGTGTGTGTGTGTAGTGATGCAGGATCCCAGGGGCAAAGTGCGCCCAGGCCTTTGCCCGGGAAGGAATGCATTTGTAAGGAAGGAATGCGAGTGATAACTTGTTCTGTGCGTGAGGCTGTGAGGTGGTGGAGGGAGTGTTTTTTTCAGTCTGTGAACTGAATGCAAGCATGTATGCTCAGGTGTTGAGTGGGTTGATGGAGATGGTCAACCTGATTAAAAGAGTCGAGTAGTGTCTCAATCTGGGTCCCCCTGCATGGCAGGAGCCTGGAGGACGTTGGGGACAGAAGTAAGAGAGGGAGACTGAGTCACTGAGAATGCAGTTTTCATTGGTCACTTATCGCAGGAGAAGGGCTGGGGACCCTGTGCCCGTCCTCCCCCGCGGGCTTTCTGGCAGGACTGGGGATCTCAGAAGGTGGGGATCCAGGTCCAATGGCACTGGGGGAGCCGTGTGGGCGGGGCCTCCCTAGCACCATGGGCAGGGGCAGTCCCAACGTCCTGGGGCAGCTGTGAGTTCCTGCGCATTTCCAGTACGCAGAGCTCCTTGCAACGGGAAAGGGCCGGTCAGTAATAGTGCATGCGACCCAGAGTGCCTGTGGCCGTGGGGCTGGGCCCCAGCGTGCCAGTGCCCAGCAGGTCCGGCTGCCCAGTGCGCCAAATCTCCCTTAGGATCCGTTCCCGCTCCTCCAAGCGCTGTGCCCTCTCCAGCTCCTCTGCCGACGTGAAGACGTTTACGCTCAGCGGCCCGTCTGGCTCAGCCGTCAGCTCTGGGCCCTGCAGCGTGTCGTCGGGGCCCAGCCGTGTCACCGTGTCCTCCTCCTCGTCCTCGTCGTCCTCGGGTTCGAGGGTGCTGCTGCGGGGGTCCCGGCGCGGAGCAGGGGCCCGGGGCCGCGGGCGGGGAGCGCAGGAAATACTGATGACTAGTAGGCACAGCGTTAGCAGCAGGCCAAAGCAGACTCCCAGCACGAAGTAAAGGCCAAAGCTCTCGGGGTTAGCTGAGGGTCAGAGGGCAGAAGTCATGGAGGAGCCCTGCCTCCCTGGCGGGTGGGAGTTATTCCACTGCGGAAGGACTCCAGTTTCGAAGTTTGGGGGTCAAGGGCCGTCCTCCTTATTTGAAAGACATTAGGTAGCCGCCAACAGTGAGGGATGGGGAGGATGGGGCTGGGAGGTGGGGAGGGAAGGGGAGTGGGGCCTCAGAGGGGCAGGGAGGGGCCCATGCCCCCCGGGGCCCGCCCTCACCGCGGATGTGCGCGTAGGCCGCCAGGCTGTTGCTCAGCAACTCCATGTCCCTCCGTGGGGCATCCATGCTGCTCTGGGGGCGGAGGGGCAAGCCCCCCGTCAGCCTGCGGGGTCAGCAAGGTCAGATCCCAATCCCCAGCCCGGAGCTGATTCTGACCCCGCCTCCTCCGGGTAGCTCCCCTCGCTGGAAGAGCAGCCCCAGGGTCCAAACCGGAGACAGCAGCTCTCTAACTTTGTTACAGACCTGGGCCCTGCCTGGGAGATCCCTTCCCTGGGCGCAGACGCCCCTCCAACTTTTGAGGGGTCAGGGAAGTGGGCCGCAGGAGGCTCCGCCCCCTTGTGGGGTCCCCAAATGACGCCCGGTTTCGCCGTCCCGGTAGTGGGATGGAGGAGCGAGACGCGAGTGCCTTTTCCACTCCCAGGGCGGGCTCCGGAGGCGAAGCCGCCTCCCTCTCCCCTCCAGCCCGCCCCGCCGGGACCCACCGGTCCAAAGGCCGGGGCTCACTCACCGTCAGCGCCCCGCTTCCCCGCTGCCGGCTCCCGCGCGTCCGGCGGCCGCATACACCCGAGACCCGGCCGCTCCCGCCCCGTCCGGTCCCAGCTTCCCCGCCTGCCCGGCTCGGCTCCCAGGCCGCGGCAGCGCGGGCGGGACACGGGCCGATGGACCAGCCGGCCGAAAGTTTCCTCCGAGGAAAGAGAAGGGGCGGGGCGGGGCGGGGGGAGGCGGGGAGGAAAAGGGCCGGGAGAGGAAGGGGAGAGGAGCGAGCGACTGGGAGGAGGGGGAGCGAGGCCGGCGGGGCCGTCTGCTCTCCCACAGGAAACCGCTGGGGAGGCTGGTGGCAGGGTCCCGCCCCCAAGCTACTAATAACAAAAATAATGAAGTTTTGCCTGTGTCTCTGTATGTATGTGCCCTTTGTAATATTCTTTCATTTAATTCTAACAATCCTATAAAGTGAGTACCATTGTCGCCACTTGGCAGTTGAGTAAACCGAGTCATGGAGATTGAATAACTTGACTAAAGGGTCAGTATTTGAACGGAGTGCTCTTGGCCCCTAGAGCCTGGGGCTCTTAACCTCTTCTCTACACCTTGCTCTTCCTCCCAGAAGGCCCTTCCCGCCCAGGAAGACTGCCCCTCTTCCGCAGTCCTCCCCCCAGATCGTGAGTTTACAACAGAGGGGGCTCCGGCTGGGAGACCATGTCCAGCTGGCAGAGCTGCTGTCACACGGGGTTAATGAATGTTGGGCTGGTGCTTGGAGCCGGGAGCAGGTCAGCCTTGCCCAACCCGCCTGGAGGTTCTGCTGGCTCTGTGCTCTTCTGCACCAGAGCCTGCCCGGGAGATGTATTTTGTCCTGGCTCAACCTGCGCCTGCGCTCGCCTGCGTTTCCACCTGGGCTCCGCTGGTGCGCGCCATGTGTTGTGTGATCCATGTGTGCGGCCTGGGTCGTCTTCCTGCTCAGACTCTCAGCAACCCCCCCCCCCCCTTCAGGGCCCCCCTTCCTGTGCTGGGGCTTGGGTGAGGGGGAGGCCTGCTTGGCGGGAGCCTCAGAGAGGAGGAGGGAAGAAGGGGGAGAGGAAATTGCAGACATAGCTGAAGGCGCGGCCTGAGGCCTGTGGGCTGGTGACCCCCCTGTCTGTCCAGGCTGGAGACCCCCCATCCCCAGTCCTGAGACTGGGTTCAAGCAGGGGGCAGATCTAGATGAAGAAAGGACAGACCCGCTTCCACGGAGATGGGAAAGGACTCCTGGGTGTCTTTGTGACTTTTGAGTCTGTTTTGTGAGCGTGTGTGCAGGCATTTCTGCCTTTATTTGTATATTTGTGTGTGTCTTTCCTGTTTATCTGCTTGCGCACTGGGGGGAGGCGGGTACCGCTGCGTGCAAACCCCTGCAGCTGCTGGTCAGCAAATGTTCCCTCCTGGGAATGGGGAGGACCTCCTGGGAATGGGGGTTTGGCGGGGAAACAGGACAGACACAAACCCCTGCCCTCATGGAGCTGGCTCCCGGCCTAGAGACAACCATTCCATGAAGAAGGTAGCCTCGGTGCTGCTGAGGCTCGGGGCGATGGAGTGCACCTGCAGGCTGCTCTTCCAGCCCGAGGGAGGGGTCATCTGAATCCTGCCGCGTGGGGCTCAGGGCGAGAGCGGGGGCAGGAGTCACCAGGCCTCGAAGCCAGAGGGCCTTGGGTCTCCTCTCTCTCGGGTGCAGCGGAGGGGGCGTGGGGATCCCTCCGCGGGCGACCTCGGACCTTACTGTCCATGTGGCGGGGAACCTGAGAGTCAGGGGGGTTAGGGTTAGCGTCACGGTTCCTGACAGACTTTGGAGAGACCCCGGTGCGGTCCCGGGACAGCACAGGCAGCCGCGGGGCGGGCATGGGAGCCCGGAGAGCGGCGAGGGCCGCAGCTGCGCTGGCAGGCGGCGCCCAGGGCTGGGTCCCCGAAGTGCCGCTGTCCAGGTGAGGCAGGGTCACCTTTCGAGGCGGTGTCAACAATTCCCGCCTTGCCTGAGGCTGTGAGGGAAAGAGGACGTAGGACCACTGCTTGGCGCAGGGCCGGAGCACCTGAGGGAAGCGTATATGGGGTGCAGGTTTTGGGGGGTGGTCAGAGTTGCCTTTGAGATCCATTCGAGATGTGCGTTAGATACCCGGGGGAGGTGTCAGGCAGGGGACCCTGGGAGGAGTCCGGGCTGGACATGAGTTTGGGAGCCCTCGGCACAGAAGATGGATGGAACTCCCCGGGAGTGGGTGAGATCATCTGTGGGGCCGGGAGGGAGGAGAAGCCGCTGAAGCCATAGCTCCGCTTGCTTGCGCAACCTTGAGGGCTCTCCTGGGGGAGGAGTCAGGAGATCGCGGGGGCGGGGGTGGGGTGGAGAAGGTGTGGGGAGACACCCTTGAGGTGGAAGAGTCGGCTGGGCAACACACTGAGCAGAGAGGTGGATGTGCGGCCAGAATCTAACCACTGGCCGTGGTATCAGTGGGTTTCCAAGGGCGCATGGGTTCACTGGAGGCCTTCCGTCCATGGGAACATTGGTGTGTGCTGCAGCTGTCCTTGGACTGACCTTGCGTCTTGAGGATGTTGGTCTGAGTCCCTAAGGTGCCCACCTGCGTCTTCCCGAGGGGCCACGTGCACGCCTCTCTGCATTCATGAGAGCATACCAGGTTTTGGATTCTTTAGTGTTCAGCTATTGCTGTGCTATGTGGACCTCTGGGTATGGCTGAGCTGCTGACACAGGTGTCTGTGCCTTGGTGTGTGACTCAGCCCTGGTGAAGCCGGTGGCCATGCTGAGCAGAGAGGCGGTTGAGATGCTTCCTAGTCCCTTCAGGGACTGGGGCGTACAGGGTACCCAGAGTGTTGCCTTCCTCTAGGGAGATGCATGGGGCCAAGCTAGGCTGGGTGGAAGGAATAGCAGCCTTGCCCTGGAGGGTTCTGAAGAAGCTGAGGGCTACTCCTGGAGGCCCTGGGGAATGTGCCTTTGGCCCAGGTGGGCCGTACCCAGAGCCCTCATGCCCTCCTGACCACTTGCCTGTCTGCTTTTCTGCCTGCCTCGCTCTGCCCCGCCTGGCCTCCCTGCCCGCCAGCCAGTCTGTAGGTGTTCCCAGCCACCTGCTTTCCGGTTGTGCTGGCTGGCATCTCTGCATATCTGTCACTCGCTTGCCTGGCTTGCATCCCATCTCTCTACCTGCTGATTTCCTCCCTGTCTGCCAGCCTTTGACCTGCTGCCCATCCACCTGCCCACTGGCTGGCTGCCTCTCTGCTCTCCTGTCAGCCTGTGAGACTAGAGATTTGTCACTTCGGGAGGCACAGAGAGTGATCCTAGGATGAAACTCAGGAAAGACAGATCTTTTTTATTTTTAAAATTTTTAAAAATTATTTATTTATTTGACAGAGAGAGAGAGAGAGAGAACACAAGCAGGGGAAGCAGCAGAGGGAGAGGGAGAAGGAGGCTCTCCGTGGAGCAGGGAGCCCAGTGCAGGGCTTAATCCTAGGACCCTGGGATCACGACCTGAGCCGAAGGCAGAAGCTTAACCCATTGAGCCACTCAGGTGCCCCAAGACAGGTCTTTTTTAATGAAACAAGTTAAGACAGGTCTTTGATGGGAGTTCAGGGGGCTGAGGGATCCAGGGCCTCTGGGAGGGCTCTCAGGGGGGCTGGCATATTCAGGACCCAATGCAAAACCCTACTCAGCAACCTTCCTCAGTGGTCAAGCTGGGGGTCTGTTACTGACACTAGGGCCTCCCCACTGAGGGGTTCAGGGGCTGACTAGGTCTTAGATGGAGGGAAGAAGGCAACCCATTCATGGCCTCCTTGGACCTGCCCAGTCCTCTGAATACTCCTCAGCCCCAGGGACAGCTGCTGGGAAGAAGCCACAGTGAAATTTATAGAACAAACAATAAATGGATATTGAGTGCCCTCCTGGCACCTGGTACTTGGTTGGCTACGTGCTACGTGCGCTTCACCTTCAGATCCTCCCAGTGACCCTGTGCAGTTTGTAACGGGACTGGGACTCCATCTAAGGCGGAGGGCAGCAAGGCACCGGTGAAGCCTGAATGTGTGGTCACGTGGCTTTAAAGGGTGGGGCCTAGATTTGAACTTTAGAGCGTCTGCTCCCAACCAATCTTCCACTGGGTGGTTCTAAGTCATGGTTCCCCACCCAGTCAGACCCAAAGCTGCCTTTTCATGATACTCTGTATGGATCCTCTAATGCTCCTGAAGTGAAATTAATGCTAATATGCCCACCTCCATGTTTAATTAAAAATATAAAGAAAAGGTAATAGATATGGTCGAAATGGTCACTCGCTTGGAACGTGACAGCTCCGAGTGCAGACTAGTGTTGGGACACTGCGGTCATGACCGTTTTGAAAATGGCGAGGAGCTCTTGGTAAAGTTCTGAACGACACAGAGTACAGATTCCCTCCACTTCACATGGTCGTTGCATTTACATGGTCGTTGCATTTCCCGAAGGTTCCATGTACATTATGTGTCCACCAGTCCTTTGTGTTTATGTATGAAAGGGAGTTAGATTCTTGGCTCTGGTCACTGTAAACATGTTTTCACTCACGTCGTGCAGGATGTAGAATGTGCCTTCCTTGTGGGGCTGTCTCTGGCTCTCACCCTCTGCCAGCGGCACCCTCATCATTCTGACGAACTCCCACATGGACATGCACAAAAGAAGTCTGCCCTCATCTGAGTAGGGAAGGCAGATAGAATCAATAATCAGACATATGGTAATCCTACGAGGCTGTGGTAAGCACAATGAAGAAACATAAAGTGGAAACCTTAAGGAGTTAGAGAACACCAGGTGTTCACGGACAGCCTCTCTGAGGTGACATTTTGAGCAGAGGGAAGTCAGGAAGGCAGCCATGCAAATAGCAAGGGAAGAGCCTTCCAGAAGTAATAGCCCTGGCAATAGCCTTGAGGTGGAAGCCTGCTCAGCTCCCTTAGGATCAGCAAGGAGCCCAGTGTGCCTGGCACAGGAAGTGAGGAGGGGTGAGGGGCCCACAAGCTAGAGAGGAGGCCAGGTGCAGAGCTTGGTTTGTGGACCTTTCCAAGCCACAGACCGACCTCTGGAAGTTATCCCGCATGGGACAGAAGCCATCAGAGGTGTGTAAGCAGGAGAGGGACAAACCCCGCCTTGTAACCGGCTCATTCTGGCTTCCATGTGGCCCCTGGGCGTTTGTAGGGGAAGGTGGGAGTAGGGAGGCCAGAAGCAAGAGTGGAGCGCTCAGGGTGGTCGCAGAGAGCTGTGGGAATGGTCAGATGCTGCCTGGCCGGGGACAGGATCAGCAGTGGGTTGGACATGGGGCGGGAGGGAGCCGGGGGTGGGCAAGAAATCAGGACAAGCTTGGCTCTGAGCCTGAATGACTGGGCCGAGACTCCATTTCCTCCCTTCCCCACTTGAGAGAGCTGGGCAGCTCCAGTGCGGCTTCTCTGAAACGGCTCTCCCTGAGGCCACGGGAGGCAGCTAAAACTGGTAGAAGCTTCTCAGTTCCTGTTTGACTTCTCAGGAGCACGGGAGGCTGTTGATCCCCCAACCCCCCACCCCCCACCTTTCTAGCTCCCGGGGCTCAGGAGAAAAACTGAAGAGCAATCTGACCCATTGAGGTCAAGAGACCACGCGTTCTGGTGTGTGCCGTGTGCACAGCCCGTCCTAGGTGTAGACACGTGAGCAGGCCCGGCTGGGCCCCTGCCCTCGGATGGCTGCTTTCGTGTGGGTGACCGGTAGGGCTGACCCATGCATGTGCCCGGGAGTCACCTGGGCACAGAAGGGAGGCCGATCGGGTGGGGGGATGGGGAGGAGGCGGGCGTGGTATTGAGTCCCAGGCACAGCAGCAGGTAGAGCCAGAGTGCTGGGAGCAAGGGCACCCAGGACAGCTCCGCAGATGACATATGGGTCAAAGCCTGTGTAGACATGGAAGTGACCAGGGAGGTGGGGGCCGCTCGGCCACTGGGTCGGGGTGGTGTGAAGGTCGTGGCAAGGCGCTGGGGTGGCGCTGAACGCCGCAGAGCCCCGGGGCCGCCTCACTCTTGCCGTGTGCACACTTGCCTGCAAAGGGACTCCCGTGCATGGAGCTCTCTGCTCCTTCTGTGACCTGCAGCCGTGTGTGGGCTCCCACTCGCGTGAGTGGGTCTGTCAGGGCACCGTGGGGTGCTGAGCGAGGGGCCGGCCTACCTTCATCTTCACTGCTCCAGTGCTCCAGCTGAAATGTCTAAATTTAGACAAAGGAAGGAAGGAAAGAAGAAAGGAAGGAAGGAAGCCCTTTGGCTTCCTATGGAGGGGAGTGAGGGTGGTGACCAGTGCAGGAAAAGGTCTGCCTGGCCCTTCTTACCCCAGCTGCCCTGAATGGGCGTGGGGACACAGGGGCAGTCTCTGTCTGGCCAGGATCTTTGACCCCCAGATGGGGGTTTGGCAGGGAGAGAAGACTGATGCTCGGCTGGCCAGCTGCAGCCGCTCTCGGACACCTCCTGCCTGCCCCTGGGGCACTCAGGGGTGCGGGGTGCACTAATGGGTCTTCAGGAGAATGCCAGGTAGCTCTGTCCACCCCCCACCCCCACCAAGGCAGTGGTGCTGGTTGGGCTGTGGGGTGGGGGGCTGTCAGAGGGGGCGGAGCCGAGAGCTGCGGGAAACCTGCCCTGGCTGGCAGGGGCAGGAGAGACGGAGACACGGAGACATACAGAACAGCAGGCCACACTGGCTCCAGGTCAGGAAGTTTTATTGCTGACATGCAGGAAGAGTCCCCATGTAGTACAAAAATATGTCTTTATACAAACTTTTTTGTGACTTTTTCTGTTTTGTTTCTTTACAACAGGACCTCTCAGTGTGTGACACCCAGTGAGGCAGGCCCAACCTCCTCTCATCTGCTTTGCCACGAACGTCATCAGACTCAGGGGCTGACCTTGGAGGGCCCAGCCTGTCTGATAAGGCTCTGCAGACCCCCGAGGGTATTGCTTTGAAAAGGAGGAGAAAGCCCACCCGTGGCAAGCAAGCCCAGAGGGTCCTGGCAGGCTGCTGGACAGGTACGCAGCCGAGACCCTCATGGGAGGACAGTCACAGGGGCTGGGAGCCCTAGGCCAGACTGCATTTCTACTCCCTTGGGAGACTTCTTTTTGAAATAAATATAGAAAAGAGGACATCCCCCGCCTCCACAGCACGGCACCCTGGCTCTTGGTGAATGGCCACCAACAGAGACAGAGTCTGGTGCTCAAGGGGACTAAGTGCTGGGCTCAGGCGGGCTCCCACAGACCCACTGAGGCAGAGGCATGAGGCGCCCAAGTGCTGGGAAGGGGGCATGGGGAGGAGGGGGCATGGGCGGCCCTGCTACTGCTGGCAAGAGGTGGCCCCATTTTTTCCAGATGGGGAAACTGAGGCACAAGGAGGTTTGGGAACTTGCCCAAGTCACTCACAGTGAGTCAGCTTTTGGGGAGGGGGCAGCTCACACTCTGGGAAACAAGGTCACACAGGCCTCGGTCACCTCCCCACTGGGGAGCAAAAACAGGAAGGGCCTGAGGGCCCAGGGCTGCCTGGAGGGGAACACTCAGCCTTTCCAGGGGGGCCAGGGGGGCCAGGCCAGAGGAAGGGTCTTTGCTCGGCACCGGGCAAGGCCAAGTCCAGTGAGGGAGAGTGGGAGGGAAGGGCATTCTGGTGAGAACAGTGTTTCTGGCAAGACGGGCATCCACTTCAAAATCTCGGCTCAAAAAGGGCAGCAGGGCTGTTCTCAAGCCAGACAGGCCCCCCCAGTCCCTATAGCTCTCCCCACAAGCCCCACAGCCCCGAGGAAGGGCTCTGGCCAGGGTCTGCTGGAGAGACCCACATCCAGTATGAGGCAAGAACAGGAGGGGAGATGCCCCCACCACTCTGTGAACACAGAGGGGTGTGGGGAGCAACAGGGCATGTGAGCAGGGCCCACCTGTGCACAGTTGGCCCAGCATCCCCTCCTCACCCGACCACCAGGCACCCCTTCTGCGTCTGTGTCAGCGTCACCTCGGTACCATGGTGTGGGGCGCAGAAAGAAACCAGGCTTAATGCGAGGGTACACAGCACCTCAGAGAAGCTACAGAGTGGGAGAAGGAGAACCAAGTCTAGAGAGGCCTCCCCATCACCAGAAACAGGAGGGACTGGTGGGCTGGAGGTGGAGGGGCCGGCAAGAAGGGGCTTCTGAGCCTGGGGGCCAGGAGGGGGCCCATCTGTGGGCAGTGGACTCCCTGCCGTCCAGCCAGGTCGGTGGGGGCGGGGGTGGGGAGCGGCCACTGGCCGAGCCACCTAGAGATGGGAGAGAAGTGGGTTTCAGTACAAAAATAAATATATCTGAATTCTGCTTAAGATGAGGTGAAGTTTTCCAAAGCTTGGACTGAGGGGCCTGGGGTCAGAAGGGGAGGGACGGACATAGACTGGGAGGGGGCCGGGGAGGGCCATGGGGGGTGGTGGGCCGGGGAGGGCCATGGGGGGTGGTGGGCGTTCATTCTGGGAGCCAGCAGCCGAGCTGGAGTTCAGCTTATCTGTCCTTGGGGGGTGGGGGGCAGCTGCCCTGGGCCAGTTGGCCGGGCTCCCTCCTCCTCCCTCTCACTCAGTCCGGAGACAGCATGGTTAAAGAGCCAGAGGTAGATTAAAACGTCATGATTAAAAGCAGATTAGTTATCTAGGCTTCTCAGATTAAAAAAACCAAACAATCAAGCGATCATTCCCAAGGTAGCTTTGTGGTCTGCTGAGCCCATGTGTGACCTGCGCTGTCCCTGCCCCAACCCCGTCGCAGCCGGTAGGGGGAGAGTCCGGGCTGCGGGCTGGGGGCCGGGAAGAGAGGGTGGGGGGGCGGCGCCCTGGCCAGGGGGCTACTTGCGCAGGTAGCGCTGTGCCAGAATGGCCGCGTCCAGGGGGTTCATGGGCTGCGCGTCGTGGCCCAGCCGCCGCACGGGGGGCACGCTGCCGAACTGCCGCTTGGGCCCCCAGCTCCGGGCCTCGTGTATGGAGCTCTTCTCCTCGGCCAGCAGCAGCTGCTGCCGCATGTAGTTCTCAAACTCGTACTGGGAGCACTCCTCTGTCACCTTTGCCTTGGGAGAGACAGACAGGAGGGGGCGGGGGCAGGAGGAGAGGGGAAGAGAAAGCGAGAGGGGGTGGGGTTGGAGAAGAGAGCAGGGAACCTGTGTCAGGTGACCTGGCTCCAGAGGCTGCCCTGGATGTGGGGCAGCCCTCCTGCCAGCCTGTACCTTGCCTGCTGCCTGGCCTGGGGTCACTCTAGCTGAAGCACAGGCCTGGGATCTGAGTGGATCCCACCCCACGCTCCTTTCCTAACCCACTGACCTTGGGGGAGGTTGCATGACCTTGGAAGCTTTGGCTTCCTGAACTGTGAAGAGGGGCAGTCATCTCCCCTCAGAGCTGTTCTTGACAGCCCTAGGGGTGGTGCAGCCCAGGCAGACAGCAGTGCCCTGGAGTGGCAGGTCCCCGCACTCATCATCACAGGGCGGATCAGGGCTCTGCACTCAGACTTAGGGTCTGAGCTGTGTGACCAGGAAAATCACCATACCTCTCTGAACCTCAGTCTCCTTTTGTGAACAGAGGAGAACATGGCCACACAGGCCTGTGGTGCAGAGGAACAGATGCACAGTGGGTGGCACCTAGGAAAGGGAGGTCTCAAGGGCGCGGAGGCTCTGCCAAGGTCCCGAGGTGCCTCCTCCTGCTCCCACCTGCCCAGTACTGGCTGTGGAACTCTGGGGCCAGGGGATGAGGGGCAGGGCCAGGGAGGGAAGGTCCTCCTGGCACCCGACCCATGACTCTGCTCTGTTCACCTAGCCTTGCCCTCCAGGGGGCACCCTAAGATCACCTGCCAGTTGCTGCCTGGGGCCCAAGTCAGCCCCCACCCCAGGCCCAGCACTTTCTCCAGTGCAGCGAGCAGGAAATGAGAGAAAACTGGGAGAAAATGAATCATCTGGAAAAGGAAGAGCAGAGAGGCTGAGAGAGACCCAGTGAGTCAGAGGTAGAGCAGTATGGCTGTGTAAAGGGCCAGGCCAGGGCCAGGGCTCAGGCAGAAAGAGGAAGCTGAGAGAAGGCCTGGCTGGGCCCCTGCTTCCACGGCCCCACAGCCCAGGAGGAAAGGCACACCCCAGGCAGCTCTGACCTAGGGGACCCTGCAGCCTGCTCGGAGCTGTCACCTCTGTTCCTCCCCACCTCTGCCGTCCCTGGACACTGGTCCCTTGGGACCAGGTGACGACGGGTCTGACCACCTCAACTCACCTCCTGGGAGCTGTCTGCGTTGCTCATCTGGTCGTCGATATCAGGAACCACTTGCAAAGGCCCGCTCAGCGACGACAGGGACTGCCTGCAGGAAGGCAGACGAATTGGGCTTCCTCCCCAGGTCTGGCCCACGGGAGCCCCACAGCTTGGCTGGACTCAACAGATGGGGCTAGGTCCCAGCTCAACCCCCTCTTGACATGAATGACTCTGTCTCCCAAGCCTTGGCTTTCTTATCTGATCATGAGGACATTTCTTCCTCACAGGCTGTGGTGGAAAATCAGTGACGTAATTAATGTCAATCCCAGAGGTGGCATCACCCTGCACTCAGGGGATGCTCCACCCCGAGCTCTGGGAGCGCCCTGCCCCTCTCGCCCGCGGGACAATCTGGAAATCAGGCTCTGGCGGGCAAAGAAACGGGCCCGCCCTCAGGCCGCTTGTCTGAGTGGGAGGGGCAGGGCCTCAGCCGGGCTCCTGCCCACTTACCACGATGCGATGATGGCACTGAGGGCCTCCAGGACATCTACGGCAGCAAGGCGCTGCTGGGGGTCGAGGACCAGCAGCTTCCGGATGAGACACACGGTGTTCTCAGACACGCGCCCGTCCCTGATGCAGAACAAGGAGAGGGCTCCGGTGGCGCAGGCTGGGCGGGCTCGCTCCAACCCACCGCCCCAGCCCAGGGAGTGCCACTCACTCAGGAATGGTGTACTCTGCGGCCTTGATCTTGCGGAAGAGCTCCTGGGGGATGCTGTCGTAGAAGGGGAACTGGCCGTACAGCATGGTGAAGAGCACCACGCCCAGGGCCCACATGTCGCTCGGCTTGCCCCGGTACGGCCGGCCTGCGGGGGCACACAGACACATGCACGCTCAGCCGAGGCCCGGGGAAGGGCTAGGCCCTGGGCTTCCCTTGGCTTCCCAGCCACGTGCCTGACCCTACCCACAGGGCCCACCCCCAACCCCCTGCACTTTCAGGAGGACGCCCCATCTTGGAGTGACACCGAGGTGAAGGGACTATACTTGGCCTTGTGCAGGCCACGCCCCTGATTACCAGCTCTGCTCTGCCAGACAGCAAATTCGTGGGGGCTGGGCCTGGGACTACAGCCCTGGCGAGCAGCTCACGGAGCAGGTGGCCAGGAACGCGTGTGTGGAACACTGAGCTAACCGGCTCTGGGCCCGTTGGGCACTTCTGCCCCAATCCCTAGCCCCTCACCCCAGAGCACTTGGCCCCATCTGCGAGGATCCCCTCCCCTGTTTACTTCCTATCTCCCCCATGAGGAGGTAAGCTCTAATGCAGGCACGGCCCTGCCTGGCGCAGGGCCGAGCCCCGGGGCCCAGCACGGACTCCAGTATTTCCCTCCCTGCAGAACAGAAGGGAGTGAGCACTTAAGCAAGCGCCGAACACCATGCTGCGACAGCCCTGGAAGAGATGATTTCATTTCATTATGTCTCCACCAAACTCCGGGAATTAGATATCTTCTCTTTTTCCAAAATCAGGCACAGGGATGTCACCTGTCCCACACCACATGGTTGACGGGGAAGCCCCGCTCCTCCCACTCTCCTCCCACTCTGATGGGCAGGCCGCCACCCACCATCCCGGCTAGAGCTCCTCTGGTATGCCGGCCACCGCCTGGCCTCTTCCCGAAAACACAGGACAGCACGACAAGCCTTTCGAAATCCCCCGCCTGCCCTGTCCCTGGGACAGCAGGCTCAGCAGAGCCCAGATCCCAGAATGGGACTCCGTGCCCCATGCACGTGGGAGAGCTGCTGCTGGGCACCAGGCAGTGCCTGGACAACTGGGATCACTCCTATGGGTCCTGAAGCCGCGTGGGTGGCGACAGGTGCCTTTGGGGTAAGGGATCCTGGTTCTGGAGGGCTTTCCAGGCCCACTAAGGTCAAGCAGCATAACCAGGTGCATGGAAGTATCCTTATAGACCTCGGCCTGTGCCTCCAGAAGGTACCATGGGCCTCCGTGACCTAGCCTATTACTTCGTCTGTGAAATGGGGCCGGGACACGGACCTCACATGGCTGCTTGGGGGAGTGAGCTGCTTTTTGCCCTGGCTGCTGCAGTAGGCGATTTTGTGGAGATGAGCCTCTGCTAAGCTTTCTCCAAGGCTGCGTCACCCTGGCCCTTTTCCAACCCCCAGTGCCAAAGAGCAGCGTGGGTGACTTTGTGCAGCTGACCCCAGGGTGACCCTGTTGCCCTGGACCCTGTTCTGCCACGTGGGGTCATCACCAGCATCTGCTGGGCCACGACTCTTCGTGGCGGCAGCTGTGGGCGGTTCCTGCCGAGATGCCCAGGACAGAACCAGGGGCCAAGGCGGCCTGGGCTCCCTCAGCTTGAGCCTCAGGACTTCTGCTCTGACCTGGATGGGAGCTGGAGAGGCTCTTCTAGTAGACAAGCCACCCCAGGAGCTCTGCCCGGGTAGACCTTTCCCTGGCTTCTGAGGGGACAGAACTTCAAGGCTTCTTTTCCATAACAATAACCCAGCTAACGTTTACTATCCACCCAGCAGGTTCAAGGCCTTCTTTAGCCCCACAGGACCTCAGGAAGCAGGGACTGCTATTACCTCTGCTTTATACAGATGTGAAACTCGGGGCCCAGAGAAGTCAGTAACTTTTTCAGGGGGACACAGTTATTAACCAGACTATAAACTCTACGCAGGCAAGGTCAGGTTTGCCTTTCCACAGCTCCAGGCCGAATGCCCGAGGCTGTGCTTGGAGCACAGAGTGAACCAAGGGGCAGACCTCACCTCGAGCCTGCACGGCGGGACCTGTCATTATCATCCTGCGTCAACCTCTTCACCTTGGGGGCAGGCGGGCAGCAGTGCATCCCACTTGTAACCTGGGGGGCAACTGGGGCTCAGAGAAGGGGGATGAAGGTCAGAATGAGACTTGCATTTCTACTCTATGGATCTAGGACTCTCTTGGAAGCAGTGGGTTCGCCTGTTTCATCCTCTAAGGCTGGCCTGAAGCTGGAGGAGCCAGAGTGGGGCCCACCTGGGGGTGCGCACAGCCACGGGTCTCACCTCGCGGGCCTACACCGAGGCAGGAGCCCGGTGCAACGTCCTGGCTCTGTCACACAGAGGGATGCTTTGGGGAATCTCATGGAGGCTGTCGGGGCTGGGCCAGTCCCTGGGAAGTGGGGGGTGCAGCCCTGGTTCCTGGCTCCCTCTAGTAGAGGCCATGGGGACTCCAACCCAAACTTCAAGGTCCTGGGAGGTGGCAGCATGGCTGGGGAGAGGCCCAGCCCTGGCGCAGAAGCATCCGCCAGGGGAGACCTCCAAGGTGTGGTCACACTCTGGCCAGTTACGGCAGCCTGTTCCTCGCATGCACGCGCTGCCTGGGAGAGATGGGTCTGTCGCTGTGCGCAGGGGTGCAGGAGTGTGTGCCGGGGATGGTGGCCCCGGGGGCACCCTGAAACCTCCATGTGGAAGAGGTGGGAGCAGATGTGAAGCCCTCGGTTCCTGAAGGATCAGGACAGAAAGACCCAATTTGGCAAAGGACATCGGGAAAGAAGAGAAAGAGTCCCAGGAAACATGGGCTTGGGCAGGAGGCTGGCCGGGGCACAAGCCCCAGTTCTCCTGTCTAGTGTTCGCATGACAGAAGGACTTCGAAACTTTACCTCGCAGGGTAAAGTTGCGGTCTGGAGCAGGTGACGTGGTCACGCACTCCACACAGGGCTCGGCACTGAGCCATAGGATCAGTGGGTAATCAGGGTGTAACTGGCTTTTTTATTTCGTGTGCTGGCTGTTTCGGCCCCACTAGAAAATCAGCTCAGTGTTCATGGAAGTGGGGATGTCTGTGTGCCTGTTCACGGCTGTATCGGAAGTGTCTAAACAGGGCCTCCTACCCGGTAGGCCCGTGGTAAATTCAGGCCAGTGGGAGGAAGGGCGCGCCGGGCCAAGGAAGGAAGGGGGAAGGAAGGGGGAAGGAAGGAGCTTATGAAGGAACAGCAGGAGGGAAGAGGTGTCCTTGTCAAGGTGGCAAAGCCAGTGAAGACCTGCTCAGGGCTTCCTCTCGCACTTGAAACAAGTGATGACATTCTCCCCGGGGCTTCCCTCAGGCCTTGCTGGTCTGGCCGCTGCCCACCTCTCCGGCCCCACCTTGAACCAGGCTCCCAGTCAGCAGCAGCCACAGCTGGCTGTGCGGCCTTGGCCCAGTCACTCCCCCTCCAGTCCTTATCTGTCCTGGCAATCACAGCTCAAAGGTCACTTCCTCAGGCAAGTCCTTCAAGTGCCCATCGTTCACACTCACAGAAATAATCTCAGAGTCATTAACCCAGCACTGGGGTGAGGATCCCCATCTTCCTCTCCACGTGACCCCATATTCTGTACACAGACGGACAGTCCTGGTCCGGACCACCGCCACAGCCCCAGCACCTAGGCCAGGGCTGCCCCTACCCCCCAGGACACGCTCTGCTGAAGGAAGGAGCCTCTGTGAAGCCCAGCGGGACATCGCCCTTGGGGCCCGCTGACTGGCACTACGCACATACCGCTGAGCACGTCTGGGCTGATGTAGGCAGGGCTCCCTCTCTGGTCCTTCAGCAGGTCCCCCTCGCTCACGAGATGCTTCCCGAGGCAGAAGTTGGTGATGGTTATCCGATGCGTCCTGGGAGCAGGGGGCAGAGCATGAACAAACGTTGTGTCTGTACCCATGGGCACCCAGCTGCCCTCGCTCCTGCCCAGGGAGCAAAGGAATCACACCCACATCCTTTTCTGCTCCCCGGGCTCTGCTGCCTTCCCCCGTGGCTGCATGAACGGTGCCATCAAGGGTGCTGACGCTGGCCGTGCCCCCTTGCTTGCCACCTGCTCCGCTGTCCCCTCAGCACCTGGGCTCCGAGAACTGAGTGACTATGACCCAGGGAGTGCTCCAGAGGGGCTCCCCGGCAACTGCCATCCGGGCTGAGCCTCGGGGCTAAGGCTTAGGACTCAGGATGACAAACCATCTCATAGAACATCAACATCTGGAATGATGAGATCTGGTTTGGCTCCCTCATTTACACAGAGTGAAAAGGAAGTTCGGCAGGGCTCTGAAGTCCATCTATGGGGGCCACTTTTGTCCCCCTCGGTCGATCCATATGGTCATCACCGTGATCACTGTCAATCAGCATCCCAAATAGTACAAAAAAATGAATGCTCACAGAGACTTAACAGGTGCAGCCCGTGGCTTATGGGTCTGATGTGGACTATTTACATTCGCCCCTCACGAAAGCCTAGGAGGGAGGCTTCCTCCCTGCCCCAGTTTCCCAGGTGATGCAGTGAAGGTGATGAGGAAGTAAACAGAGAAATGAAGGAACTCGCTCAGGGTCCTGCAGCTGGTGAGCAGGACCGAAGTCAGGGTCTACCTGACCCCAGAGCCTGCGCTCTGGACGGACACTGACCGGTACTGTCAGGGGCACTCGCAGTGCCCGGCCCCCGAATTTCTCTTCAGTTCCAGCAAAGCTAACTCAGCCCTTGTCTTGTGTTTCAGACTCTCCTTTGACCTGGAAAACCACAGCCTCCCTCATCTGAGAGTCATGGGTGAGAGCGGCTTAGGGTTTGGATCCTTTAAGGAAGCTCACAGTGTGCACAAAAGGAAGACACGTTACTCCACACCTGGGCGGTGGGGGTGGGCAGGCCCCTCCAAGAGGCCTCATCGGGGAGAGCCAGTGAGGCAGGGTGCCTCTCTACTCACAGAGGGCAGGGGTCACCCGCCCTGCTCCTTGTCAGCTGGCTGGGCAGAGAAGCAGGGGGATGGCAGGAAGGGCAGCCCGGTGAGCGGCCTCCCGCTGCCTCTCACTGGCTGAACCTCCAGGGTGAAGAGGGGGTCGGCTCTCTGAGGTACAGGGTGTATGGGGTTGAGCGTGGAATTCCCCAGGAGCTGTGACCGACAGGCTCTGCGAGCCCTTAGCTATCTCGGGGAATTCTGCTGGCAAAGGGCTTGATACAAAACAAAGGTTAGTTTGTCCTCTGCATTCCAAATGGAAACCTCAACTCTCTCTCTGCATACAGGCCTGCCCTGTCAGATGCCACAGAAATCTGCCTGGTGGCCCCCAGGGCAGCTAGGGTCTGAAAGTGCAGGCAAAGGGTCTGGCCAAGGAAACCATGTCAGAAGTGGATCGCTCCAGCTCTGAGCCGCCATGCCACAGCCCTGAATGTGGGACTGTGCATCCCCAAGGTCCACGGTCCGTCCCCCACCTCAGATGGCTGCCATGGCTGGTGGTGTGTCTTGCACGGGTGCCCTGAGGCACGAGACACTGGGAGAGGACCGCTCAGGGCAGGGTCCGGGGGGCTCAGGAGTTGGATTTCCAGGTCCCAGGCCCAGCTCCGCCATTCCATGGCTGTGTGACCCGGAATGCAGAGGACAAACTAACCTTTGTTTTGTACCAAGCCCTATGCCAGCAGAATTCCCCGAGATAGCTAAGGGCTGGCAGAGGCTGTCGGTCACAGCTCCTGCGGAATTCCAGAGCCTCATTTAATCTCTTATTAAATCTGTTTCCTCATCTGTCAAACGGAGTATATTAGCACCCAGTTCCCAGGACTGCGTAAGGAAGTGACAAGAAGACAACCCCGCGGAAGGCAACGAGCCGGGGGCCTGGCAACTAGGAACTAACTGCTAACGGCTGTCTTGGGTTAGCCTCTCCTCCTCAGATGGTGGGCACAGCTGGCTAGGGCTGGTAATGGGAGAGCCCAGGAAAGACCCCATCTGAGGCAGCATGCGAGGGGAGCCATGCTGTGGCCATGGGCCCCGGAGCAAGCAGGCCAGCTGGACCCGAGCTGGGCTGGGGGGTTCTAGGACACTGTGTGTAGCTGGGCGGCGGGCGGCAGGGACGAGCTGGCCCACACTGCTGAGGATCCTGGAGGCTATCCCACAGGAAACCACATGGTCAGCCCCGAGACCTCCCGAAGCTTGGCCGTGCGCCCCTGCCCTGCCACTACCACCCAAGTTGGTGGGTGGTACCCAGCTCCCTGGGAGCCCCAGACCCCCCCCAGGCTCATTCCGGCAGCAAGGGCAGTGGGGTGAAGGGAGGCAGTTCTGCGTCAGCAGGATCCGCTGGGCCTGAGTCACTCTTCAGTTATGGCCCTTTGGGCTGCCTGCGTTTTTCTCCTTTTCTAGGAACTTGGTGTGCAACTTGCTTACCCAAAAAGAAAGGAGGAAGGAGAAAGAACCCACGGCAGACCTCATATAACCCCAAAAGGGTATTTCAGGTTTCAACCCTTGCCTTTTCTCCCAAGCGGGGTGAACTCATGACAGCCGCCCCACAAACACTTCTCCCTGCTTCCTCCCCTGGGGCCACTCAGTTCTGCGAGGGACAGAGGCGGCCTCCTAAGGACTCTGCAGCTGGAGTCAGGGCCCAGCCCGGCGGGGGCTGGATCTCCTCCAGGTCAGCCTTCTGACTCTGCCCAGGTGCGAGCAGGAAGGGAGGGGTGTGCCTGTAGACACCACGATGCAGGGTGTGGTGTTCGTACTTGGCCCCTCGGTGCTGGGCACCGCGGCACACTGCCCCCTCCCGGAGCACCATGAGTCAAGCGAGAGAGCTGGCCAGAACTGCCATCGGTCCCAAAACCCCAAAAAGGGCATCATCAGATGAGAGGCAATGCAGCCAAGACAAAGGGTCCGAGGGAGGCCCTGGGGCTCCTCAGTCTGAGGAAAACATACAGGGGCGCACACGCACATACAGACAGACACACACACACACACACAGGGAGCTGGTATAGCCCCACGACCGGTACTCAAGAGAGGCTGGGCTTTCCAACTACATTCCTGTGACAGAAGTGGCTCGGTAAAGTTGGGGGGAGCAGAAGCTGGGAGCAGACCCTCCAAGGATGCACAGAGGCCTGGAACACTTCTGTGGCTGGCAGTGCAGGAGCCCACATGTGCACTCCCATGGGCACCCCTGGGCCACAGAGAGCCAGTGCAGAGCTGCAGGGAAGGCCACAGAAGACATGGGCTCCGCAGCCAGATGCACTTAGGTGGTCCCAAAGATATGCCCCTTTGTGTGCGCAGTGAGCCTGCCGTCCAGAGCAGGACGGTACTAGGCCAGCGTCCCACAGAAGACCAGGACAGCGAGGCTGCGGAAGACCACATGCTCTCCGGGCTGGGGCCAGGGCCCCCCCGCACTTAGCAGCCACTCAACCCCCAGCAGGCCTCATCTCCTGGGGAAGAGAGCCACGGCCTGTCAAGTATGGGGTGCACTTATGCTGGGCCCAGTCCCGGGAGACAGTTCCACGCCTCAGGCCCGTCTCTGCAGGGAGGCTTAACCACCTGCACTTCCACAGGTGAGGATACAGAAGCTCGGAGAACTGCCTGTTACCACAGCAGCCTCTCACTACACGGATCAGTCAACCAACCAAAACATGATCAAACAAACTCCCATCGTCTCGCGGGGAATGCAGAGGCCGTGCCGGGCTGTGGCCCAGGTGACCCCCAAGCTTCTCCAGCCCTCTGACTCGACCCGTCAGAGGTTCCAGCAGCTCTGGAACTTTGGCTCCCTTCCCTCCTCCCTGAGGAGCATGACAGGGTCAGGTTTTCATGGCTTCACTTTCTCTAGCTGGCCAATCTTTACTCATCCTTTAGGGAACTGACTCAGATGGCCAGAGTCTCTGCCCTCCTCCCGGGGCCCCCAGCCAGTGCTCTTGGGTTGGTGGCCCATTGCACAGTGATGCCAGGAGACTGTCCGTCTATGGCATCAGGGCTGGGTGGTGGCGGCAGAAGGGCGGTGACCTCCCCATGGCATTGGGGGCGGGGGAGATCTGGTCCACCCATGCCCTTCCCCAGGGGCCTATCTCCCTGCAGCTTTTCCTCCTGTGACTGCTGTGGCTCCAGCCATTTCCCAGGGACAGCAGGTCCCCTCCTGAGTGGGTGACCAGGTGCTTGCCATTTGTGAGCCCCCTGATCCACTTCAACACCTGGAGGTGAGGGGGTGGCAAGGGTGAGAGGTTGAGCGAGGGCAGGAGAGGCAGCAGACCTGTTGGACCCCTATGAGGCTGGAGCCTCTCCACCTGGACAGGAGGGTGACAGCTTGTGGCCCAGGCCTTGAGTGATCTCTCCCTGCCACTGATGGACCAAGGGTGCT
Source organism: Mustela nivalis (assembly GCF_964662115.1). Lineage (NCBI taxonomy): Eukaryota > Metazoa > Chordata > Mammalia > Carnivora > Mustelidae > Mustela > Mustela nivalis. The sequence goes on from NC_139029.1 coordinate 26,579,597, forward strand.
AGTGTGAGCCGCCCAGACTCCTTCTAAGATCGAGGCACCTTTTCCCTGCTGCAGAGAGTAATGGCTTCTGACTGTTCGTAGCTGCATCCTTTTCCAGAAAGCCCCTGAGCCAAAGGAAGCTGCCCCAGCTATGGCTAGCCCACCTTGTCCTGGGCACAGGCTGTATTCTGAGGCTGGTCGCAGTGGGCATCCAGGGCCATGCACCCCCCTGCCTCGGCTGGGACATTTGAGGGCCCCCTGGCTCTCGAGTTTTCCAGGCTGAGGCCCCGCCGTGACTGTACCACAGCTCGACTTCTCCCTCTGTCCAATCTTGCCCTTTGCCCGAAGAGCTCTTCCTAGGAAACCTTCTGCACACACACCTCAGAGTCTATTTCCTGGGAATCCGACCTATAACGAGGCCTCTTTTTGCTCATCTGTCATTCCTTCACTCGTTTCTCCATTTTTTACAGTCATTTACTGAGCACTCGCTAGACCCAACAAATGAATGGCCCAAGGAGGATCCCTGGAATCCTTCCCTGAGCTCCCTTTTTGTGGCTGGTGGCCTTTAAGACTCCCCTTCTTGGGGTGCCTGGGTAGCTCAGTGGGTTAAAGCCTCTGAGTTCAGCTCAGGTCATGATCCCAGGGTCCTGGGATCGAGCCCCGCATCGGACTCTCTGCTCAGGAGGGATCCTGCTTCCCCCTCCCTCTCTGTCTGCTTCTCTGCCTACTTATGATCTCTGTCAAATAAATAAATAAAATCTTAAAAAACCAAAATTTAGGGGGAAAAAAAAGACTCCCTTTCTTTTTTTTCCTTTTTCTTCCTCTTTTTCTAAGTAGGCTCCATGCCCAGTGAGGAGCCGAATGTGGAACTTGAACTCACGACCCTGAGATCAAAACCTGAGCCGAGATCGAGTTGGACACTCAACCAACAGAGCCACCCAGGTGCCCCTAAGGCTCCTTCCTTCGAAGCAAGCACCATATCCCCATGTGGCAAGAGGCAGAAGCGGACATCCCATCCCATAGCCCCTGGGATTCCTGGGGGAAGTGGGCTGTTGTGGGTCAGAGACTGGGGGGCACTGGAGGGCACTGGGTAGCTGCAGCATGTAGCTGTGCCAGCCGCAAGGTCACATCCTGATGGAGAAGGATCTTACCTCTTATTGAGCACCATGTTCCCAAGCTTCAGGTCTCTGTGCACAATGTTTTTCTGAAAAAACAACAGGCATGTGGCTTGGACCACGAAGAACAGAGGCAGGGTTGGGCCTGGCCTATAAGATGTGGGCTCTCCAGGAGTTTGAGGGGGGCAGGAAAAAAGACCTAGGACACCTTTCTTTAGGCTCATGCCTTGATTTGTCAGCCAAGGACAGATGAGCACCGTTCTAAGGCCACATCAACCCCGGGCAGGGATGGGGTAATACGTGAACCCAGGCAGTCTCTCTCTCCTGCTGGGGGCGGTTTCCCTGGCTTTCTCTGGACAGCAGCCAAGGGGAAAACCACTCCTCACCACCTCCAGTAAACATCCTGCTGAGAAAAACACTAACATCTGCCTGCACCTGCGGTCAGGGGGCGATCTTTCACAGCTCTGGGGACCGAGTAGCACAGGCAGGCAGGTGTGTGCCTGGAAGAGGCCCAGGTTCTCCTCACTGTACCTTGGGGTACCTGACACCCCATCTCTAGGGAAAGCTCAGAGACAGACTATGGCTGCCCCAGGGGATCTCACTGTCGTCTCCTCTGCCAGGACACTGGGCTCTGCTGGGCTGCTGGGCAGCGCCTCCCCAGGTACACGGGCTTAGGCCTGCAGCCATGTACCTCACTGACCACACAGGTCCTCTAGCCACCTTCCCTCCGGACATTCCAGCTGCAGAGCACGCCTGGGGGCTGGGGGTCGGGGAGGGGGGACGACCCCGAGCCGCTTCCACAGAGCAGAAGCAAGAAAGGTGGCCTTCTGTGGCAGTGGGGCCAGGAGGCTTCTCAGCCACCCAGAACACAGGCCATGCCGGCTAGAGGAAGAGGCACCAGCGGTGGGGCGGGGGTGCGGGATTTGGGAGTGGTGGGGGTGCAGGGGCAGAGCCTCACCTGGTGCAGGGCTTCCACGACACGCACCACGTCATAAAAGATGACCACGGTCTCCCGCTCACTGAGCCTCTTCTCCTTGATGACGTAGTGCTGCAGGTTGATGAGGTCGGCGGTCTTGTCGCTGAAGTCGTGTGCACAGAGGCAATCCAGGACGAGGCAGATGCGCTTCCTCATCTTCTTCACCACCCGGCTGGATTCTGTGTCCTCGACGACTTCACAGGTGCGGTCCTGGGAGGCAAGGGGGCAGACCAGGGCTTGGCTATGGGCCCACAGGTCAAGGGCTGGGGCTCAGGGACCCTCCTCTGGAGCCAGAGACAGACACCAACATGGGAGCCTGCACGAGCGGCACCCTGAGGCCTGGGTGGCCAAGACCGGGGCTGCCATTAAAGGCTCCATGCTCTGATCCCAGTGTAAGGGGTTCAGATCAGGGCTTAGCCTGTAGTGCCAAAGGGACCTCCAGGTCCAGGGTACAGGCAGCGGACCTGGGGCCCCAGGACATCCCCTCTCTGTGGCACTCCCAGAGGCTCCAGCTGTGACCAAAGTCAGAGACGGTGGAAGTGAGGTGTTCCATGTGTCTGACACAACTGATTTCACACAGAAGCCGGACTCCAGGGAGCCAAGGAATAGTGGGTAAGGTGGGGTTCAGGCCCCAGCTCCCGCTCCCTCCGGCTGTGGGCCATGGGGCAGTTTACCTCACTTCTCCAAGTCTCTGGTCAAAGGGAGCCGGCACCCTCCCTCACAGGTTGCTCAGGGAATCCGGCAGCCCGCACCAGTGCTCAGGAGGTGGGTCTGTATGGTGCGTGGTGGTAAGTGCCAGGCCCATTTTCCTTGCCAAAAAGATGGTTTCTTTCCTTTTCTCTTTTCTTTTCTTTTCAAGCATTCTCTACAGCCAGCGTGGGGCTTGAGCTTAGAACCCCGAAACCGAGAGCTACACGCTCTACCGATGAGCCAGCTTGGGGAAATGCTCCATGTCAGCCTCGCAGACCGAAGCTGGCCTCGGGGGACCCCTGGGGACTGAGTAGCTCTGTCCCTCCTTCCGAGCGTGACCACGCCTCTCGTTCCCTCGTCCCCTCTTCCCACCTGGCTGGCACACAGGTGACTCTGGACATGCTTCTCACCACCAGGTGTTATCATCCCAGAGGACACAAAGCAGGGCCAAGCTCTGGCAGCTGTCAGAGATGAAGCCCTGAAGACTCACGATCCCCCTCAGTTTGGTTTCACGTGAAAGGGAAACAGGGACTTTCAGAGTTGCCTCTAACTGCACATCTAAGAATGAAGACTTTGGTAGGGTGCACGAGGCAGAGCGGCCCCTTCCCTTTATTTTATCCAAGAACTCAAGCAGACGAGGAAGTAACCGCGGTGAGTGTGTACAGGGACAGCTTGGGCTGCATACACACGCCTGCTCACCCTCCTGACCGCCTCACGAGGCAAGTGTCCATCACCACCTCCATTTTACAGATGAGGAACCCGAGGTATAGGGACTGGAAGTGAGTTGCCCAAAGATCAAACAACCAGATTCCAGGGCCGCAGGCCAAACCCTCCATGCCTCCCTGCCTCACATCACTTCTCGAGTACCAGGTCCATCTGGCCAGAGTGGCCCAGGCCAGCGCGTCCAGCCGAGGGCCCTGCAGCAGCTCTGCTGGGGGCCTGAGCAGGAGGCCTCCCAGGCATTCTGAAACTGGCCTTCTCATCTGGAGACACGATTTCAGTTTGGCCCTGAGGAGAGCTCTTTCCAGGGTACAAGCTACTCACGAGTACCTTCCCTAAGGGACCGGAACATCTGAGCACAGGGGCTCAGGGATACTCGCTCAACTAAGCTGCGATGCCTGGGCAGGCGAAAGGACTGAGTACCACAACCAGCTGCGGGGTCCACAGGTGGCCCACAAGGCTCAGCCCTCCTCGTGCCCCGCTTCCACCCCCAGCCTAGAAAATTCCTGGCACAACACAATAGGAAAGAGCCCGCATGTCTTTAAATGACTTCATGCTTTCCTCCCTTCTCGGAGAAGTGGCGCTCCAAAGAAAGGGGCATTCCCACTGGGCGTGAGCCTCACAGCAGGGGTGCAGGCCAGAACCTGACCTCCAGCCCACCCCACCCGGGAAGTTCTGGCGCTCCCAGCACGCAGGGGTCCCAGGCGGTCATGTGGGCAAGCTGCTCCATGTACAGATGTGGCCCCAGCAGGGGGCAGCTCCAGGAGCCAGCCAGGGGTGGGAGGAGGGAGGGGGGACAGGCAGCCCCTCTGTCACTCACCTGGAAGAGCCCGTGGTGGTGAACCACGCCGTCCTGCGTGTGGAGGAGGGAAAGCAGAGAGTACTCGGTGTGCAACAGCATCTTGCCTTGCCTTTCCTCTTGGCTTTCTATTCCTTGGTCCCCCCTCTCCTCAAGGGTAAGGATCTTTAGGAAGGCACACACACAAAAAGACCAAAAACCCAAAAACAAACCTTACTTTACAAAGCAGAGTGACCGGAGCAGGTGGCGCAGAGGGCTCACAGTTGGGCCCGCGGCACCTGCACGCGCGCTCCCACAGGCACGCACGATGTGCGAGGGCTTTCTCAGTGGGATGGCAGCATGAGTCCTGCTCTGAGCGCACTCCTGCCATCAGGCCTGCTCCGAGTGAGACGGCACGAGCCGGACCGCGTCCCGGGAAGAAACAGTGCTACTCTTGTTCATAAGTAGTGCGGGTGTGAAGGTGGGGAAGAGGGGGAGAGCCGGCTGGCAGGGCAGCCCCTGGGGCCCCAGCTTCCCCTGCCCCGGGCGCCTCACTCACCTTCAGCTGATAGAAGTCATCTGTGCCATCTTTCCTTGCCAAACACTGCACAATGCTTGGCACTGGGGAGTTGCCCAGACGGGGACCTACGGCACAAAGAGCCTTGGGCTTACTCTTCCGAAGCACTGTCTCTTGTGGCACCGTGTGGCCTTTCCGCAGTTCATGGCTACTGAGCAACTGCCACCCCCCCAACCCGCCCCTCCCCGCCGCCAGTCTCCTGGTGGAGAGTTCTCAGACTCCCCCAACAATGGAGCGCGTGCGCATGTGCCTGAGGTACACCTGGCTTTTACAGGTCCGGCTTGCAAAAGGAGGGGTTCTCAACTGTGGGGGTGTGCAGGAACCTCCGAAGAGTGGGTGTTAAAAGCAGAGACCCCAGCAGCCACCTGGAGCCTCTGAATCAGCATCTCCAGGCTGAGGAACTACCACTTTGAGAGTTTCCCAGGTTGTCTGGGGTGGCTGCCTGGCCCCTGTTGGAGCCCAGGTTTGGGGGCAATTCTGTACTCCTGCAGACACTGCTTGCCGTCCCTTGCCAGCATCCTGACTGATGCCTTTTTTTTTTTTTTTAAAGATTTTATTTGTTTATTTGATAGACAGAGATCACAAGTAGGCAGAGAGGCAGGCAGAGAGAGGAGGAAGCAGGCTCCCTGCTGAGCAGAGAGCCTGATGTGGGGCTCGATTCCAGGCCCCTGGGATCATGACCTGAGCCGAAGGCAGAGGCTTTAACCCACTGAGCCACCCAGGTGCCCCCCATTTTTTTTTTTAAGATTTTATTTATTTGATAGAGAGGGACACAGAGAGGGAGGGAACACAAGCGGGGGAGTGGGAGAGGAGAAGCAGGCTTCCCACTGATTAGAGAGCCCGATGTGGGGCTTGATCTGAGGACCCTGGGATCATGACCTGAGCCGAAGGCAGACACTTAAGGACTGAGCCACCTAGGCGACCCACAGTGTCACTGCTCTAATATACAGTCGAAACTTCTCCCCGGGAGAGAACCCAAATATCACTTCCTCCTATGGAACCTTCCCTGTATACAATCCCTGTAACCTGTCCCACTCTTGCATCGTCTTGTTTACTTACTTCAAGGCACTTACTGCCCTGCTTGTAATCTTGTGCATTGTTTATTCTGTTTCTTTTTCCAACTAGAATGTTAAGCTCTGTGAGGGCAGGAACCGGCCTGCCCTGTTCACTGCTGCACCCCAGCACCCAGCCCAGGCCCAGCCCACGGCAGGCTCTGGAAACTAGTGCCCAGTGACTGGGGCTGGAACTGTCCTGCGCCCACAGCCCGAGACACCACCCCAAAGCAAAACCCACACCCAGTCTCCAGTGTCCTCAAGAGCCCACTTCACCCCTGTAACCCTGAGCACTGCAACTCCAATTTGTTGGGCCTCCAACATCACGTAGAAAGGCCCTGGTGCTCTTCTGGACCACTGGGCACACCCAATTCTGGAGGACTCTGTACAGATTTTACCAGAAACTTGGAGGGCTATACCAGACACCTTGTGGAATGAACCGTGCCCTCCAAGAATGGTCGAGGAAGTGCCTTGGATGATGGGCCTCGGGTTCTGATGCAGCTTGTGTGGCTCCTGTGTGCAGTATGGGGTAGGGGGGTATATGGGGTGCTCTGGGGGAAGAGACAGTCTAGCTCTCAGCTGGAGCTGATGGAAGACCGGTGAGGCTACAACAAAAATGACAACCTGGGTACAGCTTGACCTGAGGCTCTATCCGATCTTCCACTGCACAAAGGGGCTGTGCTTAGAGCCGCAAGGCTAGGGCCCCGCACGTGCACTGTGGTGGGTGTGGCACTCCGCCCTGCACAGCCCAGGGTGGGATCAGGCCTGTGCCTGCCCCCTCTCCCGCACCCCTGCCCCCGTACCCACACCCCTGGCCCAACCCATGGTCAGAGGCTTACCCAGGATGAATGGTCCAGCTCTCTTTGCATTATTTCCGGAAATGCCACCTCCAAGAGCCTTCGCCCTGGCTGACGTTTCCCCAGCTCCTCTGTCCGATGCTCTCCGCTTCATTCTCAGCTCTAGACAAGACAGAGAAGAGCCCTTCTCACTGAGCAAGTCAGCGAGTTTCCTCACGCGAACCCAGCCTGCGAGTCTCCGAGTTGAGGATGCGTCACACAGCTGCTGCTGCTGTTCCCGCTGCTGCCGCTGCCACCTCCTCCCCCTCCTGGAGGAGCATCGAAGGTTCCCGGTGACAAAGAACCACAGCTCCTTCCCTTGGCATTGATGAGGGGCTCAAGGTGGATATCATTCCAGGCAGCAAAAACTGGCTATGGAGGCGGGCAGCTAGCCTGCCTCAAGGGGGCTGGTCAAATGCAGAGAGGAGGGCACTGGCTTTGTGCAGATACCAACTGGGGTCCCCACGAGACCACCCCAGAGACAAAGAGGAGAGATGGCCCAGAAGCAGCTGTTCCCAAAGTGAGGCCTTCCCCCCAAATACCTGCAGCCAAGTGGCCTGAGGTGCTGAATCCTGGGTCCCCCCTACACCCCTTCTGGTCTGACCTCTGGGGCATGGTGGGGAGGGGGTCTGGGGGACTCTCATGTCCACCACGTGTGAGGATGGTTGCCCTGGGGATCTCCTCTCTCAAACTCCCCTGACTCTCAGGTCCTCTCTGATGAAAAACACCCAAAGCTGGGGCGCCTGGGTGGCTCAGTGGGTTAAAGTCTCTGCCTTTGGCTCAGGTCATGATCTCAGGGTCCTGGGATCGAGCCCCACATTGGGTTCTCTGCTCAGCAGGGAACCTGCTTCCTCCTCTCTCTCTGTCTGCCTCTCTGCCTACTTGTGATCTCTGTCAAATAAATAAAATCTTTAAAAAAAAAAACACCCAACGTTGTCAATGGCAGGGATCTACTTTCTCTTCTTTGTCTTATTTTCAATTTTTTTTTTAAATTACTTTTAAGGAAAACATATATTGTGCATTTAAGGGCCAAGTGAAAGGATGCTGGTGGAGGTCATGATCTGCCTGGAAACCCCTGTCTCCTCCAGGGTTAAGATGAAAGATGGACCCAGGAACCAGACTCTAGAGTATGACCTCTGGATGTGGATTAAGTAAGACAAGAGAGTTAGTTGCTCCTTTCAGCTGCTGACAGTTAGCCGTTCAGGGAGGCACTGTCCTGGACATGGGGCGAGGAGAGAGGGTAGAGAGGGCAGAGGCCACAGGGATGCCCAGGAGGGCCAGTTGCCCAGCCCTGAGGAGGAGCCCTTGGCCCTCAGGCAGCTCAGGGAAAACTTCCCTGCGGGGGTGATACTGGATGAGCCGGGCAAACGGCAAGGTCATTCTAGGCAGAGGGACCCGAGTAAGAAACCCACATGGGTAAGAAATGGCACAGAAGCAACGAGCTCCGAGGACTTCAGTACAGAGCATGAAGCAAGGGGTGAGAAGTGACCCAGAGGGAGGGCCAAGGGCCAAGTTAGGAGTGCAGCCTTTATCCTTCCGTGAAAGGCTTGGGGACACTGCGCCCTAAACTTCCATAATTTTTTCTTCATACAGGATTTGCATTCCCTGCAGAAACATTAGAAAACACAGATATGCAAAAATAAGAACACAAGGTACCCATAACCTCAGCGTCCAGATGTAGTCACTGCTAACACTTGAGTGGACTTCTCTGTCTGCTCACGTGAGCACGCTTCTAGTTTCATTATTACCAACATTTGGACCACATTGTGGTACCACTTTGTAAGCTTCCTTTTCTCCCACCTAAAATACATGATGAAGGTGAATCTTACAGTAGGTGAAATATATCTCAGGAAAGCTATAAAAAAAAAAAGAAATCAGTAACATCCCTACATGACAGTATCCTGCGGCATCACTTGAAATATCTACACAGTCTCTCTGGTAAGAACAGGGGCGCCTGGTTGGCTCAGTCAGTTAAGCGTCTACCTTTAGCTCAGGTCGTGATCCTGGGGTCCTGGGAGTCTGCTTTTCCCTCTGCTTGCTGCTCCCCCTGCTTGTGCCTGCACATGCACTCTCACTCTCGCGCGCGCTCTCTCTCTCTGACAAATAAACAAACAAATAAATAAAATCTTAAAAAAAAAAAGTTTAAATGCTTATGTAGGCTGTTATTCCTGGAAGGCCGCCCCCTTTCTATTCTGAGACAGGTGCATAGTCACTAGTTAGCTTAAGTCTTCATGTGCTGCCTTTCCTGCCCTTATTCTAGACCCCAGGAGACGGGACTCCGGCAAGGAAGTGGAAAGCAGGGGAGAGGGCCTGGCATACCTCTAGTCCAATCTACCAGGCCTGCCTCTCATCAAGCCCCAATTTGTTTGCAGAGCTGTGTCACTGAGGCACAGACCCATGATTTCACACTGAGAGTAAGCAGGATCATGTAACTCAGTAGGCCTTGACAGGCCCCAGATGGAGCAGAAGCCACAGTCAGGCTCGGCCATGTCTTCTGCCAAAGAGGCTTATGGCGGAAACAGATTCAAAGTCATTCACACAAAAGCAGGGAAGAATGAAACTGCTTCTAGAAAAGTCTTAAAAAGCTGGGCAATAATGTGTCTGGAGCAGTGTTTCCACTTTTTGCCTAACTTCTATACATCCTTCTCAATTTAAGTATCACTTCCTCAGAGGGGCGCCTGGGTGGCTCGGTCATTAGGCTTCTGCCTTCAGCTCAGGTCATGATCCCAGTGTCCTGGGATCAAACCTCGCATGGGTTCCCTGCTCAGTGGGAAGCCTGCTTCTCCCTCTCCCTCTGCTTGTGTTCTCTCTCTCCCTGTGCCTCTCTCTGTCAAATAAATAAATAAATAAAAATACCACCTCCTCAGAGAAGCCTTCCCTGGTATCTCCTCCATCACTGGGTCCCAGTTACTCTATCATGGAATTTCCATTCATAGCACTTTCCATATCTTGTGATTATGCATGTATTTTTGTGTATTTTTTTTTTAAGATTTTATTTATTTGTCAGAGAGAGAGAGAGAGAGCGAGAGCACGCACGTGCAGGAGAGCGAGCACAAGCAGGGAGAACAAGAGACAGAAGCAGGATCCCTACTGGGCAAGGCGCCTGATGTAGGGCTCAATCCCAGGACCCTGGGATCATGACCTGAGCCAAAGGCAGATGCTTAACCACTGCCAGGCATCCTTATGTGTGTGTTTATATGCTTACTGTCTTTCCCCACCACTAGACTAAAAATTCCACAAGGGAAAAAAAAAAAACTACGTGTGTGTATGAAACCACTGCACCCCCAACTCCTGGTCCCACAGATTCTCTGGGAATGGCTGGACGCCTCCCCCACAGTTGGTGGTGATGGTTGTCACGGGGTCAGCAGCCCTGTGCGGGAGCTGCTCCCGCCCCAGCGTAAGCTGGCCTTGCTTCCATGCTAGCCTCAGTCGCCATCTTCCCTGCAGCACGAAGCCCCCCTCTCTGGCTGGTTCCCTGGAGAGCACCACGGAGGCGCCACCCTATCTGCATCTGCGTAGACGCTGCCGGGACGCCTCCGCGCAGGCACGGTCTAGACAACAGTTTGTCGGGAGCAGCTGCCGCACAGACAATGAGGGGGCTCAGCCTGACCCCACCCACCCCACTCAAGATTCAGCTCAAGCACATGGCTTGGGAACTGCTCCAAAATGCAGGCTGACAGAAGGATGGGAGCAGACGGGCAGGGAGAGGGAAGAGATGCTGGCAGGGGAAGCGGGAGCAAGGCTGTTTCCCTTCCTGAACATCCATTCCTGCCACCCAGGGCTGGCGGAGCAAAGGAAGCGGTGTGAAGAGGAGGCCCAGAAAATAGGAAGCTGCCTCAGGCTCGCTAGAGGGGTCAGCAAAGACAAACCTCCGAGTTCGGACCCTCCTGTCTCCCACCCCCTGCGGAGACACAGGGAGGATGTGCCCCCCCCCCAATCATCCTGATGGGTCCCCTTCCAGAGACACACCTGCAAATGGCCACTGATGGTCCCATGGGAGATGCTGCTTTAAGGGATCCCAGCTTCACAGTGAGATCTCTGAGGTGGAAGGTGTGGCTACCTTGGTCTAAAAGGACTTGGGGCCAGGTCCCTCCAGAGACACTGGTCTTTAGGCTGGAGTGAAGGGCCCGGGCCCAGTCTGGCTAAGGGATAGCCATTTGCCTGGGTGTTTCCTGGGCCTGCTGCTGTCCTGGCTTAGAAGTCTCTAGAGCTTTAAATCTGTCAACTTTAAAAGTGCTACCCTCCTAAGTTAGCACCAGTTCCCTCAGCACCTGCCCTCAGGTTCCCTGCCCTCAGGGAAGCAAAGTGAGGCAACAGTGGGGGGTAGGGAGGAAGCCGGGAGACTGGCACTGAAAGAGAATCAGCCTGGCTTCCCCCATCTGCCACCTGTGCGCCTCAATCCTAAAAGATGGGAGCTCACTTGCTTGGCCCCGCCTGGGGAGTGAGTCAAGGGCCTCAGTGCTGGAGGGCCGAAGCTCTATGACAGCCACCATGCCATGTCCAGAGGAGGAGGATGCCTGCTCTATCCTGTCAATTTGGGGTTAAGGTCACTGTACTCCAAAGGGGCTGGGTGATAGGAGCCCAACTCTCCCACAAGGCAATGAAGGCTGGGCCATTAGCGATACATAAGGTTTTAAGTCCCTGAGGCAAAATCCAGGGGTGCAGTGTGACAGTGTCCAGGACAGCCAGGCAGGGGAGGGCCAGGCTGGACCCTCTATGGCAGGATGTGGTTCAACGGGGTGGACATCCCATCAACCACAAAAGGAGGTGGGTTGCAAAGAGATGGTGCCGAGGGCCCCCCAGCTCAGCCTTTCTTCACTTCTACCCACTACAAAGCCACTGAAGCCCAGCCAGACCAAGAGGGGACCATCACTCACACCCAGAAGTATCCCCCCCCACAATGAAGGTTCACAGACGCCCCAGGCAGCGACATGCACACGTGCATAGAGACGGAGCGAGCCCCCCGTCCCCCACAAGTATGAGGGCAGCGATGGAGCCCGCCCACTGCATGGAAAGTTCTGCACTCAACACTGCCTGGGCTTCCTGCTGCAACCTCTGGGTTCCTGGAGAGATGGGTGACCCTGCACACCAAACCAGTGAAGGCAGAGGGCAAGGTCAGTCTCTGCAAGGAGCGGGCAGCAGACCCTGGCCCAGTGCGTCATTTGCCATGGGTCTGGATGTATGATGACAATGGCGGCTGGTAGCCATAACATGTCAGGAGCCTCCCATGCCTGCCAGGAGCCAAAGGGCTGTGTCTACACTGCAGGGTCAGGCTGAGAGGACGGTATCAAGATCCAAGCAGTCCCTGCCAGCAGCCCCATCCCCCACCCTCATGTCTTCTGGCTCTGCCAGAACAAACCAAACCAAACAAACAAAAAGTCCTTGAGCTGTGCAGACCTCTCTCTTCTGGACTTCACCTCTGGCACTGTATACTGCAGGCAGGGACCCTGCAGCTCTGTTTGGCTCACACAGTGCATAAAAGGGGGCACAGAGCTCCCACCCATCCCTGGCCTCAATCCCATTGGCCGCACACGCGTTAAAGGTCTGGGTGTCTAGACTCACACCCCACCCCAGGAGGGAGGGAGCAGAGAGGACACAGTAACATGGTTAGAGCAATGGGTCTTGGGCTTCTTCACAGCACAACACGGACAGAACCATGTCTATGACACTTTGGGGTAAAAGAACACAGGACCCCCGCCTCTTGTGCCTGGCCCAGTCACCCGCAGGCTGAAGGGATCCCATCTCCATCCACATAACCCACAGCGGCTGGGAACCTCTGAGTCAGAGCTAGCGTTCTGGGGTGAGTCAATCCTGGTTCAAACCCCAGCTAGTTACTTAGTCAGCATCTACAAAACACAGAGCACAACACCTACCTTAGGAAGTTGAGCTAAGGATTCAGTAAGACAACCCATGCAAAAGGTTCAGCAGAGGGGCACCTGGGCAGCTCAGTGGGTTAAGCCTCTGTCTTTGGCTCAGGTCATGATCTCAGGGTCCTGGGATGGAGCCCAGCATCGGGCTCTCTGCTTAGCGGGGAGCCTGCTTCCCCCCCCCCCCCCACCGCCTGCCTCTCTGCCTACTTGTGATCTCTGTCAAATAAATAAATAAAATCTTAAAAAAAAAAAAAAGAGGTCCAGCATAGTGTCTGCCTCTATACTGCAGCATTCAGTAGCATGCGCTGTCATTAGCTTAAACACCTAGCTCTGTATTTCTCATGCCCAGAAGAGAAAGGGGTTGTTAATAGGCACTGACTAGGGGGAGGGGATGGGTAGAGGCAGAAGAAAGAGGGTATCCAGAGGCAAGGCTTAAGAGACCCTGAACCTGCCACTGGGCTGCTGGCGGGGGGAAGTGGCGGTAGGGGCACTAGACGAGCTCCTGAGAAGGGGAGAGGTGCCAGGCAGCAGTTGGAGTGCAGAGGCCCACAGCAGCTTGTGCTCTTGCTCTGGGCAGTCATCAACCCAGGGCACAGTAAGGGACTGTCCAGGGGTCTGGAATTAAGACCTAGTGCCTCTAGTCCAGGATGTGCATTTGTCAAAATGATTGAACTAGATAATTAAAGGATCTGTGAAACTGTGTGTATATATACCTCAATTTTTTAAACAAAGCAAGCTGTGACTCTTAACCGAGGGATCAAAGTTAGTATCACTAATAACAGAACTGACATCGTATTACTCCTGATACGTCAACTTTCGGTTGTTATTTTGCCCCAAATGTGTATAGCCTTAATGTGATCATGAGATGAACCCAAACTGAGGGACATTCAACGAAAACAGGCCAATAGGCTTCAAAAACACAATGACCGGGGCACCTGGGTGGCTCAGTGGGTTGAGCCTCTGCCTTCAGCTCAGGTCATGATCCCGGGGTCCTGGAACAGAGAGCCCCTTGTTGAGAGCTCCTTGTCGGGCTCCCTGCTCAGAGAGGGGGGGGTCTGCTTATCCCTCGACCCCTCCCCCTGCTCGTGCTCATTGACACACACACTCTCTCTCTCTCAAATAAATAAAATCCTTTTTTTTTCCTTTTTTTTTTTTTTGGTGGGCAGCAAAGCAAGGTTTATTAGGTATAGCAAAGTGATAGTACAAAGCTTCCAGGGAGGGAGGGGACCCGAGGGAGTTGCCCTCTAATAAATAAAATCTTAAAAATAAATAAATAAATAAAACAAAACACTGACTGTGGAGCCAGTCTAGCTTAACGGAGCCTAAAGACATAAGACAAGTAAATGCAGTGAGTGATCCTGGGGGGTGGGGGGCAGGCGTAAAGGATATGGCTGGGCAACTGACAAAATCGGAATACGGACTGTGTGGATGTTAAGTTTCCTGAATTTGAAAAGTGCACTGTGGTTACATGGGAGAACGTCCTTCTTGGGTGAGAGTCGCTGAAGAGTTTGGGGTGAAGGTCACGAGGCCTGCAACTGACTCTGAGGTCAGAGACAGGAGAAAGAGCGAGCTGCTGAAGCTGCTGAAGCTCCCAAAGCCCTGCAGGAATGTGCTGTCCAGATTCACAGATTCAAAGGGACTCCTTGTGCGGGCACAGTCCACAGTGGCAGGACAGGGGATCTCATCCTTATTGGGCAGAGGCGGGCTGGCAGGAGCCAGAGCTGCAGAGCTGCGTCTCAAATGCCCCCCACCTTCAACCCCTGCAAACATGGTGCTAAAAGGGAAGAAAGAGGCCTTTGCGCCATCTCCAGGTCTGCCACCTGGTGGCATCTTTCTGTAGCACATCTTCAAAGGGTTCCTCCCTGCCTCAGGTGCAAGGCAAGCGGGATGCTGCTCTAGGTGGCCCATCAGGAAGGATGCAGGAAAGACTCCATAGAAGACCCGCCTCAGCTACCTTTGTAACGGGGGCCTTGAGTAACAGATTCAAGCACCTTGCACTTTCTCCTCTGCTCTGGGACCTGGGCCTGCAGTGTTTCTATCCATCTCCGCCGAGGGGGTCCTCTGATATCCTTCTGGTCTTCAGGAGGAAACCCCAACTCCTCGGTGAGCCTGGCCAGAGCCTGGCCAGAGGCTACCTGTCCAGCCTTACTGCCTTAGGAGGCCCCCTAAATCCAGCCACTCCTAATGACTCACAATTCCCTGAGTGTGCTGTGTACACCCTTGCCCTGCCCTCCTCTCCCGGGTTGGCTCATCCTTCTCCCTCGGTCCTCACTGCAGCAAGTCCTTTCCTCCTCCAGCTGCCAGCGCATCTGAGCATACCTCTGTTCCCTCCCACTGTCCTGTAACCACGGATTTATCTGACTCCCCCCACCACTGAGGGAGCAACTCCCATTCATTGCTGCTTCCCTGCACACTGTCCAGGGCCTGGCACACTGCTGAATGAGAAAATGGAGTGTAGATCTGTTTGTTATGCACCCAGAATGCATAAGAAGCCACAATGGAGCAGGGGATAGAGACCACCCAGCTGGAGGCTCGGGCCAGAGTGGGGCCCAGCAGTACGGACGGTTGGTCCACCGGCTCATGGCAGGAGACAGAATCCGGGATCAGATCACAGCTATACGGAACTGGGCTGCAAGGCTGCCGGGAACCATTTGTCCAGGCAAAGTCCTATGTCAGAAATGCTGGGATGCCTGGGGCAGGGAGGGTGCCAGGCTGGCTGCTGGCCGGGTGGTGTGCTTAGCCAGTGTCTGTTGCCAGAGAGCGGCCCCCACTGAGGAGTGAATTCATTCATAGCATGCCTGAGGCTTGGGCCCAACCTCTCACTGGCAAAGGGACACACTAGCCCCCTTTCGGCTGAAGCCAGCAAAAAGATCTGCTCTCCCACAGCGAGATGTGGGCGCATGTGAATGACGGCGTGGGCTGCCCCTAACACCAGTGATCAGTCCTCTGGGTCACTCTAGGCTCGTAGTGCGAAAGTCCTTCTACGGATCAGAAAGATTCCTAGCACTCTTGCTACCCCCAGAGAAGAGAACCTGGGCTCAAGTCTGCATTTTATCTGACTACCCCTGGAAAGAAACACCAAGGCTTGAGGTGAGCAGTGTGAAATCTGAGCAGATGACCCGACTAAGACATGTGGCTCTGCTTGGTAGACAGACCCCTCCACACTCGAGGTCTGACAATTCCCTCGAAACTTCCCCAGGCTCCTTCCTGGATGGTGAATTTTGGACTCAGAGCCCACGTGGGAGGCCCATAGCCTCAATGAACTCTCCCAACAACTAACTTTTGCACACAGCTCTGTAGTTTACAAAGCACCTTCCAATACATGACTGTAACTGACTCATGCTCCCGCCCCGTACCACTACCACCAAACCCAGCATTGTCTAGAAAAAGAAATGGAGACTCAGAGATCCCGAGACCTGCCTAAAGTTACCAGACTGCTTGCTCAAAGAGGAGAGATGTGGACACAGGTTTTCCAGCTCTGAATCCCATATTCTTTCTTCCTCCACTGGTCCTTTCCCACCTGATGATGGCTGCGGGCCTAGGAGTGGCAAGCACAGAGAGGACAGTGCCCTCAGGGCTTCCTTATTAGCAATTGTTCTCCTGGAATTGGGGAGCTGCCAGCCAGAAAGCTGCAGGCAAGCAGGGAGAGAGGGGCTGAGCTTGTCCCTGGAGAAGGAGGTGTTTCGGGCCCCCAAGCAGGTCTCTCTGGAGAGAGGGGCCAAGCTGAGGGTTACTGAGATATCCTTCTACCAGCCAACAAGTATGTGTCCCCCACCCCTCCACGACCCAACCACTCTGGGAGCCACCCCTACCGCATCCCAAAACTCACATGTAGATGTTTACCAATGCTCCCAACTTCCAACCTGCTCTCCAACCACAAAGTCAACTCAGGGAAACAAGAGGAATTCTTTGTGTTTCAAATTGTAGACCAGTGACCCAAATGCTAGTTGGGAGAGCAAGATGGATTTTGAGGTCCGGTAGATCCGGATTCAAATTCCAGCTTCTGTCACTCACTTGCTTTGTTTTCCTGAACTAATCACCTACCCCTCTGTGAGAGGGGAGCCTAGAGACCCTGGCCAGTTTACCAGGCCCACAGGAGGCTGCCTGAGGCCTGATCTCTTCACCTCCTGCTAGGTGGAGGGAAGCGGGGGGGGGGCTCTGTTTGTCAGCTTTTCCTTTGAGTTTTAATGACAGCCACCCCCGAAGTAGGCACGGACCCTCTCCCTGGGAGCCTGAAGGCTATAAGGAACCTCTCCGGAACCCACTGGAAGCCATTTGCTTCTGAGCTCAGGATGGAGCTGGGGGGATGGGAGGCGGATTAGTAATCCCTTGGCTTCAGCCAGGACTCCCTGATGACAAAGATTCATGCATGTGCTGTCATCTTCACTGTTCCAAAACAGTGTGATGATTTTGCTCATTTTTAAAATGCAGGCTATGTATAGCTCCAATTTGTCAAGAATCTGTAACATCACATCATTCCCTAAACGTCGTGCTTTAATGCCTCGGGGGTACCCAGTGAACTGGCTGCTTCTAAGGCAAGCCCGGCTCCCTCTCAGCTCCCTCTCGTGGCCCAGGGTGAACCCACCCCCCTGCTCTCCAGCATGTGGGAGAGTACCTGCAGCGGCCAGAGAGGAAGTGACTCAGCCCAGTGGGAAGTGGGAGGGGCGGCCAGAGCGAGGGCCCTGTGCCCAGCCTGCTCCCCCTCAGCACATCCGCACCAGACCCATCCTCTGTGGCCACCTTTCCCCGGCAGGACTCCAGTGTGGCCAGCACGGGCAAGGGCCCAAAGAGCCCCTGCTCACAGCAGGCCTAGTTAGTGTCCGCAGTTCGGCTCCCATGTCCTTTAGGAGGCCAGAGTCACATACAAGGAGATTACGTAATCAGATATGTCCCTCTTGGTCCCACTGCCTCAAGGAAGTCCCTACTGGGCTCCTCTGTGGCCTCCATGGGGGCCAGGGGCAGAGAGTCTGGAGGCAAAAGGCTCCTGGGCAGAAGGATATGTTCCCGAGTGACTCTGGGAGAAAGGGCTCCAAGTCTATGTACACAGAGGTGGACCCATGTGCCCCTTGGGCCCCTCAGGGGAAAAAGACATAAGGAGGGGAGACCAGTCCCTGCAGACGGGGCAGAGGGCCTCACCAGCACCACTCTGAGAGCAGCTGTGCCAGTCCTGCCACCAGCTCGTCCCTCCCAAGGGCCTCCGGAAGCAGCTGATGTGACAACAAATAATCCGTCACTGTGTGTGGGTGTCGGAGGAGGAAGGGACAGACTTAGTAGCTCTTTCTGGGGCTGTGCTGCTCTGGTATCTCCCATCCAGAGGAGCCAGGCCTGGGAGACGTTCCTGGGGGCCCCCTGGCTCTGTGGGGGGGGCCTTCTGCCTTGGGCAGTGAGGCCAGACCAGGTCACTGACAGCCCTCCCCTCTCCTGCCAGCCTGCCCTGCTACTAAGGGGACCCATTCGCAGCTCAAGCCATCAGTGACTGCCTTGTGCGGTGACTCAGCCAGGGAACCAGGCCTGCCACAGAGTCCCACGTGGAGTTTGGGTTCTTGCCACCCACAATGGCCCAGATCACGCAAGGAGAAAAGAGCAAGTGACTGAAGAAAGGCTGGCTGAGTCTGCGAGCCACCTTCGTGTCCGCGGTGCAAGCTGAATCCGTTTCTCAGCCCACCTCTGGCTCACCTAGAGGAGAGGGATGGCGCCTCCCCTGCACAGACAGGGCTCCCTGAGGACTGTGTGGGGGAGGTGCCAGACAAATGTTCCGGTTCCTTCCTTCCACCCCAGATTTCCAGAGCAACAGACGGGGAAAGCCTGGGCCAGGCCCAGGTACAAGTGACTTTCAGTCTTTATACTGTTGTTGTTGCTGCTTTTGGTGGGGGGGTGGTGTGTGGGGCAGGAGAGGGCAGAATGTTAAGCAGGCTCCATGCCCAGCACAGAGCCAGCTCAGGGCTCCATCTCATGACCCTGAAATCACACCCTGAGCCAAACTCAAGAGCTGGATGTTCAACTGACTGAGCCACCTGGGTGCCCCTCTCTTTATACTGTTTTTAACAGCAAAAATCACTATGCCATCATCCTGTAAGAGAGGCAATTTGGACTGGGGTCAGCAAACTGCCTTAACTGCCTCCATCAAAAATTAAATCCAATTAAATTTCACAACTTTCACAATGAATAATACAGTTTATGAATGCTGCTGGCTGTGGCAGCTCAGAGGGGCAGGACGGCACAGGCGCCGGCAGGAGGGGCCATCGGAGTGCCCCTCAGTGAGCCATTCAGACGGCGGGCCTCCGTGAGATTCTCACCTGTTCTGAGCCACCGAGAGGCTAGCCAGGGCCAGTGCTGAGGTCCACGAGCTACCACTGACACTCCATGGTTCTCACAATGTATTCTCACATGGTTCTCACTCACTGTGTTCTCACAATGGTGAGAACATGCTCATTGCCTGTTTGTCTCTTGGGAGGGGGAGCTCCTATGAGCAAGGCCCACGCCTTGGCCACCTCAGAATCCCCTGCCCAGGCTTGGGAGGTGCGCAGAAAGTATGTGTTGAAACCACAGCCAACAAAGTAAACAGCAACAACAACAAAAAAGCACACCTCAGGCCCAGCCTTTCAGTTCTAGGGATTTATCCTACACATATACCCATGCAAGTTCACAAAGATAAATGTGCCCAATGGAGGTTCCTGTAGAACCATGTGTAGCTGCAAAAAAACACAAAAGATGAAACCACAAAAACCAAAATACGCATGCACACGGATATCCAGACAGGAAGCACTCTACATGGCCACCAAGAAAGGAATGGTTCACTACATTCCATTCCAGTCTATGGAACCTATATGCAGCCTATAAGACTAGGTCCACACCTGCAGATAAAGATATCTATGGTATATTATGTTAAAAAAAAAAACCCAGACAACAAACCGGTACTATTTGTATATGATATGATCCCATCTGCATAAAGAAAAAAAGATTATACACACACTTGAATATGCACAGGAAATTTCTAGAAGAAACATGAAGTGGGTACCTCCAAGCAGGACGAGGGGCCCAAGGAGGGGAGAGAGAGTTTTATTTTATATTCTTCCATACTGCTTAACGATGTTACCATACACTATTATAACAATACATTTTTTTAATCTAAAAATTTTTTAACCCATTAGAATTGCTAAGAGGAGTAACGGGCTCAAGGCAGGCCGGACCTCAGGGAAGGCACACTTGAGGGAGGACAGCATGGGCCACGGGGGAAAGCGGGAGTGTCCAGAATGCACCAGCCTGGGCGCCACTGCGAGGCCGCATCAGGAGGCTCGGGTGGAAGGGACAAAAGCACTCCTGGTACACTGAAGCTCCCTCAGGCAGCTTGCACACATGCACATAAGGAACTTCCTGCTTGCCAGCTAGTATCCATCCAGGCTGGGAGGACCACCAAAATGTTCAGACTGGAGACCTGGGAGCTGCCTCAGGACACCTCTTTTGGACCACTCCCAGACCCGCTAGCAAAGAGCTGACCCAGACCTCACCAGAGCTGGCCCTGCATCCTGGCTGCAGGCCAGGCACTAGGCTGAACCTGTGACAGACAGTAGCAGCTCGTGCGTAATCCTCATTACTACCTTAGGAGCAAGGAGCAAAGTGTCCATTTTACAGAGGAGGAGATGAGGCTGAAGACAGGCAGTGACTCGCTCAAGGTCACTCAACTGGTGAGTGGCAGAACTGGGTTTTGAAGCCAGGTCTGATCTGAGCCTAGGCCTTTAACTTCTAGGCGATACGGCTGCAAGTCTCCTTACCTACTCCCCACAGGCCAGGAGAGGGAGGGACCTACCTGCAGGAAGGAGCAGTTCCAATCTTCTGGCAAAGAAGGGACTGCTTCAGCTTTGTCAAAGACCCTTCCTACAACTCCCTGATTCCAAGATTCCGTGTGGGCTGGACTCCCTAGGGCCAGAGCTGGCCCAGGCTGAATGGCCTGGCGTGGGACCTAGAGTCACCCAAGTGTAGGCCGGAAGTCTGGCTCTGCTCCTACCAGCTGTGAAACAGTAGACCAGTTACTTAGCCCTTCTGGGCCTGCGGTTCTCCTCTATAAAACAGAGGCACCCCCCCTTCCTTAGATTCTGAGAAATATGTACTATGTACTGAGGAGTACTTAGCAAAGTGGTGGTAATCTCCCTTTTCTGGCTAGCTTCCTTCCTCTTCCTTCAGAAGGGACCACGCTGGGAGAGCAGTCCGAAGAGAATGCATCCTGGAGAACTCCCGCCAAATGCAGCACCTCCAGGAACCCACGCCGACTGCAGAGAGGAGCAGGATCATTGTTCTCTAGAGCTGGCAGAAGCCAGAAACGGGGTTCCAAAAGCTCCGCGGAATTTGGGGCTAGCCAGTCCTAAGGTCTCCCAAGGAAGCAAGCTTCTCTCTAGAAGTACCTGTTGTCCCCTCATCAAACCTCAGACTAGCTCTGGCCCAAACCTAAAGACAAACGACAGGCACACCAGCCCTCTTCTCGCCAATTCCCACTACAGTGTCTGTGCCCCTTTGTCTTCCTCCCGGATGCTTGGGTCACAGACTTTTTAAAGTTAAACATTTTCTGTCTCTTTTGCCAAGTAGGTGACAGTCTGTAAACATATTCAGAGGGGACAGCTTTGTTATGAATAACAAGAGCCCTTCTCAGTTTTCTCTGGGGCTTTCCAACAACTAGAGTTTCTAAATCGTCAGGCCTGTGTATTACTGCGCTGTGTAAGCTCTGGGGAGCCTGAACTCACTCCCCATGTAGACCGCCATGAATCAGAAGATGATGACCACCATGTGGCTGTAGTCTCTTCAGGGGGAGGAGTCCTCAGTGCCCCCGCAGGAAGGGGCACCTCAACTCCAAAGAATACCTTTGCTTGCTGGACCCAAATCAGGCTGCTCCAGTTTATGAAAAGGGAGCTTAGAAATTCTTTAAAAATAATAATAATAATAAAAGGTACTGTTTGAAGCAGCAACCTCTCTTCTAGAGTCCTGCAGATTCCGGCAGATCCCTAAGATGTGCAAAATCATCTGATGGTCACTACAGCTCTGTCTGGAGAGCAAACGACAGAGAGAATCACCTAAGGTCATCAGCACAGAGCCTCCTAAATAAGTTAGACACACTCATCATGAAAACTGACCCAAGGACCCATGAGCCACAATAGAAGCACTGCTAAGGCAGTAAGTAACCTGGAGCAGGCACGACCATCCCAGATCTTGATGATAGAGCCTGAGAGGATGTGTAACATGGCTGTGGGCCCTGGGTCACCTGCAAGTCCCCAGTCTCATCTGAGCAAGTGGAGGAGGAAGACGTGCTCTGATTTCAGGCCATTTTCTCTTCCACCTTCTTGACCCCACAAACCCAAGGACAAATCCTTGAAAATCTCCCCAGTACCAAAGGGCTTGTCTGTCTCCTGCGCGCACCCTCTCCAATCACATTAAGATTCTGGTCTAGCTCTGCACTCCTGTTGAGCTCAGGGGAACAAGGGCATGGGCAACTCCTTCTCACCTCTCTGGTGGCTCTGAGTCCCAGTGGCCTCTGGCAGACCTCTCCTTCTAGAGAAGGACAGAAATCTGCTAATCCAGCCTAGGAAGTAAATCCAATCGCAAATTCTCTTTCTGGATAAGATCTCCAGGGAGTACTGGGAAAGCCATCTCTCCCCTGAGGGTGCTGTCCAGGACCCCATCAGCTCAAGCAGCATGGAGAAGAGCTGCTCTGTGAGGCCATCCAAAGGCTGGAGAAATCACAGGAGTTCTGCACACTCAGCCAGCTGAGTTTCTGAAACGCTGTACAAGGTCACCTCCCTGGGCAAATCTGGGCAGAGGAAAGGTGAAGGGAGGGAAGCTGCCTTTCTCCCAGGCGCTGACTCAGGAACAACCAGAAGGATGCCTGGACTGAAGCTGGAAAGGGTGCCACAGACTGTAACTGATCTTCGCTGGTGAGATGCTCTCAGGTCTTACTGAATGGAGCTGGTGGGTTTCACCAGCCACTGTCTGTCAAGCCTCCCTATCTCTGTGCTATCATTCACTCTGTCACCCAAACCAGGAACCTTCTCATCCCCTGTCACTGCTGCTTCTCCCTCAACCATCACTTCCAAACATTTCCAGAGTCTGACCAACTTCTCCCCAAAGAGCACCCGCCCTCTCCAACCCAACCACCTCGGCCTGATGCAGGCCCTCACGAGCCCTTGCTCTGAGCCTTGGAGCAGACTCCTAGAGGACTCCAGACTCGCTCTCTCCCCAGTCCACTCTCCCCCTGCAGCTAGACGGCTCTGGCTGGGGAAGATGTAGGTCTAACGGTGCTTCCCCACTTAAAACAAAGCATCCCACTGCAAGAGAATAAGAAGTTCAAGCATCTTGGACTGGGGCTAACCTCTCCCAACACATTGCAGAGCCCTGTGCCAGAGCCTCTGTGGTTTCTAAAGTCGCACCCACACCAGCACGCATCCCAGCCCGTGCCACGCTGCTCCCTTGCCCGGGGTGCCCTGTGAGCCCTCGGAAAACTCTCCTCACCCTTTGGGAGCCAGTTAAGTTCTAAGGGCTCTCCAATGTTCTCCCCAATCTCCTCCTTCTCCCCCAGTGGAACTGCTCCTTCCTCTTGGTTCCCACCACACGCCGCACAGACTGCTGTTAGACTTGCCAAACCATGCAAATGTTAATTGGTTAGGAGCCTGCCTCATCCCTGCTGGACCGCAAGTTCCTCCAGGCCAGGGACTGCCTCTCTATCCGCCTTTCACCACATACGGGGGCTCACGCATGTGCAACTGGGGCTCTGCATTTTGAGCCCCTCCACACATCAATGTGTGTGATGCTTCTTATGGAAACTAACTCAGATACCAGACCAGGGTCACTAAGAGGGACACACACAGAAGAAACTCTAGATACCTTTTTTCTCGTGAATACTTTAAAACATGGTATTTTTTTTCCCTCAGCACTCCTTCTATTTTAAAAAAATTGGTTCTTTCAAAGAGCTGAGCTGAATCATCTGCAGGGCTCCCATACAGACTGGGTAAACTCCCCACAGATTTTCTTTTCAGATGAATACAATAAAATCCTGTGATCTGTGATCCCTCAGGACACTTCTGACAGCGCCATGAGGCGCAGTTCAACTCTTTCTTGGAAGTTCTTTCCTCCGGTCTGTAATAACACTTACCAAGTGTTTCTCACTCCATGTGTGCTAAATGCTCAACCCACAACATCTTAATCCTCACAACAGCCCTCCTAGGGAGGGGCCTCGCTGTCCCCACTTTAAGGATGACAAAGCTGGGCATGGAGAGAAAAAGTTACCTCTAGTGACCAGCAGGGCTGGGACTGGAACTGGAACTGAGATCTGTCTTACTGCAGAGCCAAACAGGCTCTTTTTTTTAAAAGATTTTATTTATTTAGGGGCACCTGGGTGGCTCAGTGAGTTGAAGCCTCTGCCTTCGGCTCAGGTCATGATCTCAGGGTCCTGGGATCGAGCCCCGCATTGGGCTCTCTGCTCAGCGGGGAGCCTGCTTCCCCTTCTCTCTCTCTGCCTGCCTCTCTGCCTACTTGTGATCTCTGTCTGTCAAATAAATAAATAGAATCTTTGAAAAAAAAAAGATTTTATTTATTTATTTGACAGAGAAAATTTACTTATTTGACACAGCAAAAGAGGGAACACAAGCAGCAGGAGAGGAAGAGGGAGAAGCAGGCTTCCCGCTCAGCAGAGAGCCTGATGTGGAACTCGATCCCAGGACCCCAGGATCATGACCTGAGCTGAAAGCAGATGCTTCACGACCAAGCCACCCAGGTGCCCCCTAAACAGGCTCTCAGTGACAACACTGTGCTGCCTTCCCAGGGCTAATGTAAAAGACACAGGGGAGCAAGGGCAGCACCCCCTACGATAGGCCTTCTGAGAGGGCAGCCTTACCTCCCCAGCTGCTCAAGTGACCTGCAACCCCAGGAAGAGAGGGGCATATGCACCAGGCACTTCTTTGCTGGGCGAAGCTCAGACCAAGGCAGGGAGCTTGACACCTGCCACCCTGTGCCCACAGTGCTTTCTCGGCAGAGAAGCTCCATCCGGGCACCAACTCTCCCTAGTCAGGGGCCTGTAGTGGCCTCTTGAGAGGAATCTAGTCCTTTAGGCTCTCCCCTCCTCCGCTGGGAGGGGACTGCCTGACTCCAGGCAGATTATTCTAAAACACAGATCCAATCATGTCACTCCTCCTCTTGAAGACCTTTTCACTGCCCTTGGCATAAAGTCCTAACCTGTTAACGTGGCATTTCCTTGTCAACCTACACTGCCTTACCTTGCACCATGCTGACTTTCACACCACCACATGGCACAATCTGAGGTTTCTGGAATAAACTATGCATATACTCAGGGACGCCTGGCTAGCTCCATCAATGGAATGTGTGACCTTTGATCTAGGGGTTCTCAGTTCCAGCCCCATACTGGGTGTAGAGATTACTTAAATGAATAAATTAATTAAAACGTTCAATTTAGGGGTGCCTAGGTGGGTCCATTGTTAAGTGTCTGTCTTCGGCTAAGGTCATGGTCCCAGGGTTGGGCTCCCTGCTGGGCCGGAAGCCTGCTTCTCCCTCTCCAGCTCCCTCTGTTTGTGTTCCCTCTCTTGCTGTCTCTCTGTCAAAAAATAAAATCTTAAAAAAAAAAAAAAAGACAAAACACCTTTCAATTTAAAACACAAACTATGTATGTACTTATCTCTAGGGAGAACACCTTATCCTTTCATGCTCACTGGCTAAGCCTTCCCATCCTTCTAGACACAGCCCCAATGTCATCACTTCAGCCAAGGCTTCCCAGGACCCACTCCCCCCCAGGCTGGGCTCCCACAACCCTCTCTGCCTGCTGCTACTAGCCTTTTTACACCTTATTTCAACTATTTGTTTACAGGTTAGCCTTCCTTAACCAGACCACCAGCTTCTTGAAATAAGTTATCAAGTATCATGTAACAGAAATGGTTCTGTGTGTTTTATATGAGTTAACTTTTTTTTTTTTTAAAGATTTTATTTTTAAGTGATCTCTACACCCAATGTAGGGCTCGAACTTACAACTCTTGAGATCAAGAGTCACAAGCTCAGGGCACCTGGATGGCTCAGTCGACTAAGCATCTGCTTTTGGCTCAGGCCATGACCTCAGGGTTCTGCGATCAAGCCCCCCCAATGGGGCTCCTGGATCAATGGGGAGTCTGCTTCTCCATCTTCCTCTCCCTGGACTGGGGTGCACGCCGGTTCTCTCTCTCTCTCTCAAATAAATAAATGCAATCTTAAACAAACAAACAAAAAAAGAGTTGAAAGCTCCACTGACTGAGCCGGCCAGGTGCCCCTACATGTGTTAACTTTTTTAATCTTTACAACTCTATGTTTTCACCCCTGTTTTAAAGATGAGGACAGGGACGCCTGGGTGGCTCAGTTGGTTAAGCAGCTGCCTTCGGCTCAGGTCATGATCCCGGCGTCCTGGGATCGAGTCCCACATCGGGCTCCTTGCTCCACGGGGAGCCTGCTTCTCCCTCTGACTCTGCCTGCCACTCTGTCTGCCTGTGCTCGCTCTCGCTCTCTCTCTCTGACTAAATAAATTAAAAAAAAAAAAATTAAAGATGAGGACAATGAGGCACAGAGAGGTTATACCACTCGCCTACTGTCACACAGCTAGAAAGCTGCAGAGCCAGAATCTGAACTCAGGGAGTCTGACTCCAAAGCCCACTCTTCACCATTATACCAGAGGGTCCTTGCTTCTCCAGGCAAAGACACTGTTGTCATGTGGGGAATGAATGAATAAATGAAGCCTACTTGGCAAACCACTGTCACAGCAGGCCCACAAGGAGTCCTGAAGCAGTTCACAAGCACTGTTTACAAACAAGGATTCTCTGGCCATACAACTGCATATTCTGCTCTTCCTTATCTTATGCAAAGCTAAACCAAGAGGAAAATGTGCCCAGCCCAGGGTGACTACCTTCTTCCCCACTGCTCTCAAAACCAACCAAAGCCAACCGGTTTCTCCCGTGACTTAAAACAGAGCAAAGTCTATCCTGCCACCAAAGGCAGCTGTCATCTCTTCCTTCCGCCAACAAACGGGCATCAAACCAAGGGAGCGGGGGTTGGCAGAGAACGCAGCGTCGGAAATCCCAAAGCCCTTACCCACAGCCCGGAAGGTGTGGCCCAGTGGTGTGGGAATGGGCGGGCCTGACCTGGCACTGCAGGTGACACTGACCACAGCGGCGTGCTATCTCCCAGCAAAAGGCCGGCCAAACGCAGCCCTGGCAACCAGGTAGCTCTGACCCGCACCTGAACGCCTCCTGCGATGCCCAAATTTCCTCAACTGCGACGTGAGAACTCCTGGAGGAAGCCCTGGCTGGCCCGCCCTGGGGACTCCTTCTAACTTTCAAGTCCCTCTCGGGATCGGGGGGAAAGCATGGAGAGGCAGAGGGTGCCTCTTGGGGCTAGCTCAGTTCAAACGCCGGTGCCCTCACTACTGGCCGAATGACTCCGAGAAAGGCTGGTAGTGCCCACCTCCCGGAGCTCCGGCCGAACCGAGGCTCCCCGCTGCCGGCCGGTACCCCGCTCACAGCAGCCCCCGCCCCCGCCGCTCGGGAAGGGCAGACCCCAGCAGAGGAGGGGGCGTTCGCTGTTGCCATTTCTGTAGCACCCGGACGGCCTCGGGGTGTCACCCGGGTCCCACCACCACGGCCGCTGAGGCCCGCCCCGCCAACCCGCACCGCCCCCGCCTGGCTCCCCGCTCCGGGACCCCCGCCCTCACCTTCCCCCGGTGCTCAGCGCTGCTCGCCCATAGTCCGTAGCCCGGAGCCGGGACTGCTCGGCGCTCCGTCCCGGGGGGCCGGGGCCGGGCCGGGAGCGTGGGAGCCGCTCACCGCCGCCTCCCAGCGCAGCCACCCGAGCCGCCACCGCCGCCGCCGCCTCCCTCCATGGCTGCGGCGCCGCCACCTGACAACGGAAGTGACGCACCGCCCCCTCCTCTCGGGCCAGAGCCGCAGACCCACCCCTCTCCCCGAACCCCGCCCCTCTCCTGTGTCTGCAGCCCCGCGGCCCCGGGATTGGGGCGCCATCTTGAGGATGGGCGGAAGCCTTCAGGCAGGAGGCTGAAATCCGATTGAGGATTGGCTCAGGATGGGGTCTGGGCCGAAACCTGTAACAGGATTGGAGGCTGCCTCACTATAGGGGCGGTACTTACCGCTTATCTACGTCTGCGGTGAGGCTGGGACGCGCACACCGCCCGCGTCCCGACTCGGCAGGACCTCGCGTGCCCTACACTCGCCCTGCCGGGTTGGGAGAAGTCTCCCGCAGTTGGAAGATCGGCCAGTTGCAGTGTATTTGTCAGAAAAATGGCTCTTCCTTGATCCCCATTTCTCGGTTTCTGTAGCTCTGTGCGCGGAGCGGCTGCAGTTGGACTCAATGAAATCACAGGAATTCCTGTCTCAGCCCTCACAGTTTATTTCATTCAGCGCCCCTCGCCTTTGAAACCCCGCTCCAACCTGAAGATCCCTGGAGCCTTGACCAGGGACGTTTACAGTGAAGAGGTCCTGTTAACAATTCCAACCATCTAACCTCTCAGTCCCTCCTGCTGCAGTTTCGGTCCCTTTCTCCTCCTCCTCCAGCAACCACGCCCTCCATGAATCAGCTTCTTGCACCAGCAGATGAGCCCTTTAAAGGGATTGCATCAGGCGGGTGACTCACGGAGGCCCTCTGAGAGCCTGGCTTCCCTCCTCTGGCATCCAGAAGCAGCTAGAAGGGCTCAGCAGCAGTGGCACCAACGATCGTGGCCCCAATCCTTTGTCTCGGAGGTGTGAGGCAGTGTGCTGGCCACATGTGACTGTCTAACTCCCGGGTGTCTTTCCGGCGGTTTCCTGCGTCACTCTGTATCCATGTGTGGGCATACATCTCCAAGGGTTTTCCTAGGGGCGTGTGGCCAGGTGCTTCCCTGTATGTGCATTTGTGTCATCTCCACACAAGCAGTACCAGGACATGAGAGTCGGTGTGAGTCTGGCCTCCTCTGTGTCCATCTCTTTGTCTCTCGGAACACCTGGTGCCCACTGGGCTGACAGGACTAAGTGACAACAGTAATCAAAACAGGTCCCTGCTGTTGTGTCACATGCTGTGTTAAGCACTTTAGAGGCATCAGGGTTGGGAGTCTGTTTACAGAAGCAGCAGCAGCTAGAGCTCTGAGAGGGGAAGTAACCTCTCCCAAGACATACAGCTAATAACGACAGGGGTTGTGATTCGAACCAAGTCTGGCAAATTCCAGAAAGACTAGATTTGAGTCCTTGCTGCGTCTCTCACAAGCTGAGTGACTCTGTGTGGGTTCCCTGACCTTACCATTCTGTTAGAGTAGGGATCACACTTCATGGGATCACTGAGAGGACTGGGTGAGGATGGAAACATCTTCACCAGTAAAAGTGCCAGTAAAAGTGCTCACGCTCACTTCAGTAAAGTTGGGGACTGAAAGTCAGGCACAAAGGAGCCAGGCCACAGCCCCCAGCTTCTGTCTCTAACAAAGGGAAAAGCCTAGGAATTCCGGAAGCCCTGACTCTGCCAGGAATGAGTTTTGGGTTTTCCAGAGCTCTAATTATCAGCTAGATGAGTCACTTGGAGCTGACACCACCATCCCCAACCCCCAGAGACTTTCAGTTGCCTCACAATATAGCATTTTAACAAAGAAGAGGAGGAGGAAGAAAAAAGAAGGGAGAAGAGGTAATGAATAAAAACGAAAGGTGCCAGCCAGAGGAAATGAGAAATTGTCGTCAGGACACCAACATGAGGAGACTGGCTGCACCACTCACACACTCACACTCACACACTCACACACACACACTCACACACGCTCCTGCTGCCTGCTGGCTCTCCAACTTTGGGCACACCAGCAGACGGTACTGCCATAACAAAGTGACGCCTGTCACAACAGCGAAGATGCTTGCTTGATGAGGTATAGGCAGATCTGCCTGTCACAGAAGGAGGGGAAGAAACCTTCACCCCTGAGGAGCTTCCTCAGGCTTCTGTGACCCAGCACACCCTGCATACCTGCTGGCTTCTGGCTTCTTCTTGTGGCCAAGTCCCAAGCCCTGGGTATGGCAGATTTTCGAGTGCCAGCCCCACACCCCGGTGGGGGCCACCATGGAGATGAGCAGACGCACGGCTTCTTTTTGCCATCCGTGTGATGTCAGGAGTGCTGGGAAGCAGAACGGTGCAGTAGTTAAGATCATGGAGCTGGAGTCCTACAGACTTGAGTTCAAATCCTCACTATGTTATTCCCTGGCTCTTTGATTGTGAGATCCTGAGCAAGTCACTTAACCTCTTTGGGCCTGGTGGTGCATGGGTAACATGAGGCTATTAAGATATACCTCCCAGTTGTTGTTGTGATGAAAGGAGATGATTTTTCCATCCTGTGAAGATTTATGGTGCGCCTGCTATGTACAGAGCACTGAGATGCTGGGGACCCCGGGAGACCAAAAAGACTATGGCTCTGCCCTCCCACTGCCCCTGGCACAGGTCTTGGCCCGCAGTTGGGAGTCAGCAAATTGTAGCTGTTTGTGACAACTATCTTGGCATTCAGGCATTAACTTCACCATGGGGCCTGGGAAGAGCCCCCTCCTCCTTCCCTTTCACTCTGAAGAAACTGGGCCTCAGTTTCCTCAGCTATAAAATGACAGAGTTGGAATGGATCAGTGGTTCCTGATCCTCTTGCTGTCAAAGCTTCTGTCAGAATTTTCCCTCCACACAAGCCTCATATTCAGTAAGATTTTGTCTCTCGGGGCGCCTGGGTGGCTCAGTGGGTTAAAGCCTCTGCCTTCGGCTTAGGTCATGATCCCAGGGTCCTGGGATTGAGCCCCGCATCGGGCTCTCTGCTCAGCAGGGAGCCTGCTTCCCTCTCGCTATGCCTGCCTCTCATCTACTTGTGATCTCTGTCAAATAAATAAATAAATAATCTTTAAAAAAAAAAAAAGATTTTGTCTCTCATACAACCTACATCAAGTCATTTCTTCCCTTTTATTGATTATAAGCCTCACTTTACAGATGCTGGGGCATGTGACTGGAGGAGCAAGCTAGGGTGACCGCCGCTCTGTTTAATTTCAGCCCAAAACAGAGAGCACACCAGCTTGGTCACCCTTCACATACTATGTGCTGTTTCTCTGGGTCCTTTCTGGAACGTTGACAGGAGCTCAAGGGACCCACTTTGCCCTGGGGCGGGGGGCCCTTCAGCTGGGGATGCCAGATTGGAACTCAGGGTGCTAGATGTTCTCCTTCACATCCCATCCAGCTGAGATCCGGGGGGTTGGGGGGGCAAGGAGCTCCATCACTTGGGTGGCCCCCAGGGAGATGTCCAGCCTGGCAGTCCCCTCCTCCAAATGACAGAGACCCCCTGCACTCTTCTCTACAGGAGGGCAGGGCAAGATGGGGACCCACCAGGCCACCTGGGCAATGAGAATTTCTGGGGGCTCAGTCATCCACTGGGCCTCCCCATGTTGGTGTATACTCAGGCTTGAACAAAGGCCACGGCAGTGAGCAGCAAAACACCAAATCCAATAGGGCGATAACACTTGGAAAGATGTTTTTCATCTTTTCCTTGCTGTCCCTTCCTTCCCCTCTGCAGAGAGTTAGGTTACTCTGCCTTCGTGACTTCAGGAAACAAATGATACAACAGAATGCAGAGCTCATTTTTAGCTTCTGAATTCCAAAAGCTTAGCCTTCGGGGGGAGGAATGGAAAGAATTTCTGTGCACGTACAAATTTGGAAAACTGTGTAGCAAGGGGGATCTGGGAGACTGAGACTTGGTGGGGGTAGTGGGTTGGTC
Organism: Mustela nivalis; assembly: GCF_964662115.1. Lineage (NCBI taxonomy): Eukaryota > Metazoa > Chordata > Mammalia > Carnivora > Mustelidae > Mustela > Mustela nivalis. Next base: position 26,610,959 of record NC_139029.1, read on the forward strand.
CCTGAGACTAGACCAGCTTCTCCTTAGCCTGGGAGCTGGAGGGTCAGCCGGGTGTCCAGGCCTGGGGAGCATCAAGATCTGAGCTCTTTTCCTGGGCGAGTGAGTGCCAGGCAGTAACAAAACCCTCCAAAGAAACAGCTGTGTGCTGCATTCGGGCAAACAGGGCCTAAATAAGCCAAGAGCCTAAGAATTTCCTGGGCCTAATATGGCCTGGGAAAAGTAGAATAAAAATCTGGATGCCAAGAGAGGTGTATGGGTTACTCCTGAAAGGGTCTGTGTGTCACGGAGGAGTGACTGGGTGGCAGCCTGAGTGGGCTGATCACAAAAGGCCAGAAGGAAATGAGGACATCTCAGCAATGCTAGTGTGATGGAATGAGCACCAGACCAGACCGCCTTTCCCACGATGGCCATCTTCAAGGGAAATGTGCTAGAATTCAACCCGTTCCAAGGAAAGGGAGAACTTTGAACCTTCGGCATTGAGTTTCTGCTACTCTGGCTGAATGGGGTGAAGTAGGACCTCTGCTGAGTTAGGAAAAATTCAAGTTCACTGACACTGGAACCAGCTACACTCCTCATGCACAAGGCCTGGTATCATTTGCCCCAGTCCTGTCCCCTTCTCTAGCCTCACTTGTCTCTCTCCCCTCTGATGGTCACAGTGGTCCTCGTTACTGCCCCCCACCTCCTGGGTTCCCACAGCAGGATCTTTGCACTGGCAGTTTTTTCTGCCTTCCCTTGGTCTTTAAACAGCAGACTCCTTGGTTTACATTTCACTTCTTCAGGCTACACTTGCCAAAATAAAACCACCTCTGGGTTCTCTCTCAAGTATCTCGTTTATTTCCTTCATGACATCTGTAAGAATTTTTACTTTTTTAATTGTCAGTCTTCCCCTCTGAAATGTCAGCTTTCCAGGGGAAGGACCCTGTCCATCCTGACGTTCCTTCAGTAGCTGGCATTGTAAGCAGAGACAGCTTAGTGGAATGCATGATGGGTAGCCATTGGGGAAATCTGGCTCATTATGGCCTGATGGGCACTAGGCTCTCCTGGCCCCCAATACTTCTGGGGCCCCTGACAGCTTTTCCCAGTAATCCAGGACCAGATGCCAACCTATCCCTGGGGTTTGAAGACTTAGCTGTGCTCTACCCCAAGGGTTCAGCAGGAGTGTGTCTCAGCAGGTCTGTCTCCCCTCCTGCTCTATCCTTCCAGTGCCTCACATGTGGATGACAGTGGGGCTGCGGGGTCTGGCGCATGATGCTTCTGGAAGGAGGATGTGTGCTTCGGTCTCAGCAGTCTGAGCTAGCCTGCTAGCTTCCCTCCCTGGCCTGGGGGTGGCTGCGGAAGTCGCTGGCACACCCTTTAATAGAACTGGACCTCTCGTTCATCTCCAGGCCAAACTCCCAGCATAAGTCCTCTTTACCTTGGAAACGTCTGCAACAGAGGTTGCTCTGGGACTCCCCCCGCATTCGTCACTCCAGACAGGGTGGCCCTCCTCGCTTACTTCAAGCGCAGGGACATCTCCACAGTGTGACCTCCCTTCTGTGCTTGCCTTCTGGTTTCTCAGAGCAGTGGTGTCGCTCCCCTTAACTGGGGCTGTCAGAGGGGCCTAGAAACTCAAGAGTTGTCTTGTCCCTGCTAGAACCCTCTCTTCTCTCCTGAAGGCAAAGGTCAAGTTTCAGGGACTTCTGCGACCTGTAGGTGATGAAATAAACAGTATTCAAAAGAGTCATGGCGCGCACGTGCGTGTGTGTGTGTGTGTGTGTGTGTGTGTTGATGCAGATTCCTGGGTTCTGGATTCTGGTTCACATCTGGGGAAGGGGGAGCCAGCAAAGCGGCTTTTCCAGAAACATCCCAGTTGGTCCTGATGAGGTTGCTCAAGGACCACACTTTGACAAAGATTGGGAGGGGAGGCGACCGGATGCCTCGGGCTGCTACTGCCCAAGTGAACACATTCGTCTCAAGTCCCCCTGGAGAAATGAAAGCATTTGAAGGTCAAACGCCCCTGCCTTATTCAAGACTCGGGTGCAGCGGTCCTCAGGCTGGATTTCAGCCCGAGTTCTTGGTTCTTGACCCCCTCCTCCACCGGACAGGAAGCCCCACTCTGGAAGGGACCAAATCTTATTCGACAGTGTGTGCTCAGAAGGCCCACCTTGTATCGGCTCTCTGGATGTTTGATGAGGACACAGCTGCTTTGGCTAAGACCATCGCTTGCCCGTGGCAGGGCTAGTATGCTGCATGGCAGCCATGGCAAAGACTTGGCTTCTGCCCCCGAGAGCCCCTTCTTCCTGAGGACCCCAAAACTTCTCAGAATCAAAGCCTGATTTCTTCCTGTTGGATAAGCTCCCACACTCGAGGGGAGGGTCCATGATTACCTCAACTTCTCTACCTCAGGAAAGAGCAAGGAGACGAACAGCCTCTTCAACAGGGAATCTGACCAGAAAAGCTGCTTTTCATCAGGCCAAACTGAAGCACTCACCTATAATTCTCAAACTTTGCTGCTTAGTAGTATTGCCTGAGAATTTTTTTTTTTAAGATTTTTATTTGAGACAGAAAGAGAAAGAGAGAGGAACAGGAGGGAACAGCAGAGGGAGAGGGAAAAGCAGATTCCCCTCTGAACAGGGAGCCTGATGAGGGACTTGATCCTAGGATCCTGGAATCATGACCTGAGCTGAAGGCAGAGGCTTAAAGACTGGACCACTCAGGTGCCTCTCACCTGAGAAACTTAAAAAGAATCCAAGTGTCCAGACTACACCCCCCACACCAATTAAATCTGAATAGCTAATGTGGTTCGAGGGATTCCAGTGTGCTCTCAAGTTTAAGTCCACTGTCTACCACGTTGGACCCACACGGAGCCCAGCACACATCAAGGAAAGCACGAGGCATGGACTTGTTTATATCCAAGTTTTATGAGAAAGCAAACACAACTGTGAGAAACCTGAACACTCAGGGGTGGCTGAGTCTGAGTACGCTCCAAAACCTGCACCGGGAGAGGGCCAAGGACGACTGGACAGATGCCCGCAATCCGTACATCAGATCCCGATGTAAATGATCAAGGCCACAGAGAGATAAGCAGAATCCCAGCGTGAGTCTGAAAGGCAGCTGTGACGGGGGTGTCTGTCTGAGCGACCCCGGTCTCTGGGCCGGCCCTGCTCTCTTCCTGGGCTCTAGGCAGGGAGGGGAGCAGGCGGGGTTGGCTCAGTAGAACTCTGGAGGAACCTGAATGAGGACAGGGGCTAGCCGAAGAGAAGGCTCATTTGTACTTTTTGGAGGGGAACTCCCGGCGGCCTTGGCCCTTGCTGCCGAAGTTGCGCACACGGTGGATGACCTGCAGCTGTTGCTCGATGGTGGCCGTGATGTTCACGTCATCAGGGATGTGGACGTAGCGGACGTTGCGGCCGGTCACGAAGAGGTCATCCAGCTCGACCTGATGTCCCCAGCGGTCTGTGTAGGTGACGTTGGCTAGGCGGATGTTCATGAAAGCATCGACATTGTCTATGCGGCCACGGGCCACGCTCTCATCCCGCAGGTCCACGGTGGTCACCTGGCCCTGGAGGCCCTGCAGCAGGATGATGAGGCTGTTCTCGGAGATGGTCCGCTCCTTCACCGAGTGGCTCACTGCCATGCTTCCATGCCCAGAGCTGCTGGCTGTGGGAGCAGGAGCACACAGACGGGAGCTGTGGCAGGCTTGGGGGCTACAACTGCGAGCTCCCCTCCACCAGGCTCTGGCACAGATCTCTCCAAGTCAGCCTGGCCAGGCTCCCCAATCTCTGCGTCTGCGGAACACCCTTTGGGCCAGGTGATTGCACACGTCTCACACTTGCACATGTCTCACAGAACCCTTCCACTACCAGGCAAGCCAACAATTACTTCTACTCATCTTGTAAATAAAGAAATATGAGCAAGAGATGGGACGTGACTTGCCCAAGGTTACACAGCTGATGCCTGGAGGTGCTGGGATTCAAATCTATCACTGCCTGACTCCTGATCCCACATTGCTGCACGTTCAATCACCTGGTGGGTTTTTCCTGGCTGCCACCGCTCAAAAGGTCTGATTCATTCAGTCAGGGGTGGGGCCTAAGGTGTAGTTTACAACCTTGCTACTCAAAGTGTGATCTGTGGACCAGCACTAGCAGCATCACCTAGAAGCTTGCTACGCATGCAGAATCCTGGGGGGCCTAGGCAGCTCAGCTGCTTAAGCGGCTGCCGTTGGCTCAGGTCAGGACCCAGGGTCTTGGGATCAAGTCCCACATCGGGCTCCTTGCTCAGAGCGGAGTCTGCTTCCTCCTCTCCCTCTGCCCCTCCTCTTGCTTGTGCTCTCTCGCTCTCTTTCTCTTAATTAAAAAATAAATAAAATCTTTAAAAAAAAAGGAATGCAAAATCCCTGATCTCTCCCCAGACTGAAAGAATCTGAACTTTACCATGATCCCTACATCAATCAATCACTCGTAGTTCTCACATGTTGGTGTGGTGTCTCGGAATCACCTGAGGACTCATTAAACTGCAGAATGTTGGGCTCCCCTCTAGATTTCAAACTTAGTAGGTCCAAGGTGGTGCCGAATAATGGTAATTTCTAACATGTTCTCAGTTAACACTGATGTTGCTGGAACGGGGCCCATGCTCCCAGAATGACTGGTCTACACCATGCAGCCACCATGGAAGAAGAAATTTTGGTAAAGTGGAAAACAACAACAACAACAACAACAACCCCCCCCCCCCCGGACATGGCAGCATATAAAGCACACAGGTTTTGAAGGCAGAGAAAAGTAGGTTGGAATCCTCACTCCACCCACAAACCCTGTAAACCTAGGACAGTTAGTTACTTAATGTCTCTGAACCTGTTTCCACATCTATTAAACCAGAGGCTAAACGAGGCTAACCGAATCTCCCCACACGGAATGTCCTTTGCTTTCATCACGTCCTGATGCTGTATGAATGTAACTCTGTCTTATCTCGTCCCTCCTTTCAGACTCTCAGTGTAAGGTGGTGGAACTTTCCTCCCTGAGACCTCACTCAACCCCGACCCCAGGCTGTGCAGAGCTGGCGTTAAGTGTGGCAACCCAGACCACACCACCGACGGGGGCGTCCAGCCGGAGGAGTGTAAAGACCCCACCCAGGCTTCACCAGAATGCCACTCCGGCGACAGTAAGGACTGCCCGGGGTGGGGGTGGGGGTTGCCCGGCGGGGATGGGGGGACGCCAAAGCGGCAGTCCCGGGCTCTAGGACGGGCTCTGCCACTTCCCAGGTGAGCGACCTCGGGCAAGCCGCTTAGCTTCTTCAAGCCTGTCAGCCCAGCGGGAAAATGGGGATGGTGACGACCCTTTACTCACGGAGCAGTGGGGGTGGGCGTGGGGAGATGGGCTCTACTCGGCAAATCGGGAAGGAAGCGCTTCCCCGGCTCGCCGCCGCTCTCCGGAGTTCCGGGCGCCCCCGAGCTCCGCCCCAGGCTCCGGGACCCACAGCACCGGACTTCTTCCGCTTCCCGGCCCGCCTCGTCGCCCAAACTAGCGGGCGCCTCGCGTGGCCGCTTCCCTCCCGCGGCGGTACCGAGAAGCCATGGCAACAGCCGGGCCGCTCTGTCCTACCGGTGCATAGAGAGCGCGGCCGACGTATGCTTGCGCCACGGCGGACGCGCCCGGAACTACAACGCCCAGAATGCCTCGCGAGCGCCACGCTCGCGCTCGGGCGTTTCCGGGCCTGCGTCTTGGGGTGTCTTCGTCACTGGAGCCATTCATTCTTTAAACAAATACTCATTGAGCCTCCTCCGTGCGTCAGGCCGCCTCCCAGGCTCTGGAACACATAGCGGTGACCAAGGAGATGATCAGCTCCCTGACCTGGCGATCCATAAATCTGCTTGGGGCGGGCTTCCGTACGAAAGCTAACAAGAAAATGACAAAAGTCCTTCAGAGAATTAAAATAGGGTGATGTGATAGTGGCCGGGTGGCTTTTTATTGGATGATCAGGGATGTCCTGAGACGGTGACTTCTGAGCTGAGATCAATGACATAAAGCCAATTTGTGAAAACTAGGAGAGGAGCACCGCGATTAGAAGGAACTGTTTGTGCAAAGGACCTGGTGGAAATGTGCTCGCCAGTTTGGGAAAACGGAGAAGCCAGTAAGACAGGACAGTGGTATGCCAAGAGGTGGGAGAGGAAGCAAGAGCCAGAGTACTTATGGCTTTGTAAGCCAAGGTAAGGGATTTGGATTTCTGGTTAGGCGTTCAGGCTCTGGAGGCAGTGCCAAGCTTCAAATCTGCTCCCTGCTAACTGACTGTCCACAAGTGAATCATCCTCTTTGTGCCCAGGTTTCCTCAGGTATTACTAGAAATGCAATGATAGGCTATGGGGAGGGCGGGGCAGGGGGTGATGTGATCTGATTTACATTTTTCAAAGGTCCCTCTATAGCCATGGTAAAAGCTTCAATTTCCCTTTCAGAAAACAAACAAACAAACAAACAAACAAGGTAGTATCTATCTCAGAGAATGGACCTTCATTCATAGGTGAAAGCACCTGGCTCCATAGGAGTTAGGCTTGTTTCATTCCTTCACTCTCTTTGATTTCCAGCTCCCCCAGGAGGCTTCCCCTTTCGCCAAAGATCACAGTTCGTCTCTTCTCATTTTAAAAGTAGAATCTGCCTTTGTCCTCCATGCCAGCTACTCTTGTTTTCCTACCTTTCACACTTGAAGTTCTTGAGGAGGCCTCTATACCTGTGGTTCTCCGAGGGTAGTCCTTTTCCCAACTTCTCGACCATTCTCCTCCTTAGTGTTTTTTTTTTTTTTTCCTTCCTCGCCCCCGCCGCGGGGCATTGTGCCATTTGGTTTGTTTCTTCTCCATCTCTCTCCTTTTTTAAACCTCATTCTCCTGCTGCCTAATATATGTGCTTTCTCTGGGGCTGTATTCCAGCCTCCCTCTCTAATTGGTCACGTCTATCCATGCTGCCTACTACTATGTCCTGAGTCTCTTGCCTAGCACACCAGCCCAGACTGCTCTGCAGAACTCCGTTTTCCAACTGTCTGACGGTTATTCCCACATGTCTTAGTAGTACTTGAAAGTCAGCATGTCTACAAGACGGATTTATGTCCTTCCCAAATTGGTTGTTGCCCTGAATTTTTCTACTTCTGTGGTTGCTACCACCATTTTTCAGCTACTCAAATTGAGCACCTAGAATAAGCAGGATAAGTTTGATCATTTCTTGATTCCCTGCCCCTATCAGTCACTGAGCCCTGCAAATTCTTGGAAGAAGGGTCTCCCACCCTTTACTTGCCTTTTCATTTTGACTTTTGCCAACCCAGTTGAGGCCTTCTTTCTCTCATTTGATTCATAATAAAAACCATCTTACTGGTCCACTCATGAATGGATTCAAAATACAGTTATGATCTCATAATTTACCTGCTAAGAAAACTTTTGATTCACAAGCAGAAAAGATTCCAGGGCTGACACTGATCTGATTCCAACTCATGTTCCAGCTGGATCTCTTTCAGGTTCTCTACTCAAGCCCTCCAAGCAGTGTTTCTTAAAGTGTGGTATGGGAACAAGTTGCTTTCATGGAAGGCTTTGTTTCACAGAATCAGAAGCGGAGCTCGGAAATCTTCACATCCAATAATGCGCACTAAAATTTGAGATACGATGTCCTCCTCTCTAGGTAGACCTAGCCACTCAGCAACTCAGACAAGCCCTCCACTCCTGCCTCTGCCTTTGTTATCCTGCTGCATCTGCCTTAGATCCTCTCTTGTTTATCCTTGGCTGTTAAGTCCAATCTCTCCTTCGAAGCCTGGCTTAGTTGCTGTACCTTTCTGAAGCGATTACCCACCTTATAGTAATTACCCACTTTGGGAGCGATGTCTCTCCCCTAACCCCTGTCACATGTTGCTTGCTCTATGTATGTTTCTCATATGCAGATTCACCATACTTATTTATGTGAATCTTATTTCCTCCCCAGCTAGTCTCATGGATGCTGAGACAGAGAAGGCCTTAGGAGGCCCAAATCCTTCACACTACAAACCAGTTATAGGAGGAACACTGGTTATGAATGTGGTGAGGTGACAGGGATCTGAATAAAGATGGTGTCATGGGAATGGAAATTTTCGAAGGGCTGAATGTTCGAGACTGAAACAAGTTAATCCGAGTCTTTGAAGGCTGATTAGATCTGGAGTGTAGGTGGGAAGAGGAGGAACCAATGACTAACAGAGTCTTTTTTTTTTTTTTTTAAAGATTTATTTATTGGGGTGCCTGGGTTACTCGGTTAAGTGTCTTGCCTTCAGCTCAGGTCATGATCTCTGGGGTTCTGGGATCAAGCGCCATGTCAGCCTCCCTGCTCAGCAGGGAGTCTGCTTTTCCTTCTGCCTCTTCCCTCTACTTGTGCTTTCTCTTTCTCTCAAAGAAATGGATAAAAGATTTATTTATTTGAGGGACAGAGAGAGAGTGGACGTGTCTGGGGGAGGAGCAGAGGGAGAGGGAGAGAGAGAATCTCAAGCAGACTCCCTCCCTGTTGAGCATGGAGCCCAAGGCAGGGCTTGATCACAGGACCCTGAGATCATGACCTGAGCCAAAATCAAGAGTTGGATGCTTAACTGACTGAGCCACCCAGGTGCCCCTAAAGAAATTTTTTTTAAGTTTATTTATTTTTTTGGTAATCTCTATACCCAATTTGGGGCTTGAACTCACAACCTCCAGGTCAAGAGTTGCATGCTCTTCTGACTGAGCCAGCCAGGAGTCCCTCAGTGATTTAAATTGTAACGCTGGTTATCTTGAGAAATGGTGGGATGACCCTGTAGGGGCTATCTCATTTTTTGGCTACTCAGCCAATTAAATTCCTTTCCTCACATTTGGAGGAATCTGACATTCTATGCATTTCTGTGGGAAGTGGGGTTCTGCTTCCTACTACAGATAATTTAAGGGCCAGAAATCGTCTCTGATCCTTGTTGGCTATGGCATGGGCTTGCGACCTAAGCCAGCAGGGACTGTTCAGGTCCTGTGTCTGTGCCTGTACTATCCTAGGCCTGTTGCTAAAGCTGCTGCTGGCACTGGAGTCCCCTGCCCTTCCTTGGCTCCTGGTGCCCTTCCTTGGCTCCTGGCCATACTCTCAAGCTTCTCTGGTCTTCCTGACAACTGTGAGTTGCCTAAAGCCCTTTAAGTAGATTCCTCGTCTAGTTAAGTAGCCGGAATTGGTTTCAGTTTTTTGCAGCCAAACACCTAGCCTAGTGCTGGGTCCACTTGAACTGCCTTCATTTCAGGAGACTTGAATGTCTCTATTCCCTTTAGATGAGCTGGTATGGTTTAGTTTCTTTTTCTTTTTTTAAAGATTATTTATTTATTTATTTATTTGACAGCCAGAGATCGCCAAGTAGGCAGACAGGTAGGCAGAGAGACAGAGGAGGAAGCAGGCTCCCTGCTGAGCAGAGAGCCTGATGTGGGGCTCCATCCCAGAACCCTGGGATCATGACCTGAGCCGAAGGCAGAGGCTTTAACCCACTGAGCCACCCAGATGCCCCTCCAGTTTAGTTTCTAATTGTCAGAGGATCACAGAATCCCGAGAGGGCAATACCCAGGTCCCCTGCTCCAAGTCAGCACCCGGTGCCAAACCCCTCAACAGTCCCTTGCTCCCAGGCGTCTGAGTCCAGTGTTAGGATTTTTGGTAACTTCTACATTGTTTCTAGTTCCTTTCTATGGAAAACTATCCTATTCTGTATTACATTTAAAGATTTATTTATAGGGGTGCCTGGGTGGCTCAGTGGGTTAAAGCCTCTGCCTTCTGCTCAGGTCATGACCTCAGGGTCCTGGGATTGAGCCCCGCATAGGCTCTCTCCTTGGCAGGGAGCCTGCTCCACTGCCCACCCACCCCGGCCCCGCCTCCCTCTCTGCCTGCTTGTGATCTCTATCTGTCAAATAAATAAAATCTTCAAAAAAAAAAAAGATTTATTAAAAAAATATAGATTTATTTATTTTAGAGAGAGACTGAGAGCACACGCTGGAGCTGGGGTAGGGGCAGAGGGAGAGAGGAAGCAGACTCCCTGCTGAGCATGGAGCCCCACTCAGGGCTCTCAGTGTCATGACCCTGAGATCCTGACCTGAACCAAAACCAGGAGTCAGGCGCTCAACCGACTAAGCCACCCAGGCACCCCTCTATTATATTTAATTTTAGAAGTTTCTTCAGCCTTTTGAAAGCAAGGTAAATGTACCAAATAAGTAAAAATGACATCAGTGTTGGACACTGCGTTATGAAGTGGTGTGGAAGGTCTCAGGGAAAGTGAGCCTGCCGTGCAGGCGAGGAGAGGGGTCACAGAGATGTCCGAGTTAATAGTTGAAAATAACAGCCTTTTGGAAAGAAAGTGATGTCAACACTTTCTGGTGCTGCAGGGCACAGGAGAGCCTGTGGTCCGGGGGAGCAGGGTGAGGAGGGAGAGGAGAGGAAGAGTGAGGACTGGGGAGAGAAGCAGGGAGTGAAATAGGGGCCATCTGGTAATTGACAGAGGCTTTTTTTTTTTTTTTTAAGATTTTATTTATTTGAGAGAGAGAGAGAGAAAAGCCAGGGGGGCAGGAGTGGAGGGAGAGGGAACAGCAACACCCTGCTGAGAGTGCAGCTCACCCCAGGGCTCAGTCCCAGGACCCCTGAATCAGGACTGGAGCTGAAGGCAGATGCTCAACCGACTGGGCCACCGACATGCTCCTGACCTGGCCATTTTGACAGACTTTTAAAAACGGCTACAGCAACATCTGTACCATGCAGAGCAATCCTCAGTCAGAAGGCACTGAGGGAGAAAGGGGAAGTGTGGTCAGAAAGTAGGATGTGAGCCACTGTGGCCAAAGGGCAGAGAGTTTTAGGAAGAAAATGGGAGTTTAGAAGGGCCACAAAGACTTCCAGAGGTCCAGGGAGTGGGGAAGAGAGCAGGCCATTGCATGAGGCAGAGTCGGGGAAGTCAGGGCTGGAGGAGAAGGGAGAAGGATCTGTGTGGTGACAGGAGCTGGAGGAGGGGGCGGGGGAGGCAGCTGGGAAGCCCGAGTGCTGCTGAGGGAACAGCGGAACAAGGACCGCCAGGGAGAAGCCGAGGCCCAAGGGGTGGGTGGGAGCAGCTTGGCTGGGAGTTCAACCTCAGCAGCCCTTCAGATGCTGTCTGACGTGCAGAAAGAAGGCTGGGTGTGACTGAGGGAAGGAAGGGTACAGATACAAGATATGCTGAAGTGGGGAGGAGAGATGAAGGAAAGCACAGGAAGAAGTTGTAACTGAAGCTGGGAGGCCTTTAGGACATCCAGAGACCCATGTCACAGGTCCTTGGATGACACCATGACTTCCCCTTGAAAATGCCCAATAAGGCCCCAACATTTCAAAAGGAAGTGAGAGATTTTTATAAAGACAGAGGAGGGCAGTTGATCTGAGCAGATGGGCAGATGTGCGCATCCGGGGTTAGGTGTCCCGGGCCTGCCCCCAGCTCAGTGGAGCGGCTTCACCATGACCACTGCAACGGGGGTTTCATGTAGTTTGGGGAACTGACAGAGAAGGTAATGTTATTTATGTCAGCAGAGTCACCACTGGCCAAAAACAAGTAGTGTGTGTGTGTGTGTGTGTGTGTGTGTGTGTGTATGTAGTGGGGGGAAGTGTTAAAGAATTCGGAGGAATTTCCGTTGACCCTTGGAGTGCATTTTGACATTCTCATTTGAAAAGGGTGAGTTGAAAAGGCTGAGAATTTACTTCACACTAAGTCACAAAGCTCTGAGGGGAAGATCCAGCTGGGATGGGGTTTCCTTAATCCAAACCCTGGTAAACACTTCCCTTAACTCCCTCTCCTGCCAGCTGTCCAGGAATTTGGCAGCTGAAGAGGAGTTACCCAGGGCATAATACAAAGGGGAGTGAAGGTCAAGTAAAGGTTGTATTAGTTTTCAGATTTTAATTTGGGTCTTTATGATTAGATACTCTGGTAATTATATTTTTTTAAAGTTTGCATTTCTCTTTTTGTGGTTTCCCACAGCTTAAGTTGGCTTCTGTCCTGGATATAAATCCGTGATCCAGGTGCAAGCAGACAAAGGACTGTGACCCTGTTTACACCTGAGGATCTCTGGGATCTGGTAACCATGCTGGGTGGAAGAAGTGAGTTCACCTTTAAGAATGGCTAGAGGGGCGCCTGGGTGGCTCAGTGGGTTAAGCCGCTGCCTTCGGCTCAGGTCATGATCTCAGGGTCCTGGGATCGAGCCCTGCATCGGGCTCTCTGCTCAGCAGGGAGCTTGCTTCCTCCTCTCTCTCTGCCTGCCTCTCTGCCTACTTGTGATCCGTCTGTCAAATAAATAAATAAAAATCTTAAAAAAATAAAAAAAAGAATGGCTAGCTACATGGGGTGCCTGGGTGGCTCAGTCAGTTGGGCGTCTGCCTTCCGCTCAGGTCATGACCCTAGAGTCCTAGGTTTAAGCCCCATATTGGACTCCCTGCTCAGCGAGGAGCCTCTTTCTCCCTCTCCCACTTCCCCTGCTTCTGTTCTTTCTCTCTGTCAAGTAAATAAATAGAATCTTTAAAAAAAAAAAATAAAGGAATTGCTAGATACATATGTGGACTAGATGGGGGGGGCTTTAGTCTTCGAACTGAGAGCTAAATACACCCTTCCCCCTTTTCTTTCTCCCCTTCACTCTCACTTTTTACATCTTTCTTCCGGGAACCATCAAAGAACCTTCATTCAGAAGAGTTTTCTAGGGGCACCTGGGTGGCTCAATGGGTTAAGGCCTCTGCCTTCGGCTCGGGTCATGATCTCAGGGTCCTGGGATCGAGCCCCGCGTCAGGCTCTCTGCTCAGCGGGGAGCCTGCTTCCCTTCCTCTCTCTCTGCCTGCCTCTCTGCCTATTTGTGATCTCTGTCAAATTAATAAATAAAATCTTTAAAAAAAAAAAAAAGACCTTTCTAGAAAGTTGCCGTCCATAATCTAGGGCATGCCAACACTATATGTACAGGAATGGAAGAGTATGAAACTCAGCTGAAAAGAGGGTAGTCCCAGGAGAGCTGAGAGAGAGCAGACCTACCCCCAGTGGAGTTGGGTATAAGTCCCAGTTCTCAGCTCCCACCTGGGGCAGGGCCTAGCAATCTGTGCACTCAACACTGTATCTGGGCAAGCCAGCTTTATGCCAGCGAATGAGTTCTTTCTCTTTCTTCCAGCTAAGGGAACCGATGCTTAGTGAGAACGACTGCCCAAAGAGGCCATGGTGAATTTGGGGCAGGGCTGGGGACAGAGCCCAGTGTCCTGACTCTGACGATGGCACACCTTCCCCCGAAGTGCACTGGGCACTGTGGTGGGACACCCTCGTACTCAGCGGCTAGTTTCAAACAAACACTGATGCGATGTTAGTACCCAGTCAGTACCCAGTGCACGTTTGTGCCAGAGCAATCCCTGGCTTCCATTTTCTTTGCATCCTCCTGCCTCCTTTCTTTGATTGCCCTCAACCACCATGCAGGTAAACTTGTTTTTCTCAATATCTATGCAAGTCTAGAGACATGAAAGCCAGAGGTTGCCTCATCACAAGGCTGCCCTACCAGAGATCTGTATCTTGTTTATTTACTGAGGGAACAGACACGTTTGAAATCATCCGCGTGGCTCTGGGAGAGGTAAAGGGAGGAGGCTGCTTCTCGGCAGCTGGTGGCCCACCTCCAAGGCCCTAGGACAGGCTTGGAGCAGGCGGTGAAGTCTGGGTTTGTAGCTCAGAACAGGAAGGACCCTTTCCCTTCCTCTGTCACCATTTCAGGCCATGCCAACTGGTGGCCAGATTGCTTAAAAGAGACTAAGACAGAGGGTACTTTGTAAACTGTAACAAGCAGCTTACACCGCGATCTGCTTCTCCTCCCCAGACCACCTTCCGTGGGCTTCTGCAGGTAAGAAGTGAAGCTGTCATCCGGAGGAAGCAACAAAAGTTCATTTGGTGATTTATCTTTCTGTATGCAATTGCTATGCCTTAGGCATGCTAAGGACAGCTTCCCTGGCCCTCACATTCCAGAACTATGTCTGCCTCCACTCTTGCCACAGTGTCAGGAGCCCGAGTGGTCCTGGTGGACCTGGTTGGCTCCATCTCAGGCAATGACCAGCTCAGCTCCGTCTCTCTCTTGCCTTCTGCCATTCTGGATATTACCTCCCTGGGACTCAGTGGACCTCGACCTCTAGATGTTGGCTGGCCCTGAGCTTGCCAGTTACTCAGTCCAGGATGAACATGCGGTGGAGGGCTAATGCTTCTTCCTGAAGCAATTAGGGCAGCCCTGGCCTGAGAGATTTTACATGGATCTTAATTAGACTTGGCCTCCTGCCAGGGGAAGTAACTCATCTGGTCTTGGGAAGGGAAAGTGGCACAGCATGCATGCCTCCCACGTATCCTATCCACTTAAGGCTCTGCCCCGCCACTGAGGGCGAAGTGGAGATGGATGTCATGGTGCATCATGCTGGGGGGAGGCCGGTTCTTTAGAAGACAAGAACACTTGAGTGGCAGAGTAAGACTCTGGGGGGGAAAGGGTACATATCAAACAAACCGTTTCCTTGGGATACACTGCCACATGGGATAAGCCCACAGCACACAAAGGTAGCAAGAGAACGACAGACACCTGCCTGCTCCACATGGGGCCCAGCTGCGTGTCCCCTGTCGTGGCCTGGCTTACTGGGCCTCTGAGGTTACAATTTCCAGGGTGCCGGGCAGAGGAGGACTGGCTAAACTGGGCCTCAACTGCCTTTCCCACCTATTGCCAACTCCCAAGGCCGAGTGCATCCCGGGAAGCTCTGAAGTTTCGTGAGGGCTCGCAGATGGGCATCTGTGGGCTATGGGTGTCCACTGCAAAGCTATGATGCAAAGCAGCCATAGGCGTGCCCCCTCAGTGACTCTGGCGCCTGAACCTATGGCCCAGGATGCTTTGGACAGTTGCCATAAGGCAGAAGAAAATGGAAAACGTCCAGTTTAAAAGGCAGAATCTATTTTGTTGAAAACATGTGTATGTGTGTGCCTTGCAGACACAGTACTCCTTGAGAGAGGCTTGTGTAGTTCGTTACAACACAGACAGGGATGGGAGGTAACTGCGCACTTGGTCGAAAACGAGCAGCATCATTCTGCTCCCTGGGGCCTCCGCGGGGTGCCACAGGCGGCGGGGTGGGGGTGCCAGGCCAGCGCAGCTAGAACCCGTCCATCATGGCCAGCAGATCGTCCCCCTTGCTGGCACTCTGCTTCGGCTGCTCCGTGACCTCAAACTCCCCCATGATGCGAGCCAGCTCCTTGTTCCTTTGCAGGTCCTGTTGGAGAAGTGAGAGGGCAAGGCCGAGAAGTGGGTGCGTCAGCACGGCTGCTTCTCTGAGCAGATGGTGTTGAAATTTGCCCCGCCATTGTGATGTGTGTCAGGATAGGGACTTTGGGTACATGCTGCCGAGGGACGGAGGGAGGGCCTGGGACATTCAAGGTTAGCCCGAGATGAGGATGGGACTGACCCCTGGCTTGTGTCATCACGGGCACCCACCTGAGTAGCTTGTATATTGATAACCTCGTAGGATAACTCTTCTGGCCTGGTGAGCGCAGCTTGTCTGCAGGAGGTGGTAGAAAAGCGGGTCAAAGGTTAGAGTTTTCTCCTTGCCAGCGTGGCACACTGGCATCTGATCATTTGGCAGCCTGTTATTTTTTTTTTTTTTTGCCTCACCTTCTGCCGCTTCCCTTCAGCTTTCTGCCTTTTCCCCAGCAGTGCAGCCTATGCTCCAGAAAGTCAGGTCCTTATCTGTCTCTGTGCCTTTGCATGTACTGAACTGGGCTGAGAATGTTTTTCCCCCTTCCTCTGCTTGGCAAACTCCAAGACCAAGCCCGAATGCCAGCTCCCTCCATCTGCCCGTGCAAAGTCAATCACTGTGTCCTCCATTAGCACATTTATGACACGACACTGAACTAACTCATGTCGGGTACATTCTCTTCCTACCCTGTGAGCTTCTGAGGACAGGCTCTAGGTCTGATGCTCCCTTCTTTGTGTCCCTGGCACTTAACCATAGTACCTGTCACACAGAAATGCACAAAAGTTAGTTCAATGGGTATGGAACTAGAATCGCCCGGTTCTATATTGGGGAATGAGGAGGATCACGTGAGATAATGGGGCAAAAGTGTTCTATAAACTGTAAATCTCTGTGAATCTGGGTGGGTTACTATCCTTATTGGTTTTGGGGGAGACTACCTTATCCCAAAGATATCATGCTCTGACTCTCCTCTGGTTTCTTAACAGATTTTTCTTACTATGATTATCTTGACTTCCAATAATTCTTGTTCAGCTATGCTTTGCTAAGTAAAACCTTAGAACTATTTCTTGAAAAAATCCAGAAGGTTCAGACTATTTAATACTGGTGGATTCTTCTTTAAGTAG
Organism: Mustela nivalis; assembly: GCF_964662115.1. NCBI lineage: Eukaryota > Metazoa > Chordata > Mammalia > Carnivora > Mustelidae > Mustela > Mustela nivalis. Next base: position 26,627,286 of record NC_139029.1, read on the forward strand.
GTGATTGAATTTGCTGGGTTTTCCTCTGTGACCCTTACATCTATGTTTATAAGTAATACTGGTTTATAATGGCCATTTTTTGGTTCTTATCACACTTAGGATTTTTAGATATGCCTTGGAAGAAACAGGTTTAAAACATACTCCTCCTCTTCATCCGTGGTGAAGAGATTCAACCGGAATCCTGGCTCAGGGCCACTGGGTTTCTTAATCTCCATCCCTCCCATCAGCCTGGCCAAGAAATTCAGCTCTTCTTTAGCAAGAGGGTTTGGAGCAATGATTTCCTGCAGAAACAATTTCATGATTTTTAGCCACATGAAGGTGAACATTTCCTGCTGAGACCCAGATACCCACAGCAGTATTACAGAACCAGGCAAAACAGTAACTGTTTCAATTGTCCTGGGAAGAACTGTGTCCAAATAAATTGTAGAAAACAGGCTTAACCCAAACAAACAATCCACATCAGAAGCAGAAGGACTTTCAGCAAACCAGAGATTCTCACAGCAAACCAGAGATTCTCACACTTTCAAGATGAGTGGAGGGCCCCAGGCATCCCCGTTCTCCTCAGATGACCTTCCTAGGAGAAGAACATAGCTTCCTCTTCCGTCAGTCTAGTTCCCTGGGCATTTACCAGGAGCCTCAGCCAATGCCCCAGGGCCAAGGGCACTCCTTTCATAGGAGCTACCACACTGCCCTCAGGTGGTCACTATGGTGAACACACACCCCGGACCCATTTCCTCCTCCTGTCTGGCCCTGCTCAACCCTCACCCCTCCTTCCAAGCCTGCTCTGCTCCTCTAAACCAGCTGCTCCCTGTTCTGCTGTCCTTTTTTTTTTTTTTTTTTTTTTTTGGTCACTCTGCCGCCAGTTATCCAAAGTAGAGTTCTCTCCCTTCTTCCTCCCTGGAGATAAACCCCTCTGCATCTTGCCTAAATGGCAAAGTCCAAATTGCTTAAGCCTCTTTCCAATCGGGCCCCAGGGTCCTGGTCTAGGCGAGTCTCTGGCCACCTTCCTCAGTTGCATTATGATCTAGCCAAGCGGGAGAGATGCTGCTTCCCCGCTTCCCCCAAATACCGCTCTGCTCTTTTGTCCCTTGGTGCCTGACACCTTGGTCTGCCTGCCCATTTCTCCTTCTAAGTTACCTTTGCATCCCTGGGTTCCCAGCCCATAGAAGGGTTTCAAAAAATGTTTGCCCAAGAGCTGGGTGTTTCCTGACCTGTCCTAGAGTTAGCTAGTAGCTATTTCTGCGAGATTTTATAAAGATGGAATTCAGAGAATCCAAAATCCCACTTGAACTTCGCTGCCACGGCATTATATAGGGTAGCTCTGCATTATGGAGGCTTGCTGCGATGATCAGGAGACATGGGAGCACGGACTCAGCATCCGCAGATCCCCAGGGGCTTGGGTACAAATGCTATTTCACCCGGCCTGGTGTGTGGTTCTTGCTTAATTATGGTGGCTGAGCCGAGCCTAAAATTACCTAATTAGTCAGATCACTGGAAGTCTTCATGAGAAACTACAATTAAAAACCTTTGTACTTGTAAGGCCAAACTGAGAAGATTGCAAACAATGAGAGTGAGGGAAACACTGGCTAGCTTTGAAGTCTAGCGTTTCCACTCTTCTCCCCGTCCAGATTTTTATGTCGAGAAATAAGCTCTGAAGTAGAAGAAGGAAGGCAGCAGCTCACCTGTGTCCGGGAAGCTAAGTTTTTGGATGCTCCAGACATGTGGGTTTCCACGGGCCGGTTCATACTGTACCTGGTATCAACAGAAAACTGTGAAAACGTCGTCCAGCCCTTTCACACCGACTTCCTCCTCCTTCTTCTTTTTTTTTTTTTTAAAGAATTTATTTATTTATTTGACAGAGAGAGATCACAAGTAGGCAGAGAGGCAGGCAGAGAGAGAGAGGAGGAAGCAGGCTCCCCGCTGAGCAGAGAGCCCGATGAGGGACTCGATCCCAAGACCCTGGGATCATGACCTGAGCCGAAGGCAGTGGCTTAACCCACTGAGCCACCCAGGCGCCCCACACCCACTTCCTTCTAACTCATAAATGTAGTGCGTCACTTTCATTTTGAGACATTAAAAGGCATCCAGAGGGCCGCCTGGGTGGCTTGGTTGTTAGGTATCTGCCTTCTGCTCAGGTCATGATCCCAGGGTCCTGGGATCGAGTCCCGCATCGGGCTCCCTGCTCTGCAGGAAGCCTGCTTCTCCCTCTCCTACTCCCCCTGCTTATGTTCCCCGTGTCTCTCTGTCAAATGAATGGATAAAATCTTTAAATAAATAAATAAATAAATAGTATCCAGAAATGTGCTGGGAGTACAGAATATAACGAAGTGGATGTCAGCCACTCAGATTTCACACTTTCCCAAAGAAAAATACCCGCAAAGCTGCGTGGAAATGGCTCTTCTGGGAAAGGGATGTATACTACCGCAGAGCACGGGAACACTATGTGATGGTCTCGCCTTTCTGACCTCCCCTGGGATGCGGGTTTGGGCTAGTTCTCTTCCATGGCCATTTACTATCATTTATCTCTTCAGCCTCATGAGCAGCCTTATGTTTGGAAATGTCAGGCGCCCTTTGAAAATGTCAGCGCTCTGCATGCCTTGTACCTGAGGGGAAATGATTTCACTTGTCAGTAGGGATTTTCATAGCGGAAGTCAAGTTGCTTTTTTAAGTGAAGTGACCTCCCTTGGACCTGAACTTATTCAGGGAGGGAGAATTTGCTTACATATTAGTTCCCAGTTTCAGGACGCGGTCTCCATAAAGTTCAAAAGAACCTTCTTTTGGTGCGGTGACATAGTGCCCACCATGCTTGAATTCTACCTTCTTTGCTTCTTTGCCTTTGTCGGTGAATATTCTACAATACAAATATGACATGATGGAATGTTCTCCAAGCTTGGGGATTCCTGGAGGCTTCTTTATTCTTGGTACTATGGGACAAAAAGGAATTCATGCACTCCTTCAAGATAAAGATGTTGGCTGAAGCAATAACAGTGGTAATACAGTAATAATAATATTTACCAAGCGCACGTTATGTGCTGGGTGCTGTGTGAGCACTTCAGAGCATTACTATCTTATCCACACTCACAGCAAACATTTAACAGATGAGGAAGTGAATCCTGAAGAACTGGGTGGTTGGCCTCAAGTGTCCGCTGGGCGGCACAGCGGGGCATGAGAACCTGACCTTCTAACTGCCACGCTTTACTGAAGGAAGCGGGGGACCGAGCAGGACACACTCTCTGTGGTGGCCCACATGTTGGTTTCCTGGCACCCCAAACATTGGTCTGACAATTACAGTTGAGGATTCACCTGATGAGTCCAGGAACTTCAGTTCCCCAGGGAACAGGTCCAGACACCGGCAACACAAAGCGACCATTAGAATTCTGCACTTTGTCCTTTAGAAATATGGATACCTGGGGAAACAAATACACTTGTCATTTTTCTTGGTATGTTTTCCTAGACATAAGCACTCTGAGGAAGGGAAGTATATAATGGCTTGGGGATGTTACCTAGGCAGTTTATAACAATGAGAGGGAAAGTGGGGTGCCTGGGTGGCTCAGTGGGTTGAGCCTCTGCCTTTGGCTCAGGTCATGATCTCAGGGTCCTGGGATCGAGCCCTGCATCAGGCTCTCTGCTCGGCAGGGAGGCTGCTTCCTCCTCTCTCTCTGTCTGCCTCTCTGCCTACTTGTGATCTCTCTGTCAGGTGAATGAATAAAATCTTCAAAACAAAACAAAACAAAACAAACCACAACAATGAGAGGGAAAGACTCAGCATAATCAGCCCTGAAGAGTTACGGTGTTGTACAAACAGATCTTTTGAAGTGTGTAGCAAGGCTTCCAGGTGTCCTGTATTACCCCATTTTAGAGATGAGGAAGCTGAGGCTCCCCGAGTGAGGGGACTTGCCCAAAGAGAACAGTAAGAGGGCTACGATTCAAAACGAAGTCCACACCCATTCCTCAGTTCCCTCCTGAACTTCCCATACAGCTCTGAGGCAGGAGCCATCAGAACCTCCATTTTAGGGATGTGGAATTGGCAGCTCAGACAGAGGTTGACACACTTCCTCAAGGATCCCCCAGCTCATAAGGGGCAGAGCTGAGGATTCAACCCTGCTGTTTCTGACTCTGGAACCCAATCTTTTGGCCAAGTGCTGGACTGGTGGGGCTGGAGCACATGGGTCCAGTTGGCATTAGTGCCTGAAGGTTTTCTGTGTGACTGAAAACACCACATTATACTCATTTCTACTTGCTGGTTTGTGTGCCTTTTTTAATGTTTTTAAGTAATCGCTATATCTGTACCCAACATGGGTCTTCAAGCTCAAAACCTGGTGATCAAGAGTCGCATGCTCTACCGACTGAGCCAGCCGGGTGCACCCTGGTTTGCACACTTTGTGTTGACGTCAGGGTCACATAAAATCCCACAAAGGCTGTAGCAGTTAATCAGTTTATTGGATCTTAGCTTCCTCATCTGTAAAAGGAGATAAATTTGAAGACTCCTTCAAACTCTAAAATGCTACAAGATTATATTCAAAATATCCTCAAAAGCAAGCATCTGTTGCATGTGAACAAGTAATGTGAAGCGGCTGGCTCTGGGTTTTGGGTAGGTTACACAACCTCTCTGTGCATTGGTTTTCTCTTTGCTATACTAGGGGTCATAATTCTATTATTTTTCAATAATTATAATTCTATTACTATTAAATTATTATAATTCAAATATTATTCAGTTCTATTCAATGGGCAAGTGCTACCAGCTAAATCAGATAATGAAAAGGCAGTTATCACAGAGTCTGATGCACAGTAGGTGCGCCAAGCATGGTAGCTAATATGCTCAGTATTACAGTCTAATTGGACATAGGACCCGAACATAAAATGGGGAAAAGGGAGAGTATAAAGCAGGAGATGCTGGCTAGCATATGCTTACTTAAGTAGCCCACTAAGGAGAATGCCCACAGGCATGGGGGTGGGTAGGCTGACTGTGGGTTTGGAAGTGGGCCTAGAGGAAGGTGGGTATGAAGACATTTTAGAAGCAGAGATGGGAGGGCACAGGGCATGTTTTTTTTGGGGGGGGGGGAATGTGTAAACTGGTTTGATTGGAGGGTTTGTCTGGATGACTGTTAAGGAATTTTTAAACCTTGAGATTCTGTGACCAAGGGATGTGAATACGAGTGTGGAGAAAGAAATTTTGGAGGAGTGAGAATGTATAAGTATGTGCTGGACTTTCTGTGAACCTGATTGCAGCAATGTTGACTATGTCACAGCAGGTCTGAAATGTACATGCTTCCGTCCAGTGTGTAGCTATGTTCGACCCAACAACCTGCCCTTGGCTGGATGGGACTGTTGGGTCTGTCCGCTTGCCCAGCCCCTCTGCTGGCCCAGTGTAACTGTCCCCTGTCCTCCTCCTCTCACTCTACCCTTTTGTCCCCCAGCTGATCCCATCTATTCCCAGTGCTCACCTCTGTGCTGATGGCTCCCAGATCTTGAGCTGCCACTTAGCTTTCTTCTCTGGGCACTGGATGCCTCTATCCCATTGCCCATTACATGTGCCCACCTACAGCTTCCATGGGATGCACCTCAAATTCACCCTGCTTGGAACAGGGTCATCAATTGTTTTTCCAAACCCGATCCTTCTCTGGTGTTCCCAATCGTCGTGGATGATACCACCTGGGCACCACGCCAGCAATCTGCACTCCCCTGCCCCCGCCTTCCCATGTCTATTTGGTCATCAAGCCCTGCCTCTCCAGTGATCACACCTTGTATCTGGGCCCTCTCCTCCACCCTGTCTCTAAGGCAGACCTTTGTCACCTCTGGCTTGGCTGCTGCAGGTGCCTCCTACCTAGCTGGGCTCCCTGCCTCCCCCTCACCTGGCTGGGATCCCTCTCCAATCGGCTGCTGAAGAGACTCTTCTAAACTTCTATCGGACCTTGTCCCTCTCCTGTTTCAGTGGCCCTCTACTGCCTGCCAGATAATGTCCCGTTGGCCCTTGTTCTTCTCTGTAGCCACGTTCTTCCTTGAATCCTATGTTCCAGCCACACCCAAACGCCTGCAGCCTTCTGCTCCCCCACCACCCCACACCCCCTGCACCACCAAATACGCCAGGCCTATCCGAGCCTGTATTGAGATGATGTCCTCCAACAAGGGTGTCCAGTTAACCCCTCCCTGTATTTCCCATGGGCCTGTGAAAATATCTTTTTAAAAAAGATATATATATATATTTTAAAAAGAATCTTTTTAAAAAAGATATCAGATCCTCTATGAAGACTTTTCATTTTCTTTTTTAAAAAATTTATTTAAGTAATCTCTGTACCGAATGTGGGGCTTGAACTCACAATGCAGAGATCAAGAGTCACACACTCC